>NC_047056.1:111618003-111918731 GCF_000738735.6 Corvus cornix cornix | reverse complement strand
GTCCCAAAAGCCCTGGACCAATCCCCGCTGCTTCCCTGGGCTCAGCAGAGTCCTGCCAGCTCAGCCTGGCAGTGCCCATCCCCAGCCCCAGAGCATGCCCAGGATTCCCAGCAAGGACATTCCCCAGCCCCACACTTGCTGCCCCTGCCCTGGGCAGCACCGACCCAGCGAGCAGCCAGAGGCCAGGGAAGTGTCTTGGTGCCCAGAAATGGAAGCTGAAATCAGCCTTTGGAATTGCTGAAAGCCTGAAAGGATGGGAAATCTCGGTGCTGCTGTGGGAAAAGTGTCTCCCTATTTTGCCAGGGAAAGTCCCCATTCTCCCAACAATGATCTCATCTCCCTCCTGCAGCATCAAGGCACTGTTCCAGTCTCTCCTGTGCTTAGGAAGACTCAGGTCAACCTTCCACAGGTTTGGGACTGTCAGACTCACGTGAGGACTTTCGCCCTCTTTGCCAGGAATCTCTGAGGGCCTAATTTTCCACCTGGATACTTCCAGCAGTTTGTCCTTCAGGAGACTCTGCTGTGCTGGGCTTTGAGCTGAGATGCTGAGCAGGCAGGATTCCAGAAAGAGAGCCCACACTCACCTCCCTGGCAAAGATGTGGGTGCTCAGGCAGCAGCAACCCCAACAGGAATGGCTGTGTCCAGATGCCCCTGGGGTCAGGGAATGCTGCTTTGCCCCAACCACGCTGGATTTATAGCAGTGCTGGTGGGTGGGACAGGCCCAGTTGCTGCTGGCACAAGTGCCCGGGGCCAACCCGAGAGTGCCCCATGTGCGTGGGGCTGCTGGGGCTGGCGCTGGTCCCTCCCTGCTGCAGGGACAGAGGCTGAGGTGCCTCCTGGGGCTGTTGCAATCGTCACCGTTGTCCCCATGCAACACCTCTTGTGACACCCGCGGCACAGCGGCACCGGGCTGGGCACAAGAGGGCTGGGATGGACAAGGCAGGCGGTTGATGTTGGGAAGAATAGAAATGAGGAAATGGTTTTCTTCTTTGTGTCCTCAGCGGGCTGTGGGGCCAGCTGGGGAATCTTTGGGATGGGGGGACAGCTCTGCACTGCAGAGGTGAAGGGAGCTCAAGGTGACAGCTCCGGAGTCAGTGCCAGGACAGGTGAGAACTCACTGAGCAAAGGTCATGGCAGGCAGGTGTGGCATTTAAGTAAAACCTTATAAAATGAAGGCCTTGTTGCTTTTGTAAAATTATGGCTCAGGCCTGTTACTTCGGCTAGAGAAGGACTGTGAGGAAAGTGTGTGAGAAGAAAAACAGTTAGTTTTCACCCATGAGAATGTAGTATCAACAGAAGCAAGAAAGTTAAACAGTAGAAGGAGAAAACAGCAACATATCTGCACCTGTTATTTTTCTGAATGCTTGAACGCTTATGCCATAGGTAGCCAATGGTAGTATGTTGTGGTTAGTAATAGCCAATGAGTCTAAACTGTAGTAGTTTAGCAGCCAATGAATCTGTAACGTGGATGATAACATATAAAAGATGTATAAAAGAGGCTGCTTTGTTTAATAAACAGCTTTCTGGCCCTTGAAAGAGGCACTGTCCGTGTGTGTCGTGACCGCCCCAACAGCGACAGGCAGGGATGTTCTGAACATCCCTCACCAAACTCTCCAGCTCTGCAAAGCAATGGCAGTGAAAACTTTTTTGGGGTTGGTCCCTTGTCCCTGGCAACAATTGACAGAACCAGAGAAAATGGCCTGAAGCAGAACCAGGGAAGGTTTAAACTGGATAGTAGGAACAATTTATTGGAGAAAAAAAAGGGTGGTCAAACATTGGAACATATTGCCCAGGGCAGTGGTAGAGTCAACATTCCTGGCAGGATTTAAAAAGCATGTAGATGTGGCACTTGGGGACATGTGTTAGTGCTGGGCTTGGCAGTATTGAGGAATGTCTGGACTCGATGATCTCAGAGGGCTTTCCCAACATTAATGATTCCCTGATTCTCTGATTCTCTGAATCTCTGATTCTTGGGAGGGAAAGTCTTTAGTGAAACCATCAGGGTCACCATTTGCTCCCACATGCATGTGTACATGAACACACACACGTATTGAACCACTCAAAACACAACGCCTGCGGTTTGCTTTGCACACAGGGAGAGGCCTCTGCCTTTGATGGAGCAGAGCACTGTCACCCCAGACTGCCTGAGATGGGCAGAAAGAAGAAGACAACCTGTTTGTTCCCTGTGGGGAAACAAATTCAGACATTTCCTGGCCATGGTCAATTGGAGCCATTTCACAGGTCAACCAGACCAGGAGCCCCATGGCCTCCTCCTCCTCCTGGCTGGTGGGATGGGGTGTGGAGCAGCACAGCTCCCTCACAGCCACAGCAAGGAGGGCTGTGGCACTGGAACAGGACAGGGAGGAGCAGCAGGGAGAGCTCGTGGGGGTCACCACGGCCATGCCCACTCAAGGGACACAGCACCAGCACAGCTCTGCACACGAGGCTGTGGCTGTGAGGGACAAGGGACACCTGGGAATGGCAGGACCAGCTCAGGGATGCCACTTCCAACAGGGAGAGTGTGTGCAGGGCAGCTCCAGCCCAAGCACCCCACACAGCCTGGCCCAGCAGGCACTGCCAGGCTCAGCATCCCCAAAGCACGGCCAGGCAGCAGCATCCCCAGGGACACACACGCTGCTCACCGCCAGCACCATCCCCAGGGCCTTGTGCTGCCACCAAGCCAGTGCCACCCCCAGAGGCAGCAGGCACAGCACCCCTCCGGCAGCAGCACACGCACACACGGCCCAGCCCTGCAATGCCAACGTGCTCAAAGTCTTTATTCAAGCCGCGAAAAGCAGCCCCTGCCCCAGAGACACCGGCGCTGGCAGCAGAGGGCTCCAGCCCAGCAGCGCCCAGCAGGAGCAGCTGCCACTGCTGCTGTCACCGCAGCTGGGCACGGCACAGGCAGGGACGGGAGGGGACATCAGGAGATGGGTCCAGGAGCCAGAAGCGAGGGAATGTCCTGCTTGGGAATTTCAGGGTCTCAACCCCAGATTCTGTAGAAAGAAACAAAACCAGCCCATCAGCTGCTGTAACTTGTCCTGCCACCCTCTCCCCCTGCCCTGCAATGAAAACAAGTGCAGGGACATTACACTCAACCTACAGAGGCCAACTCCAGCTGTTAGAGGTATAAAGAGGAGTATCCTGTGCCTCACACTATTCCAGGGACAGCCTTCTCATTTGGCCAACAGAGCTGAGCTCTCTGCACTGACAGTGGGCAAACCTTGTGGGACTAAAGGAGTGTAGGGTAGAACTGGTTGACCTGGGGCTGCTGCAGCCCTATTCAGGGCAGGTCCAAACCCAAAAGGACTTTTCCTTTCTTTCCCTGGCTTTTGCCTTTGAGCATGAATGCATGAAGCTGTGAAGTAGGAGCTGGCTTGAAAGACAATAACAACTTTATCCATGATCAGGAGCAAACCATTTCCAGAACTTACGGTTTGCAGCAGTGACTCAATGTTGAACAAACTCCCGCGAATTTATACGGGAAACGACAGCCCCCCACAGCGCAGAATCCTCCCCGTCGGATGCACTTCTCATGTTTTCCTGCTGCCGTGGAAAATCATGCACAGGGAAAGAGTTAAAACCATAATCTGGGAGAGGAGTGTGTGAATGCACCTTCCTCTCTTCCCTTCTTACCTGCAGCACCCTGGACCAACAGGAGGAACAAGGGGAAGAGCAGGTACAGGATCCTCATGGCTGACACTTCTCTCAGGACTTCACAGGATTACAGAGGGGACACACCAAAACTCCTGGAGATAACAGCAATCAGTAACAGGACAAACTGCAAAGGGACTATCACAAGTGGCCTGTTCTATAGAGTGGATCTCATGTATGCACCTTCAGGATTTCCTGGGAGCAGCTGGGGAACTATTGTCCTGTCAGGCAATTCCCATCATCTTATTCTCTATGAATTCTCTGTGAATTCTCTTAAGGGACATGTGGGAGAAGTAATGCCTGACTGTTGCACTTGTAGCCAAAACAGCTTTCAAAGACTTGTGGAAAGCACAAGCAGAATATTTCCCCTTGGAAGCTGTGCTCCCTCAGGCCTTTTGCATCCAACACTTCACTCTTGAGGAGAAATACATGTTTCTGGTGAGACAGAGCCAAGGGTGGGACAAGGCAGATTTTCAAATGCAGTTACTAGATGAAACATGTTGCTGCTGCTTTTATTCTCACACTTCTGCCTCTCCTTCTCCAAGAGCCAAAGCAGAGTTTGCCTGTCAGGTGGTGCTCGTGCCAACACTCAACACAAAGCAAATAGTCAAACAAGAATTGGGAACTGACCTGGGTTCTGGAGTTATGGGAAATTCATGTCCCTGGCGATGCCTAGCACTTGGTGAAGGAGGGCTCTGACGATCACTATGGTCAATAGAACCATAGAGTGATAGAATGGTTTGGGACTGAAGGGATCCCTTATAGCTACTCTAAGTCCAACCCCCTTAACAATTAGCAGGTTCAGCTACATAACAGAATCACAATTGCCTTGGGGACAAAGCAGCCTTCCAAGTTAATGGAAGCTGAAAGAATGGTAAATCTCCGTACTGCTGCTTGAATAGCATCTCCCAACTTTGTCCAGCACAGTCTCCAGCTGCCCCAGAACAAGAAACCTCAGGGACCTCCCTCCAGCCGCCAGAATAATTTCTAGTGCCCGATTAAAGCAGGAAACCCAGATTATCTTTCAGCATATTCTGGGCTCTGATAATCACTGACTCATACTATTAGTGCTCTTCCTTAAAAAGCTCAAATGGCACCCAACAGCCTGTAAATAACAAAGTGTCAGGAACTGAAGAGAGAGGTGTAATGGGCAGCTCAAGTCCATTAGTCCTCAGGAGATCCCACAACCACTTACCTGATGAGGATTTTGGTGTTCAGCCTGTAAACAGAATGGCTGTGTCCAGATGCCCCTGGGGTCAGGGAATGCTGCTTTGCCCCAACCACGCTGGATTTATAGCAGTGCTGGTGGGTGGGACAGGCCCCAGTTGCTGCTGGCACAAGTGCCCGGGGCCAACCCGAGAGTGCCCCATGTGCGTGGGGCTGCTGGGGCTGGCGCTGGTCCCTCCCTGCTGCAGGGACAGAGGCTGAGGTGCCTCCTGGGGCTGTTGCAATCGTCACCGTTGTCCCCATGCAACACCTCTTGTGACACCCGCGGCACAGCGGCACCGGGCTGGGCACGAGAGGGCTGGGATGGACAAGGCAGGCGGTTGATGTTGGGAAGAATAGAAATGAGGAAATGGTTTCCTTCTTTGTGTCCTCAGCGGGCTGTGGGGCCAGCTGGGGAATCTTTGGGATGGGGGGACAGCTCTGCACTGCAGAGGTGAAGGGAGCTCAAGGTGACAGCTCCGGAGTCAGTGCCAGGACATGTGAGAACTCACTGAGCAAAGGTCATGGCAGGCAGGTGTGGCATTTAAGTAAAACCTTATAAAATGAAGGCCTTGTTGCTTTTGTAAAATTATGGCTCAGGCCTGTTACTTCGGCTAGAGAAGGACTGTGAGGAAAGTGTGTGAGAAGAAAAACAATTAGTTTTCACCCATGAGAATGTAGTATCAACAGAAGCAAGAAAGTTAAACAGTAGAAGGAGAAAACAGCAACATATCTGCACCTGTTATTTTTCTGAATGCTTGAACGCTTATGCCATAGGTAGCCAATGGTAGTATGTTGTGGTTAGTAATAGCCAATGAGTCTAAACTGTAGTAGTTTAGCAGCCAATGAATCTGTAACGTGGATGATAACATATAAAAGATGTATAAAAGAGGCTGCTTTGTTTAATAAACAGCTTTCTGGCCCTTGAAAGAGGCACTGTCCGTGTGTGTCGTGACCGCCCCAACAGCGACAGGCAGGGATGTTCTGAACATCCCTCACCAAACTCTCCAGCTCTGCAAAGCAATGGCAGTGAAAACTTTTTGGGGATTGGTCCCTTGTCCCTGGCAACAATTGACAGAACCAGAGAAAATGGCCTGAAGCAGAACCAGGGAAGGTTTAAACTGGATAGTAGGAACAATTTATTGGAGAAAAAAAAGGGTGGTCAAACATTGGAACATATTGCCCAGGGCAGTGGTAGAGTCAACATTCCTGGCAGGATTTAAAAAGCATGTAGATGTGGCACTTGGGGACATGTGTTAGTGCTGGGCTTGGCAGTGCTGGGGAGTGGCTGGACTCGATGATCTCAGAGGGCTTTCCCAACATTAATGATTCCCTGATTCTCTGATTCTCTGAATCTCTGATTCTTGGGAGGGAAAGTCTTTAGTGAAACCATCAGGGTCACCATTTGCTCCCACATGCATGTGTACATGAACACACACACATGTATTGAACCACTCAAAACACAACGCCTGAGGTTTGCTTTGCACACAGGGAGAGGCCTCTGCCTTTGATGGAGCAGAGCACTGTCACCCCAGACTGCCTGAGATGGGCAGAAAGAAGAAGACAACCTGTTTGTTCCCTGTGGGGAAACAAATTCAGACATTTCCTGGCCATGGTCAATTGGAGCCATTTCACAGGTCAACCAGACCAGGAGCCCCATGGCCTCCTCCTCCTCCTAGCTGGTGGGATGGGAGTGTGGAGCAGCACAGCTCCCTCACAGCCACAGCAAGGAGGGCTGTGGCACTGGAACAGGACAGGGAGGAGCAGCAGGGAGAGCTCGTGGGGGTCACCACGGCCATGCCCACTCAAGGGACACAGCACCAGCACAGCTCTGCACACGAGGCTGTGGCTGTGAGGGACAAGGGACACCTGGGAATGGCAGGACCAGCTCAGGGATGCCACTTCCAACAGGGAGAGCATGTGCAGGGCAGCTCCAGCACAGGCACCCCACACAGCCTGGCCCAGCAGGCACTGCCAGGCTCAGCATCCCCAAAGCACGGCCAGGCAGCAGCATCCCCAGGGACACACACGCTGCTCACCGCCAGCACCATCCCCAGGGCCTTGTGCTGCCACCAAGCCAGTGCCACCCCCAGAGGCAGCAGGCACAGCACCCCTCCGGCAGCAGCACACGCACACACGGCCCAGCCCTGCAATGCCAACGTGCTCAAAGTCTTTATTCAAGCCGCGAAAAGCAGCCCCTGCCCCAGAGACACCGGCGCTGGCAGCAGAGGGCTCCAGCCCAGCAGCGCCCAGCAGGAGCAGCTGCCACTGCTGCTGTCACCGCAGCTGGGCACGGCACAGGCAGGGACGGGAGGGGACATCAGGAGATGGGTCCAGGAGCCAGAAGCGAGGGAATGTCCTGCTTGGGAATTTCAGCCCCGCACACTGTAAGAATAAAGAAAAAAGGAAACTTTGAACAGGTCTTTCAATGGACAAGGAAGGAAACTTTCCTCACCCAGGAATGCAGAATTTACCGTTTGCAGCATATGGTGAAGGCTGAGCAGTTTCCAATACGTCTTGTAGGGGGGCGACACTTCCAAAAAGCACAGTATCCTCCCAGTAGCTGGCATGCATTTTTAATTCCTATTTCCATGGGAAAGATGCATACAGAGCCATTAAATAAAAAACTGGGGACAGCAGTGTGCAGCTGCGGAAAGGGTGACACTCCCCGTGCATTTCAAGCCAATAGAAGGGCTCAGCTTCAACCTCCCCATAGCCACTCCAACTGCAGGAAGGACTCTTTCCCCCTAAATTGGGGGCACACAAGAACAGAATGGGAAAGACCAGTGGGAGGTCAAGGAAGAGGTGTGCTGGCTCCCCAGCTGTATTCCCACCACTGCCTGGACCAGCACAGCTGGCAGGCAGGGCACTCCGCACAGAATCACAGAATAAGCTGAGCTGGAAGGGACCCACAAGGATCATCAAGTCCAGCTCCTGTCCTTGCACAGCATCATCCCCAAGAGTCGCATCATGTGCCCATGAGTATGGTCCAAATGCTCACTTAACTCCGTCAGGTTTGATGATGTGACCATTCCCTGGAGAGCCTGTTCAGTGCTCAGTCACCCTTGGGGTGAAGAACCTTTTCCTAATATCCAACCTAAACCTCCCTGACACAATATCAGGCCATTCCCTGCGGTCCTGTCACTGGTCACACAGAGCAGAGATCAGTGTCTGCCTCTCCTCTTCCCCTCACGAGGAAGTTGTAACTGTGATGAGTCTCCCCTCAGTCTCCTCCTCTCCAGGCTGAACACACCAAGTGGCTTCCTCAGCCACTCCCCACACGGCCTCCCCCCAAGGCCTTCACCATCTTTGTTGCCCTCCTTTAGACACCCTTAAAGAGTTTTATGTGTTTTTTATATTGTGGTGTCCAAAACTGCCCCAGGCTTGAGGTGAGGCCACCACAGTGCAGAGCAGAGCAAGACAATCCCCTCCCTTGACTGGCTGGTCATCCTGGGTGTGATGCCCTCCAGGACATGGTTGGCCCTCCTGGCTGCCAGGGCACTTCTGACTCATATTCAACTTGCCACCGACCAGGATCCCCAGGTCCCTTTCCTTGGCACAGTTTTCCAGCATTTTCCCTTACTCACTAATTCCCCGAGAAGCCTGAAGTCAGCTTCCTCATGTCCAGCCTTGAGGTTTTGCCAGCACTTTTCTGCCAGTCAAGAGAGATTTTAACCTTGATGGCTCCATGGTTGCTGTGGCCAAGACAGCCGCAGTCCCCACTTGGCTCACAAGATCCTCTCTGTTGTCAAGCAGCAGATCAAGGAGGGCATCTCTGTGAGTCAGCTCCCTTAGGACCTGCTCCATAAAGCTGTCATCCAGGTGTTTCAGGAATTTTCTGGCCCTAGTTGTACCAGGTGTTAGATGTTCCCAGTTGATTCCTGGCAAGCTGAGTCCTCCATAAAGACAAGGGCAGTTGATGTGGAAGGGTCCCATAGTTCCTCAAGGAACAATTCATTGGCTGCCAAGAGTTGCAAGGTTGTGATGAACTTCAGGGCTTCTGGATGGGTTCCTGAACTCAGGAACTCCCCCTGGACAGCTAAGTCTCAGCCTTGGTCATTCCTTCAGTCAAGGCCACTTGAACTTCACTGATATCCCAAGTCCCTCTCCTGGCTGTGCCATGATTTGTGTGACCTCTGATGGAAAGGGCTGGGACACTCAGTGGATGAACCACTGGATGAGAAGGAACACCTTTGTGCCCCAGGCAACGCCCTCCATCCCAACAGCCCTGGGGCTCTCTGCCATCCCTGTGCAGGGCAAGAGATCATCCAGAGACTCCCAAACAGGAACAGCTGGGTGCAGGCTTGGAGCCTGAAACCAAACCCATTCCAGACTCACAGAACAAGCCAGGATTCTCTTTCCATGGTCTCTCCCCACATGAAGTGTGTCTCCTAATGGAAGATCACCCAAAAAAACATTTCAAGCCCCTCTAACGTTTGCCCCCTTCCTACTAATGGTGTCCCTTCCAGGGACATGGAAGACAGCAATAATGGAGGATCACACCTCCCCATTTCCCCACCTCCATTCTCACCTGCAGCACCCTGCACCAGCAGGAGGATCAGGGGGAAGAGCAGGAACAGGATCTTCATGGCTGCTGCCTCTCGCGGCTCTTCACAGGGCTGCAGAGGGGACACCAAGGCAATGGGGACATGCAGGACCCCAGGTGGGGCAGGAGCCTGGGCTCTGTGCTTCACCACACTGCAGAGGGGCTGCTTCCAGCCACAGCAGATGATGATTCCTCTGCTGTTCAGTTAAAAGCTTTTCTTAGGTGTGTGCTGCACACCAAGCTTTGGGGGCGTTTCATGTCTCAGTCTCTTGGAAATCGATGGCCTCAGCTGATCCTTTTCCTTTAACTGCCTTGAAGGCTTTCCAAAGCCCTTCCCCAGAGAACTGATGGCAGTTCTAACATGGGGACAAGGGTTGCCAATTCAAACCAAACAATGGACAGAGAAGTTTGGAATTGCGGAGGAAAAGCTGCCATTGAAAGTTATGGAGCTAAAGGACTGTTACTCCCTCAGGCTTCATGAATCCAACACATGTCCCAAAAGCCCTGGACCAATCCCCGCTGCTTCCCTGAGCTCAGCAGAGTCCTGCCAGCTCAGCCTGGCAGTGCCCATCCCCAGCCCCAGAGCATGCCCAGGATTCCCAGCAAGGACATTCCCCAGCCCCACACTTGCTGCCCCTGCCCTGGGCAGCACCGACCCAGCGAGCAGCCAGAGGCCAGGGAAGTGTCTTGGTGCCCAGAAATGGAAGCAGAAATCAGCCTTTGGAATTGCTGAAAGCCTGAAAGGATGGGAAATCTCGGTGCTGCTGTGGGAAAAGTGTCTCCCTATTTTGCCAGGGAAAGTCCCCATTCTCCCAACAATGATCTCATCTCCCTCCTGCAGCATCAAGGCACTGTTCCAGTCTCTCCTGGGCTTAGGAAGACTCAGGTCAACCTTCCACAGGTTTGGGACTGTCAGACTCACATGAGGACTTTCACCCTCTTTCCCAGGAATCTCTGAGGGCCAAATTTTTCACCTGGATACTTCCAGCAGTTTGTCCTTTAGGAGACTCTGCTGTGCCGGGCTTTGAGCTGAGATGCTGAGTGCGCTGGATTCCAGAAAGAGAGCCCACACTCACCTCCCTGGCAAAGATGTGGGTGCTCAGGCAGCAGCAACCCCAACAGGAATGGCTGTGTCCAGATGCCCCTGGGGTCAGGGAATGCTGCTTTGCCCCAACCACGCTGGATTTATAGCAGTGCTGGTGGGTGGGACAGGCCCCAGTTGCTGCTGGCACTAGTGCCCGGGGCCAACCCGAGAGTGCCCCATGTGCGTGGGGCTGCTGGGGCTGGCGCTGGTCCCTCCCTGCTGCAGGGACAGAGGCTGAGGTGCCTCCTGGGGCTGTTGCAATCGTCACCGTTGTCCCCATGCAACACCTCTTGTGACACCCGCGGCACAGCGGCAGCGGGCTGTGGGGCCAGCTGGGGAATCTTTGGGATGGGCACAGGAACTGCTGGGTGCAGCCACCAGGGACACCTGGGAATGGCAGAACCAGCTCAGGGATGCCACTTCCAACAGGGAGAGCATGTGCAGGGCAGCTCCAGCACAGGCACCCCACACAGCCTGGCCCAGCAGGCACTGCCAGGCTCAGCGTCCCCAAAGCACGGCCAGGCAGCAGCATCCCCAGGGACACACACGCTGCTCACTGCCAGCACCATCCCCAGGGCCTTGTGCTGCCACCAAGCCAGTGCCACCCCCAGAGGCAGCAGGCACAGCACCCCTCCGGCAGCAGCACACGCACACACGGCCCAGCCCTGCAATGCCAACGTGCTCAAAGTCTTTATTCAAGCCGCGAAAGCAGCCCCTGCCCCAGAGACACCGGCGCTGGCAGCAGAGGGCTCCAGCCCAGCAGCGCCCAGCAGGAGCAGCTGCCACTGCTGCTGTCACCGCAGCTGGGCACGGCACAGGCAGGGACGGGAGGGGACATCAGGAGATGGGTCCAGGAGCCAGAAGCGAGGGAATGTCCTGCTTGGGAATTTCACCCCCAGAATCTGTCGAAAGAAACAAAACCAGCCCATCAACTGCTGTAACTTGTCCTGCCACCCTCTCCCCCTGCCCTGCAATGCCCAGTGTGTGCTGCAGCAGACTCAGGCTCGGGGAGGTGAGCTGCAGTCCTTGGTGCAGACAGGTTGGACCTGGGCTATCTCAGTGCTGGCAGCCCTGGCTCCGAGTGTGTGCAGATGCAGCAAAACCTGGATCATGTCCTCGGTGCTGCCCAAGGACAGGGAGTGTTTCACTCTTTGGTGGCTTGGGTGAGTCCTGTGCAAAGCCTGAATGACCCCCCTGGGGCTGGAGGAGAGTGGGGAGGCACTGGCTGACCTGGGGCTGCTGCAGCCCCACTCTCAGGGCAGCTTCATGCACCTTCCCTTCCCTTCCCTTCCCTTCCACTGCCTTCCCTTCCCTCCCCTCAGCTCTGCCTAGGACATGAAGGGCACTGAGCCATTTGCTGCTAATGGACTCTTAAACACCTTCTGCCATGACAGCAGCTTTTGTAATTCCAAAACTTACGGTTTGCAGCAGAAGAAAAACCTGGAACATTTTCCTACGACTAAAAAGGGGCCTGAGCATTTCAGAAATCCGCAGTACCCTTTTTCTTTCTCACATTGTTCCTTATTTGTTGGAGCCAAGGAGGATCCTGCAAAGTGAAGGAGGCCAAAGTATGTCTGGCATACTGCAAAAAATGTGTCTGGTTCTGAGTCCCAGTCTCCAATGACCTGAGAACCAAACCCAACATCTTAAACTCTCCAGTCAGAGTTCATTTTTTCTACTGCAACGTGTGCACGTGGGCAAAGACCCAGAGAAAGAGCAGCATGAGCTGCACGAGTTGCTGTGCTGGATCCTCAGCTGCCCAGACCTTCCTCACAGCAATCCCTCCCAAATGTTATAAATACCTGAGAAACCTGATCACCTCCCAGGACCTGGAAAACCCCACTGGCTGAGACTCACACCTCCGCTATCTCCCCTCTGTCCCTCTCACCTGCAGCACTGTGGACCAACAGGAGGAACAAGGGGAAGAGCAGGTAGAGGATCCTCATGGCTGATGCCTGTCCTGGGTCTTCTCGGGGCTGCAGAGGGGACACATCGAGAGCCAAGCCAGGGTCAAGGATTTAGGGGAATCCTTGTTTCTGAAGAGGCCAAGCTAAATGAAGTCTTATCCAGTGCTCTCCATCCCCCAGCCAGCCCAAAGCTGGCTGCCCAAACACCCTGCACAATCCCCTCTGCCTTCCTGAGGTCAGGAAAGTCTTCCCAGCTCACTTGGGAGTGTTTATCCCTAATTCCAGAGCATTCTCAGGATTCCCAGCCAGCACATTGCCCATCCCTTTGCAGCACTGAGCCAGGAAGGAGCAGGAGGGCAGGGAAGTGTCTTGAGGGCCTGGAAGTGACCACCTAGTGACCTACCTGATGGAGGTGTTGGTCAGAGCACACCAAGGCAGAAAGGGTCTGTAACAAAGCAACCTGGAATCACTTGTGTGAGGAGTCCCGATGGGGGGAGTGTCCCTGTGCCCCAACCACGCTGGATTTATAGCAGTGCTGGTGGGTGGGACAGGCCCCAGTTGCTGCTGGCACAAGTGCCCGGGGCCAACCCGAGAGTGCCCCATGTGCGTGGGGCTGCTGGGGCTGGCGCTGGTCCCTCCCTGCTGCAGGGACAGAGGCTGAGGTGCCTCCTGGGGCTGTTGCAATCGTCACCGTTGTCCCCATGCAACACCTCTTGTGACACCCGCGGCACAGCGGCAGCGGGCTGTGGGGCCAGCTGGGGAATCTTTGGGATGGGCACAGGAACTGCTGGGTGCAGCCACCAGCACCAGCCCAGGCCTGGGGGAGCAGAATCCTTCCTCCATAGACTCATCCTGGGCTGCTTTGGGTTGGAAGGGATCTTAAAGATCCTCTCTTTTCCCCCCTCCTGCCATGGGCAGGGACACCTTCCACTATGCCAGGTTGCTCCAAGCTCCGTTCAGCCTGGACAAGAAACACTTGCACACTTCCAGGGATCCAGGGGCAGCAACAACCTGTGCCAGGCCCACCCCAACCTCAGAATCAAGAAGTTCTTCCTAATATCTTATTTGAACTCTCTCAGTGGGAAACCATTTCCTTCACTCCTATCCTTTGTCTCTTCTCCTCTGATGGAATCACCCATTGGTGTGGGATGGGCAAAAACTCACAGAATATGGAAAAGAACTTTGGACACTGCAAGAACATCTTACTAGACAAGAGGTCTGTGCAGCTGGCATGTCAGGGGGATAAACAGGGTTTTCTCTCGTGGCTCTTCAGCTAAAGTGAGAGCAACAGCAGGATAGATGGTAAGTTCTGTAGCCCAGGTGATCCAAAAAACCAGTATCCCCTGCAAATGCCAACCAAGGTGAAGAAATACAAGATGATGCAGTCACTGCTTGTGAATCCAGTGTGTTTGATGCCAGCCATGCCACTGGGAGAAGTGACAGTGCTTGCTGGGCAGGAGGGGCTGTGCCCTGTGCCCAGTTTGGCAGCTGCCTCTCCAGGTGTTTGGCAGAGCAATCTGGTCCCCCCAGGCTGCAGGGGCTGAGCTGCTGGGGATTTGGCAGTGGAACCTGGCATCTCAACCTTTCCTCCTGCACAGCCCTGAGATGTGAAGGCACAGTGACAAGGTGACAATCCCCAAAAATGCAGGAGATGGACTCTGCATGCTGAGCACAAGCAGAGGCACCACCTGCCCACATTAGTGAGGGTGGGTTTTACTGGGAGTGTTTCTTGAAGGGACTCAGAAAAAGTTCCACCCTGTGCCAGAGCAGCAGGGTGGTGCTGGTTTCCAGTGAGCAGGGTCTGTGTGGCTGTGTCCCTGCGTGTCTGTGTCCCTGGATGTGTCCAGCAAACGGCAGCACCGCAGGGTCCTTACACAAGGCAGGATGACGCAAGGCCCTGGCTTGGGAATCCTTCTCAGAGGTGTCAGAAGAGGGAACCAAGGCCTCCTTTTCTCTGGTGCAGGGGGAGAATCAGGGAAAGGAACTTTTGGGCTGCGGGTGGTTCCAGCCTGTCCTCTGTGCTCTCCTCCTGGTGCTGCAGGGAGCAGCAGGTAAGATAATAATGAATTGAATGCACGGACACAGGGAGGATTTAAGTGATGCTACAGGGAAGCTGTGCTGTGGCTACTGAGTGTTCCATACAGACATAATGCAGAGGAGAGAAGACAAAGCAAAGCTTTTGGTTCAGGCATTTATTTTATCCCTATCAATCTCATGAGTCACATGTGAGTTCTCCTGGTGGCTGTGCCATGCTCCTTGAGGTTCCTCACTGCCATCCCTTTAAGGAATGGTTCCTGCTGGAGGTTTTGCAGCTGGGACAGGAGCTGGGACCTTGTAACCAAGGTGTGGCTATTTTAGGGATGAGGTTTTGCCCCTATCTCCACAGTTCCTAGCCCGTGTCTTTCTGGCATGGGAGTTGGGTCCTGAGAAAAGAATGATATCTGGGCCTATAAACACCGGGACAAAGTTCCTGTTCCCCCAGAGGGAGCGTGTGCAGGGCAGCTCCAGCACAGGCACCCCACACAGCCTGGCCCAGCAGGCACTGCCAGGCTCAGCATCCCCAAAGCACGGCCAGGCAGCAGCATCCCCAGGGACACACACGCTGCTCACCGCCAGCACCATCCCCAGGGCCTTGTGCTGCCACCAAGCCAGTGCCACCCCCAGAGCAGCAGGCACAGCACCCCTCCGGCAGCAGCACACGCACACACGGCCCAGCCCTGCAATGCCAACGTGCTCAAAGTCTTTATTCAAGCCGCGAAAAGCAGCCCCTGCCCCAGAGACACCGGCGCTGGCAGCAGAGGGCTCCAGCCCAGCAGCGCCCAGCAGGAGCAGCTGCCACTGCTGCTGTCACCGCAGCTGGGCACGGCACAGGCAGGGACGGGAGGGGACATCAGGAGATGGGTCCAGGAGCCAGAAGCGAGGAAATGTCCTGCTTGGGAATTTCAACCCCAGAGTCTGTAAGAAGAAAGGAAACAAGCCCATCAGCTGCTGTAACTTGTCCTGCCACCCTCTCCCCCTGCCCTGCAATGCCCAGTGTGTGCTGCAGCAGACTCAGGCTCGGGGAGGTGAGCTGCAGTCCTTGGTGCAGACAGGTTGGACCTGGGCTATCTCAGTGCTGGCAGCCCTGGCTCTGAGTGTGTGCAGATGCAGCAAACCTGGATCATGTCCTCGGTGCTGCCCAAGGACAGCAAATGTTTCACCCTTTGGTGTCTTGGGTGAGTTGGGAGGGCCTGGTTGTCCTGGGGCTGCTGCAGCCCCATTCAGGACAGCTCCAAATCCCCAAGGGCTTTTCCCTTCCATTCTGAGCATCTCTCACAAAGCATAAATGCAGGAGAGCATTTATCATGAGTGGACAAGAGGGAAATTTGGAACAGGTCTTTCTGGGGAAAAATCAGGAAACCCTTTCCTCAGCCAGGATTCCAGAGCTTACCCTTTGCAGCAAATGGTTTGTGCTGTACATCTTCCAATAGGCCTTGCAGGGGGGATACATCTCCCAAAAGAACAGTATCCTCTTCGGTGTCTGCATTGAAGTTCACTCCCTGTTTCCATGGGGAAAGACACACATGGAATAATTAAGGCAATAATCTGGGAGAGCAGTGTGGTTGCAGACAGGCTGATGCTCCCCCTTCATTTCAGACCAAGAGAAGGGCTCAGCTCCAACCTCCCCACAGCCACATCTCCAACTGCAATGTGTCTCACCTGGAAGGTCCCTGCCCCCTACATTGGGGGCACTCCGAGCAGAGAGTGGAAAGGACCAGAGTGAGGTCGAGGAAGAGCCGTGCTGGCTCCCAGCTTTATTCCCCCCCCTGCCTGGACCAGCACAGCTGGCAGGCAGCGACTCCTCACATCCCATGTCCCTGCCCTGGCTGTGCCATGATTTGTGTGACCTCTGATGGAAAGTCCTTGTGCAGCCCTTGCAGGGATCAACCCTTGGGCTGATGAGGTTTTGGGACACTCAGTGGATGAACCACTGGATGAGAAGGAACACCTTTGTGCCCCAGGCAACGCCCTCCATCCCAACAGCCCTGGGGCTCTCTGCCATCCCTGTGCAGGGCAAGAGATCATCCAGAGACTCCCAAACAGGAACAGCTGGGTGCAGGCTTGGAGCCTGAAACCAAACCCATTAGTGACACACAGATGGAGGTGGGATTCTGTCTGCATGGGATTTCTCCACCCCAAATCTGCGTCCAGTTGGAAGATCACTGGAGAAACACCTTTGACCTCAATGCCCTGTTATCTTCTCATCACTCCCACAAACACACTCTCTTCCAGGGACACTGAATTCCCCTGCTGCTGGGGGCTCACACTTTCCCCATTTCCCCACCTCCATTCTCACCTGCAGCACCCTGCACCAGCAGGAGGATCAGGGGGAAGAGCAGGAACAGGATCTTCATGGCTGCTGCCTCTCGCGGCTCTTCACAGGGCTGCAGAGGGGACACCAAGGCAATGGGGACATGCAGGACCCCAGGGGGGGCAGGAGCCTGTGTTGCAGGGCTCTGTGGCTCAGCAAAGTGCAGAGGGGCTGCTTCCAGCCACATCTCATTATGTTTCCTTCACTTTTCTCTTTAAAACAGTACCTCTGTGCCACCCTTCTAACCCTGGGAGTATTCCACTCTGTGTCAGTCTCCAGGAAATCAATAGCCTAAGCTGATTCAATCACCTTTCTCATAGGTCATCTAACAACTTTTCCCAGAGCACAGATTGCAGATTTGCAACCAACTGCTGCTGATTAAATCAAAATAAATGGCCAGTGACATTTGGGAAATGCAGAAACAAAATTGCCATTGAAAGCTACAGGGCTCTTCCTCTGTCGGGCTTAATATACGAGAAACATGCCCCAGACATCCTACCAAATCCCCACTGCTTCCTTGGGATCAAGAAAGTCCTGCCAGCTCAGCCTGGCAGTGCCCATCCCCAGCCCCAGAGCATTCCCAGGATTCCCAGTAAAGACATTCCCCAGCCCCACACTTGCTGCCCCTGCCCTGGGCAGCACCGACCCTGCAAGCAGCCAGAGGCCAGGGAAGTGTCTTGGTGCCCAGAAATGGAAGCTGAAATCAGCCTTTGGAATTGCTGAAAGCCTGAAAGGATGGGAAATCTCGGTGCTGCTGTGGGAAAAGTGTCTCCCTATTTTGCCAGGGAAAGTCCCCATTCTCCCAACAATGATCTCATCTCCCTCCTGCAGCATCAAGGCACTGTTCCAGTCTCTCCTGTGCTTAGGAAGACTCAGGTCAACCTTCCACAGGTTTGGTGTTGGGGTCCCTCCCCCGCCGTGTAGCCCTGGGAGAGGGGCCCTGAGGGCACAGACACGGGGTTTCCCTGCCCCTGCTCAGCCTCGTTCCCATTGGTTGGTTTGTGTTCCCTGCGCGGGCAGAAGGACCCTTGGTCCCGTGACTGGAACAGTTCCTGGGCAGAGCTCCGGCCATGCGGCTGGAGAAATAAACATCTCTGAAACATCTAGCAAGAATCTGTCTGTCCATATATATTTCCTTTCCACGGGACTCCTGGTTTGATATATGCGTGTTGCAGGATCCCCACTGCAACAGTTTGGGACTGTCAGACTCACGTGAGGACTTTCACCCTCTTTGCCAGGAATCTCTGAGGGCCTAATTTTCCACCTGGATACTTCCAGCAGTTTGTCCTTTAGGAGAATCTGCTGTGCCAGGCTTTGAGCTGAGATGCTGAGCGGGCAGGATTCCAGAAAGAGAGCCCACACTCACCTCCCTGGCAAAGATGTGGGTGCTCAGGCAGCAGCAACCCCAACAGGAATGGCTGTGTCCAGATGCCCCTGGGGTCAGGGAATGCTGCTTTGCCCCAACCACGCTGGATTTATAGCAGTGCTGGTGGGTGGGACAGGCCCCAGTTGCTGCTGGCACAAGTGCCCGGGGCCAACCCGAGAGTGCCCCATGTGCGTGGGGCTGCTGGGGCTGGCGCTGGTCCCTCCCTGCTGCAGGGACAGAGGCTGAGGTGCCTCCTGGGGCTGTTGCAATCGTCACCGTTGTCCCCATGCAACACCTCTTGTGACACCCGCGGCACAGCGGCACCGGGCTGGGCACAAGAGGGCTGGGATGGACAAGGCAGGCGGTTGATGTTGGGAAGAATAGAAATGAGGAAATGGTTTCCTTCTTTGTGTCCTCTCATTTTGTTGATGTTAGAAATACTCAGAGTGGAATGTGGAAGATGAGACTGAATATTTCAAATGTGCTCAGCTTTGTATGTTGAACGGTTTATCTCTGATTTCACCTCAACAGGTTTGTCTGCGTAGTTTGTAAAGAGGGACAAAATAAAATTTCAGGGTTATCAAAGGGGAAGGAAAAGCCACAGCAGGCAAGGATGATCTGAATATTCCTCACCAAACTCTCCAGTTCTAGAAAGCAAAGGCAGCAGAAAATTTTTGGTGTCGGTCTCTTCTCCCTGGTAACAGTTGACAGGACCAGAGGAAATGGCTGCAGGCAGCACCAGGGAAGGATTAGGTTGGATATTAGGAAGAGTTTCCTTGCAGAATCAGTAATCAGTGCTGGGACAGGCTTCCCAGGGCAGTGGTAGAATTACAACCTCTGGAAGTACTTAAAGGCCATGTAGATGTGACACTTGGGGACATGGGTTAGTGCTGGGCTTGGCAGTGCTGGCAGAATGGTTGGACTTGATGGTCTTAGAGAGCTTTTCCAACATCAATAATTCTGTGCTGTTGCAGTGGGGATACTGCAACACGCATATATCAAACCAGGAGTCCCGTGGAAAGGAAATATATATGGACAGACAGATTCTTGATAGCTGTTTCAGAGAGATGTTTATTTCTCCAGCCGCATGGCCGGAGCTCTGCCAGGAACTGTTCCAGTCACGGGACCAAGGGTCCTTCTGCCCGCGCAGGGAACACAAACCAACCAATGGGAACGAGGCTGAGCAGGGACAGGGAAGCCCCGTGTCTGTGCCCTCAGGGCCCCTCTCCCAGGGCTCCATGGCAGGGGAGGGACCCCCAACACCTCACCCATTTTTAATAAAAGGAGAATGAAAACAACTGGATAAACATAACAAGAACAGTTTCAAAAACAAAACAAGCCACCCTCCTGAGTCTTTAAATGTCCAAACAGATTCTGTGGAACATCTTAGGGCTGACAGAAGGGAGACAGGACTCTCTGAGCATGCTTTGTGGGGAAACTGAGGCAGGAGAGGGTTTAACTTCTTCCCTCCCCCTTTTCATCCCCCACTCGGCATTGGAAAGGGATTTTCGGGGAAACAATTGGCAAAAGCATGGTTTTGTGAGGGAAACCATGGATGAAAAAACGGATTGGGAATACACTGGGGGTAATAAGACATAGGGTAAAAGGGAAAGGTGGGATTAGGAAAGGGAGACTGTAGGGGGGGCTTACAATAGAGATACTGTCTAACATGACTACGATTTTTTGCATATATACTGCCTTTTACAGGAACACCATCAGGCCCAGTGACCTGCGATGCTTGTAACCCTTTTCTCCCTAGTACAATATTAAATTCCACCACCTCTCCATCTCCCAAGCTTGGGATGCATTTTTCAGGGTTATTCTTTTTAATAGCAGTTCTATGCACGAATATGTCTTGCTGGTTGTCACACCTTGTTATAAAACCATAATTTTGCTTAACATTATACCATTTTACTATCCCTAAGGTCTTAGTTACTATGATCTTCTCCTTTTTCCGAGTGGCTGCTGTTTTCTGTCTCGCTGCGTCTTTGCTCTCTCCTTTGGTCGCTCCCGTGTTGGAATTGTCGGGGCTGCTGGTGCCTGCGCGCTCTTCCCAGGGTCGCGTTCGGGCCGCGCGGGCCGGGCCGGGCCGTGCCGCTCAGTTCTCCGTGCGTCGCCTCCTCTGGTCGCAGCTTCGCTGCCGCTGCCGGGCGCTGCACCCACGTCTCGGCCGGGCCCCCGAGCGACGACTCCCCCGCGCCCTGCTCCAGCGCGCGTCTCGGCTGGGCGCGGCTCCGCTCCACCGCCATCGCCGCCCGCCGCCGCCCGCGCGCCGCCCCTCTCGGCCGGGCGTTCACGGGGCTCGCTCCACCACGCGCTGTGCTGGGCCGGGCAGGCACCGCCGGGTCCCGCTGCTCCCGCCGCGCCTCGCTCCGCCACCGACACTGCGGCTCGGGTGGCTCCGCCCGCGCGCGGAACTGCCTCGCTGCTGCTCGGAGAGCGCTCGGTGCACGTGGCCTGGGTCGCACGGTCCCTGCACCAGGCTTCCCTTCGCCAAGACACAGCTGACATTGTTCAACAGTCTCGGTAACTAAATAATATTCACGAAAATATTCTTCCATCGGCATATATTTTGACTCCAGTATTAACTGTGTCCAAACGGTTTTCCAAAAGCCCTTGGTAAGAATTAAATCCCAAGAAACATAGAAAAAGTTCTTAAACAACCATGCAGGAAGTGTTTCAGTTCTTTCTGAGCTTGAATCAAGCTAAAATTTACAAATCGTTGTTCAAGAATCATTTTAAGTTTAAGATAAATGTCCATATGCGGCTCTGAGAGCCAAGAGTCTTCCCACCGTTCCTCCATAGTTTAGATACGGAATAGCAAAGCAAAACCAAGAAGAGGAATCCAAAGTTTCCAGGGTTTACTCACACAAATCAGTCGCTTAGGGATCGGGGATCGTTCTGCTCTCAATTCTCCACCATTTGTTGCAGTGGGGATACTGCAACACGCATATATCAAACCAGGAGTCCCGTGGAAAGGAAATATATATGGACAGACAGATTCTTGATAGCTGTTTCAGAGAGATGTTTATTTCTCCAGCCGCATGGCCGGAGCTCTGCCCTGGAACTGTTCCAGTCACGGGACCAAGGGTCCTTCTGCCCGCGCAGGGAACACAAACCAACCAATGGGAACGAGGCTGAGCAGGGGCAGGGAAGCCCCGTGTCTGTGCCCTCAGGGCCCCTCTCCCAGGGCTCCATGGCAGGGGAGGGACCCCAACACTGTGCCTCTATGATTCTTGGGAGAGAAAGCCATCCCTGAACCAGGCAGGGTCCCCAGGTGCTCCCATACACCCATGTACATGGACACACAGGTATTGAACCATACAAACCCTAACACCTGAGGTTTGCTTTGCACACAGGGAGAGGCCGCTGCCCCTGATGGAGCAGAGCACTGCCACTCCAGACTGCCTGAGATGGGCAGAGGCCAGGATACCCTGCCTACTCAGGTGGGACCGTTTTCACAGGTCAACCAGACCAGGAGCCCCATGGCCTCCTCCTCCTCCTGGCTGGTGGGATGGGAGTGTGGAGCAGCACAGCTCCCTCACAGCCACAGCAAGGAGGGCTGTGGCACTGGAGCAGGACAAGGAGGAGCAGCAGGGAGAGCTCGTGGGGGTCACCCACGGCCATGCCCACTCAAGGGACACAGCACCAGCACAGCTCTGCACACGAGGCTGTGGCTGTGAGGGACAAGGGACACCTGGGAATGGCAGGACCAGCTCAGGGATGCCACTTCCAACAGGGAGAGTGTGCACAGGGCAGCTCCAGCACAGGCACCCCACACAGCCTGGCCCAGCAGGCACTGCCAGGCTCAGCGTCCCCAAAGCACGGCCAGGCAGCAGCATCCCCAGGGACACACACGCTGCTCACCGCCAGCACCATCCCAGGGCCTTGTGCTGCCACCAAGCCAGTGCCACCCCCAGAGGCAGCAGGCACAGCACCCCTCCGGCCGCAGCACACGCACACACGGCCCAGCCCTGCAATGCCAACGTGCTCAAAGTCTTTATTCAAGCCGCGAAAAGCAGCCCCTGCCCCAGAGACACCGGCGCTGGCAGCAGAGGGCTCCAGCCCAGCAGCGCCCAGCAGGAGCAGCTGCCACTGCTTGCTGTCACCGCAGCTGGGCACGGCACAGGCAGGGACGGGAGGGGACATCAGGAGATGGGTCCAGGAGCCAGAAGCGAGGAATGTCCTGCTTGGGAATTTCAGTCTCAACCCCAGATTCTGTCGAAAGAAACAAAACCAGCCCATCAGCTGCTGTAAGTTGTCCTGCCACCCTCTCCCCCTGCCCTGCAATGCCCAGTGGGTGCTGCAGCAGACTCAGGCTCGGGGAGGTGAGCTGCAGTCCTTGGTGCAGACAGGTTGGACCTGGGCTATGTCAGTGCTGGCAGCCCTGGCTCTGAGTGTGTGCAGATGCAGCAAACCTGGATCATGTCCTCGGTGCTGCCCAAGGACAGGGCAGCTTAAAACCCACAAGGACTATTCCCTTCCTTCTTGAGCATCTCTCACAAAGCATAAATGCAGGACAGTATTCATCATGAGTGGACAAGAAAGAAATTTGGAACAGGTCTTTCTGCAGAAAAAGGAGGAAACCCTTTCCTTAGCCAGGATTACAGAGCTTACCCTTTGAAGCACACAGTTTGTGCTGTACATCTTCCAAGAGGCCAATCAGGGCGTCGACATCTCTGAAAGGAACAGTATCCTCTTCTCTGTCTGCATCTAAATATACTCCCTATTTCCATGGGGAAAGACACACACAGAGCAATTACAGCAACAGTCTGGCAGAGCAGGGTGTGCTTGCAGTCCCGTCTGGCAGGCAGTGACTCCTCACATCCCATGTCCCTGCCCTGGCTGTGCCATGATTTGTGTGACCTCTGATGGAAAGTCCTTGTGCAGCCCTTGCAGGGATCATCCCTTGGGCTGATGAGGTTTTGGGACACTCAGTGGATGAACCACTGGATGAGAAGGAACACCTTTGTGCCCCAGGCAACGCCTCCCATCCCAACAGCCCCTGGGGCTCTCTGCCATCCCTGTGCAGGGCAAGAGATCATCCAGAGACTCCCAAACAGGAACAGCTGGGTGCAGGCTTGGAGCCTGAAACCAAACCCATTAGTGACACACAGATGGAGGTGGGATTCTGTCTGCATGGGATTTCTCCACCCCAAATCTGTGACAAGTTGGAAGATCACTGGAGAAACACCTTTGACCTCAGTGCCCTGTTATCATCTCATCACTCCCACAAACACAGTCTCTTCCAGGGACACTGAATTCCCCTGCTGCTGGGGGCTCACACTTTCCCCATTTCCCCACCTCCATTCTCACCTGCAGCACCCTGCACCAGCAGGAGGATCAGGGGGAAGAGCAGGAACAGGATCTTCATGGCTGCTGCCTCTCGTGGCTCTTCA
The DNA here is from genome assembly GCF_000738735.6 of Corvus cornix cornix. Lineage (NCBI taxonomy): Eukaryota > Metazoa > Chordata > Aves > Passeriformes > Corvidae > Corvus > Corvus cornix. Next base: position 111,895,217 of record NC_047056.1, on the reverse strand, counting down.
CAGGGCTGCAGAGGGGACACCAAGGCAGTGGGGACATGCAGGACCCCAGGTGGGGCAGGAGCCTGGGCTCTGTGCTTCACCACACTGCAGAGGGGCTGCTTCCAGCCACAGGATATTTTGTTTCCTCTACCTTTCTCTTTAAAACAATTCTTAGGTCTGTGATACCCCGTGAGGAGCCAATTTATTTGTCTCAACCCTGGCTGTCAGAGGCACGCTGGGGAGAGGTTGCACAGGTGTCACGTCCAGCTAGGAGAAGACGGAGGAAAGCCTTGTCTCTGGGGAGACTTTGCCTGGCAGCCAGTTCATGTCTCACCTGGGACAGGCAGTCAGCAGGGGAACACCAAAGACACTGTAGCCTCCAGAGACACTCTGATCAAAAGTTTCCACCAAGGGCCTTCCATGGAAGGTTGGACTGGGCCTGTGGTCTCCTGCCAGCAGGCAGGCCTTGGGTGGGGGGGCAGGGGCATGAAAATTAACAGTCACAAGCCCCGGGAGCTTTTCCAAACTTGCTTTCTCAGGGTGGCTTTTGGCTTGGGGGCATTTTTGAGACTCTGTTTTTGCTTGGGCTCCAGCTTGCTGAGGTCTGCTTCTTGCCCTGGCTTTAGCCGGTTTTTGCCCTTCTTGCCCTGGCCCCAGCCTGTCCTGTCCCAGCCTTTTGTCTCTCCCACCCTTGCCGGCTCTTGCTCGCCCTCACGCCTGTCCTGCCTCTCTGTGTCCTTGACCAGCGCCCTGCCTGCTTCGTCTCTGCGGCCCTGCCTGAGCGCCCTGCATCCAGCCCTGCCCGCCTCCGAGCCAGCCCCACCGCCGAGATCCTCACAGTGACCCTGTCCAGGCCTCCGGCCCTCCTGTGTCCAGCCCTGCCCGCCTCCGAGCCAGCCCCACCGCCGAGATCCTCACAGTGACCCTGTCCAGGCCTCTGGCCCTCCTGTGTCCAGCCCTGCCCGCCTCCGAGCCAGCCCCACCGCCGAGATCCTCACAGTGACCCTGTCCAGGCCTCCGGCCCTCCTGTGTCCAGCCCTGCCCTCCTCTGAGCCAGCCCCACCGCCGAGATCCTCACAGTGACCCTGTCCAGGCCTCCGGCCCTCCTGCCCGAGTGCCCCTCACCTCGTGTCCGGTCACCCGTGGCCGCGGCCGTTGTCCCCAGGCCGGCAGCGTGCGCAACGCCCGCCTCGTGCTCGCCCAGGGCCCTCACCGACCTCGGCGGGTAATGGCCTCTTTTCTCTCTGCCACCTCTCTCTCTCCTCCCCCCATTCCTTTCCCATTGTCCTTAGTCTCGCTCTGTCTTTTTTAGCCCTCTTTAGGAAGGTAACTCCTTTTCATTTTGTTTTTTTTTTTTTTTTTTCATTGCCAATAAATGGTTCTCAGAGACATCGTTTGTCTCGTTTGGCTTAATTACAGTCCTGACCATCTGTTTTTAAAAGAACTCCTGGCAGTTTCCCTCAGTGGAATGTGACAGGTGGGATGGGGGGACAGCTCTGCAGTGCAGAGGGGAAGGGAGCTTGTGGTGACAGCTCCAGGGTCAGTGCCAGGACAGGTGAGCACATGGGGAGGAAGGGCCATGGCAGGCAGGGATGATCTGAATGTCCCTCACCAAAGTTTCCACTTCTGGAAAGTAATGGCAGGGGAGGCCTTTTGGGGGTCAGTCTCTTCTCTAACCAGAGAAGCAGAGAAAATGGCCTCAGGCAGCACCAGGGAAGGTTTAGACCGGATAGTAGGAGAAATTTCTTGGAAGAAAGGGTGGTCAAACTTTGGATCAGGCTGCCCAGGGCAGTGGTGGAGTAGTTACTCCAAGCGGGATTTAACAGCTGTGTGGATGTTGCACTTGGGGACATGGGTTAGTGCTGGGCTTGGCAGTGCTGGGGGAATGGTTGGACTTGATGATCTTAGAGGGCTTTCCCAACATCAGTAATTCACTCTGACTCTTGGGAGGGAAATTCTCCACTGCAACAAGCATGGTCACAAGTTGCTCCCATGGGCACTTGGACATGGACACACACAGTTGTTGAAGCACCCAAATCCTAATGCCTGAGGTTTGCTTTGCAGACATGGACAAGTCACTGACTCTACTGGAGCACAGAGTTGTCAGCCCAGACTGCCTGAGATGGGCAGAGAAAAGGCAACCCATTTATTGCCTGTGTGTAAAATTTTGGACATTTCCTGGCTATGGACAATTGGAGCCATTTCACAGGTCACCCAGACCAGGAGCCCCATGGCCTCCTCCTCCTCCTGGCTGGTGGGATGGGGTGTGGAGCAGCACAGCTCCCTCACAGCCACAGCAAGGAGGGCTGTGGCACTGGAACAGGACAGGGAGGAGCAGCAGGGAGAGCTCGTGGGGGTCACCACGGCCATGCCCACTCAAGGGACACAGCACCAGCACAGCTCTGCACATGAGGCCGTGGCTGTGAGGAACAAGGGACACCTGGGACTGGCAGGACCAGCTCAGGGATGCCACTTCCAACAGGGAGAGCGTGTGCAGGGCAGCTCCAGCACAGGCACCCCACACAGCCTGGCCCAGCAGGCACTGCCAGGCTCAGCATCCCCAAAGCACGGCCAGGCAGCAGCATCCCCAGGGACACACACGCTGCTCACCGCCAGCACCATCCCCAGGGCCTTGTGCTGCCACCAAGCCAGTGCCACCCCCAGAGGCAGCAGGCACAGCACCCCTCCGGCAGCAGCACACGCACACACGGCCCAGCCCTGCAATGCCAACGTGCTCAAAGTCTTTATTCAAGCCGCGAAAAGCAGCCCCTGCCCCAGAGACACCGGCGCTGGCAGCAGAGGGCTCCAGCCCAGCAGCGCCCAGCAGGAGCAGCTGCCACTGCTGCTGTCACCGCAGCTGGGCACGGCACAGGCAGGGACGGGAGGGGACATCAGGAGATGGGTCCAGGAGCCAGAAGCGAGAGGATGTCCTTCTCAGGAATTTCAGGTCTTGACCCTACATACTGTGCAAAGAAAACAGACAAGCCCATCAGCTGCTGTAAGTTGTCCTGCCACCCTCTCCCCCTGCCCTGCAATGCCCAGTGTGTGCTGTAGCAGACTCAGGCTCGGGGAGGTGAGCTGCAGTCCTTGGTGCAGACAGGTTGGACCTGGGCTATGTCAGTGCTGGCAGCCCTGGCTCCGAGTGTGTGCAGATGCAGCAAAACCTGGATCATGTTCTCGGTGCTGCCCAAGGACAGGGAGTGTTTCACTCTTTGGTGGCTTTGGTGAGTCCTCTGCAGAGCCTGAATGAGCCTCCTGTAGCTGGAGGAGAGTGGGGAGGCCCTGGCTGTCCTGGGGATGCTGCAGCCCCACTCAAGGCAGATCATACCCAGAAGGATTTTTCCCTCCCGTCTTGGGCATCTTTCCCACAAGGAATGAAACAGGAGGTTCTTTATCAGACATTAACAGGAAATAAATTTGCAATACATTTCGTTGTGAACAAAGGAGGAAATTCTTTCCTCTGCCAGGATTCCAGACCTTATCTCTTGCAGCACACACTGTACAGTGTGCATCTTCCAATGGGTCTTGCAGGGAACTGGCATCTCCCGTAAGTGCAGTATCCCCCTCTTTGCCTGCATCCAGCTGCATTTTGGGTTTCCATGGGGAAAGAAACACAGAACAATTAAATCAATCATCTGGGAGAGCAGTGTGTGGTTGCAAAAGGCTGATGCTGTTTGTGCATTTCTGGCCAGTGGATGGGCTCAGCTCCAACCTCCCCACAGCAAAGATCACATACAGGGCAAAAGAACATCCAGAGGCACCCAAACAGCAACAGCTGGGTGCAGGGTGGAAGCCTGAAACCAAACCCCTTCCTGACCCACAAAAGAAACCAGGATTCTACTTCCATGGTCTCTCTCCACTCCAAGTCTGTGTCCTGTTGAACAACCACTGGACAAACACCTCAATCCCCCCTTACCTTTGCATCACTCCCACTAATCCCACATCTCAGGACATGGAAAACCCCAGTAGTGGAGGATCACACCTGTCCCCATCTCCCCTCTTCCCCTCTCACCTGCAGCACCCTGCACCAGCAGGAGGATCAGGGGGAAGAGCAGGAACAGGATCTTCATGGCTGCTGCCTCTCGCGGCTCTTCACAGGGCTGCAGAGGGGACACCAAGGCAATGGGGACATGCAGGACCCCAGGTGGGGCAGGAGCCTGGGCTCTGTGCTTCACCACACTGCAGAGGGGCTGCTTCCAGCCACAGCAGAAGATGATTCCTCTACTTTCCTCTTAAAAACAATTCTTCGGTCTGTGACACCCTGCCAACCTCAGGAGCATTTCATGATGTTTCAGTCTCTAGGAAATCCATTCCCTCATCTGATCCTTTTCCAGGAGACACCACAGTCACCTACCTGATGAAGATCTTGGTGTTCAGGCAGCAACAAACCCAACAGGAATCACTTGTGGCCAGTGGCCCTTGGGTCCAAGGAGCACTTTTTTGGCCAAAACGCTCTGATTTTATATCGTTGCAAGCCATGGGGACATTCAATGATTTTTGCTGACACATCTCCCCTTGGCCAATCACAAAGCCACCCATCCATGTGGGGATGCTGGGGCTTCTCCTTATCCCTCTCTGATGCAATGGCAGCGGCTGAGGTGCCTCCTGGGGCTGTTGCAATCGTCACTGTTGTCCCCGTGCAACACCTCTTGTGACACCCGCGGCACAGCGGCACCGGGCTGTGGTTGCCTGGCATTAACTGCCTGGGATGGGCAAAACAGGCTGGTGGGTGCAGGCAGAAGTAGGAACCAGTCCCAACCAGTCTTTCCTATGATGGGGGTGAGGCCCTGGCACAGGCTGCCCAGAGAAGCCGTGGCTGTCCCTGGATCCCTGGAAGTGTCCAAGGCCAGGTCGGATGGGGCTTGGAGCAATCTGGGATAGTGGAAGATGTCCCTGCCCATGGCAGGAGGGTTGGAATTGGATGACCTTAAAAGCCCCTTTGTCCCCAAACCCTTCTGTGATTCTTTGATAAAATATCTGTCTCTTCCGGTCACGTCAGTTTGCTTAGTGAGCTCGTACTGTGCGATGCACAGAAACATTCAAAAAATTTTGATTTCCTTCTCTTTTAACGTGACAAGAACAGCTTCATCCTTGCCAAGGGGACTTGCATTTGACCTGCCAGGAAGTGATAACCTTAGGGTTGCCTTTCTGATGTCTACTCAGATAAACAATGAAAAGAGGAAATGCAATCAGGTGAGACCATACCTCACCTCATTCTGTCTGAATGCACTACTTTTAAAACTGCCCTACTTGGTACAAAATCCACAAATGTGGTTCAACAGCAGCAAAATGCTGCGTAAAAATATGCAATCTATGGGAGATTAGTGAAGGAAGGTGACTAGGGCCTTATCAGGCCTTGAGATGTGGACTTGATCAGGAGAGTTTTTGGATTTATAGGAATTCTGTGGTGTTTTAGCAACATAAAGATCAAGGCGTCTCATGGAGGAAAGGTCATGAGACAGAAAGAAGCAATGTATCCATGGCTGCTTTCTGGCCACGCCCTACATGCTTCTCATTATCTGTCCTATGTTCCTAGTAAACTTTATTTCTAACCCTTTTTTGTCCAAACAATGTCTGTGGTGTGTCTGCAGAGCTCTGGTCCATTGATCAGAGAGACCAAAGCTCTTGGAGCTGGATCCTGGAGAGAAGAATGGGGCTTGAGGTTGGATGAATCAGGGACACAGGATCTGGTGTCATCTCTCAGAGACATGCATGGAATCCTGGAATGGTTTGGAAGCAACCTTAGAGATTCCCTCATTCCACCCCTGCCATGAGCAGGGACACCTTCCACTATCCCAGGATGCTCCAAGCCCCGTCCAACACGGATTTGATACATGATGGGGAGATCCCTTGAACATCAACCCATAGAAGTAGAATTGGGTGTCTATTGATGGGTCTTTGTGTGTGTAAGGACCTTGGAATATCCTCACTCATGGAGGTTTGGAACCATTCTCAGGACCAGCCCAGGGCCAGCACAGCCAGGTGTGGAAAGGGCTTTTGGTCCCCACTGCAGGGAGGCCACAGCTGGGGCCAACCCTGCCCAGGGGAGCTGCTCTGACCTGGGCATCTTGTGCTCGACCCCATCAGAGCTGCAGCTTGGCCTTGCTGACCCAGACTCAGAGTTGGACCCATATCTGGCATCCTGATCTGGCCTTCTCTGTACCTACAGCAATGCCCAATGCCCCAGCAGAGGCTGCTCTACCCCCTGGCTGCCCTGCTCCATGGAGGGGGGCAGTGGGTGTCCCCTGTCCCTGCAGGCCCAAGGTCACTGCCCCATGGCAGTGCAGGGGCCACCCCCATGGCACCCCTGAGCTGAGCATGCTGCATCTGCCACAAGGATCATCCACCTACCTGGGCTCCTAACTGAGCCCCCCACCCCTACCCCAGGTCTTGAACCCTCCCAGCACTGACGCCCAACTCAATCCCAAGCTCCTGAGAAGCCCCATGGCACAGCCATCAGTCCCTCTGGAGCAGAATGACTTCTCCCACCCCTCAGACACCCCTGGACCCCACAACAACCCCTTGGTGCCCCCCACCCAGGCCCCACAGCTGGGGAGGGCCCCAAGGACATCACAGCAGTATGTGTCCCATAGAACAGCCCCACGAGGACTCCTGGCCCAGCTTGGGAGCCAGTGGACAACCAGCAGGTCCCCACTGAAATTAGGGGTGTCGTAGAAACCCCCATCCCTAACCCTGAGTGTGCAGTGCTGGGGTCCCCTCGCTGAGCCAAAAGGCTGGTCCCTGTGAGTGTCACATGTGTCCTCCCTCCCACCATGGGTGGAGATGCTGGTGTGGCTGAAGCCAGCACGGAGAGAGGGTGGGTAGTGGGACAGTGTTTGTGTGTCCATGTCTGTCAGGAATTCCCCCCGTCCTCTCTGCCCTTCCCTACACGCAGAGGAAAGAGATGCACACCCAGGACACACATCTTGGCAGCGGGAATGACCACCACCTTGTATTGGGGACACTGGGACAAGGGATTCCCACGGGATCAAGGTCTGGCTGTCCAGGGTTGCTGCTGCCCCTGGCAGTCCTTGGTGCCTCCAGGCAGCATCGTCACCACCATGCAGCGAGGGCACGGGCTGGTGTCCTGCTCGGGGGTCCAGGAGCCCATCAGGGATACCACCGCCTGCGGGAGGAAAGGTCTGGCAGTGCCTGTCCCAGCCAGGGCAGCAGCGAGGGCTCAGGAATGTCCCTGTCCCCCTGGGCTGCATATTCCCCTTTCTTCTTCCCCAACAGGCAGCAACCTGAGCCCTCCGGGCAGACCTAAACTTACATCCGACAGCAGAATTCCTGCTCGGAGCAGAGGCCGACGCGGCCGATCCCCGGCGGGCAGGAGCGGTGGGAGCAGAATCCCCCGCGGCGCTCGCAGTCCTGGGCTGATGCTCGGCCCGGGGACAGCCCTGCAGGGCACGGAGAGAGGAGACTTTCAGCCGAGATGCTGAGCACAGCCCCTGCTCCCTGCGTGGCCAGCGTTAGCCCAGCCCTGCTTGTCCTCTGCCACGAATGCTGAGCAGGTGTGTGCAGCAGAAATCGAGGTGAGTTTACAGCACTTGGATGGGAGACACTCACTACACCCCTAAGCAGGCTCCTGGAGAGGTCTCCATCGTGCCTGCTGCCTCCCTCCTGGACCAAGGGAGAACTCCGAAGGTGGAAGCAGGATTTCCCTTCCTCCCTCCTCCTTCTCCTCCTCCTCTCCAGCAGGGCTGCTGTGCCCTGTGCTGCTGACTCAGAAAGACAAGGGTCAGGAGGCATGGAGAGGGAGCAAATCCCAGTTTGGGAAGGATGAGGGCTTTAGTACAATGCCCCAGCTCTGGTCCCAACAGCAGAACCTGCAGTTGGAGTCTCTCCTTAAAGCTGTGGGGTGAGAGAGACGCCAGGGAGGATGGCACAGCTACCAGCACAACTTACACGTGCCTCACCAGCTCAGCTGGCAAATCCTCCCTACAAAAACACTGACAAAGGACAACCCCCCCACATTTCTTACCTCTCACTCCCTGGAGCATCAGGAGGAGCAGAGCACAGAGGACAGGCAGGAGCCGCATGCCTGGGAGTGGCCGGCAGGGTCGCAGCTCTGGGGAGAAGAGAAAGGAGGCAGAGGTGAATGGAAGGGTCCTTTCCTGCAGGTCGTGTAGCACCTGCACGGGGACAAAACTGAGGAGAGGGGATGGTGACCAGTCACTGCTGGGAGGATGCACTCGGCAGCCCAGGGTCGGAGCTTCCTGGCACCAGCAGCAGCAGTTTGGTCTCTCCACGTGGCACAATGTCCCTTGGGAGGGCTGAGTCCTCAAAATGCCCAGCCCCAAAGCTCCTTTTTCTGTTTCTTCCCCTGGCAGAGAAAAACAAGCAGAGCTTTCCTCCTCTGACACCTGAGAAGGATTCCCAGGCCTCCAGCCCAGGATCTTGTGTCATCCCGTCTTGCGTAAGGGCCGCTCGGTGCTGCGGTTTGCTGGACACCTCTGGGGACGCACACACAGCATCCCTGTTCGTTAGGCCTTGGCAAACCATCAGCTTTCACCATACAAAGGAGCTCTGTCCTCCTCCCCCCACGGGAAGCGTGCTCTCTATGCTTCGCTTGAAAATAGCCGGGAAGACGCCACTTGGGGTGACATCCCCATCCAACCGGCAATCCCGGGAAGGACAAGCTTTAATTGTGGCTTTGTTTGGTGGAGTTTGCTGTGTGTAACCCTTTATTGTTTGATGGTGCATCTTCATTCAGTTCCCAGCATTGCTGCGGGTTCATCAAGCGTTATGGGTACGTGTTTGTGGATGGATGTTAAAAACACACTCGTGCATGATGTGAATTCACTGAGCAGTCACATGAATCATGGAATCACACAATGATTTGGTTTGGAAGGGACCAGGAGGTTTCATCCTCCTGCCGTGGGCAGGGGCATCTTCCACTATCGCAGGTTGCTCAGAGCCCCATCCAACCTGGCCTCGAACACTTCCAGGGATGGGGCAGCCACAGCTCCTCTGGGCAATACATGAATATTCCTTTGATTCCAACAACTCACCATATTTCATTGCTTTTTTCACTCCGCAGTGAGGGAAATTGTACAAAGTATTTGCAGATCTGTACCCAGGAGAATCACTACAACTCTGCCGTGGTAGTCAGAGCACTCAGGACAGCTTCTTATTTCCTTCACCACTGAAGGAAATCCTGATCCTACAAACACAGCCAGGAAAAAGGGGAAAAGGCCATGCCCCAATTTTTTTTAATATCTAGTGAGCTGTCTTGGCATCAAAACCCCAGGAGGCAAGGGACTGGAAGCAGCTACAGCCAGTATTCAGGCTCCTTACAGAGCTTCATTAAGGTAGCAATTAGCTGCATCTCTGTGCTGTTGCTCTTTAGCACATGCATCAGCTAAAGTGGAAGTGGAAGTGTCCAAGGCCACGTTGAATGGGGCTTGGAGCAACCTGGGATAGTGGAAGATGTCCCTTCCCATGACAGGGCAGTTGGATCTAGATGATTTTAAGGTCTTTTCAAACCCAAACCATTTTATGATTCTCTGATTCTATTAATTTAAACATGTAGAGTGTTGAGGAGATGGAATTGGGATAAGAAACGGGGAGGAGATGCACAGCATGGATCCTAGGGAGTTTCAGCCTGTGTTGCTCTAAGCTGGCTCTTGAAGCCATTCCCCAGCCATAAAGGCAAGGACAGATATTTGTGGTGGTGAGCTAAAAGCATGATGAGACTGGATTCTGAGTGATGCTGGCCACAGACAGATTAACCTAATATTACAAGGGCTAAACCCTCCCTGCAAAGTCCTCACTCTTTGAGCAAAATTCTTGTGCCATTCCCGTTTGTGAAACACTCACCTACTGTGGATTGTGCAAAACCTCCTTAGGACATCAACTGTAAATTGCTGGTTTGGCTCCACTTGGCAACTTCCTCAGGTTTCCCTCCAGGGAGATCCCTGGGAGGAGGCTGTTGGCCCAGCTTCCTGCCCTGCCCAAGGCTGTGGTTTCAATGGTGGCAGAGCCATTTGCAGAAACCTCTGCTTTGAGCAGGCCCAGAGACTGCAGGAGCTGGGCCTGTTCAGTCTGGAGAATACTGAGAGGGGGTCTCAACAATCCATATAAATATCTCCAAGGGGTGTCAGAGGATGGTGACAGACTGTTCTGTAGTGCCCAGCCACAGGATGAGGAGCAATGGTCACAAAATAAAACACAAGAAGTTCCACCTCAACATGAGGAAGAAATTCTTTATGTTGAGGGTGTCAGAGCACTGGAACATCTGCCCAGGGAGTCCGTGGAGTTCCCTGTCTGGAGACATTCCAAACCCACCTGTATGTGTCCCTGTATCACCTGCTCCAGGTGACCCTGCCTTGGCAGGGGGGTTGGACTGGGTGGTCTCCAGAGGTGCCTTCCAACCCTAAACATTCTGTGATTCTGTGGTTCTGTGAGGGGTGGGCAGATGCTCTGCAACAAATGGGGAGCTCAGGGCTTTGAGTCAGTCCTTTGCACTTGGGTTGGTTGCTTCCCTTAAAAAGTCAACCATTACTGCTCCTCCCTTCACAGAATCCCAGAATGGTTTGCGTTGGAAGGGACCTTAACGGTCATCTCAATCAACCCCACAACTTCCACTATCCCAGGTTGCTCCAAGCCCCATCCAACCTGGCCTTGGACACTTCCAGGAAAGGGGCAGCCACAGCTTCTCTGGGCACCAAGGATTCCATGTCAGCACAAGGATGCTCCTGACTGTGCAGGAACAGCTGCAGAGACAGGAGCTGCACCTTCTGAGGTTTCTGTTGTGGTCCAGGGCAGGACAGGGTAAATCTCTTAGAAGAGAAGTGATCAAAGTCACCGAGGAATTGGCCCCTCGCACGTTTCTATAATTGCCTCAAGCAATGTCACAGGTCTAACCCTGACCTCCTGATTTGCTACTGCAGCTGATACAAATTTTGCAGATTCACTCCAAATTTACATCAGACAGAAAAACCAAGGGTAAAATCGCACTTCAAATTACCAATTTGTCCTGTTCAGTGCGCCTTTAGTTCCTATAATAAAATAAAATGCTGTTCCCTGGTCTGAAAGCTCTGAGGAGATGGGAGCCCCAAGTTTTCAGAGCAGAGGTGCTGTGAAGCATCACACTGGAGAAGACTTTTGTGCTCCCAGTGGAAATGGTGACTGATCCCAGTTATAGTCACAACAGAGAATTCCCTAGCAGGCATGTGTGAAGAACTTGCCAGCACTCTCTCAATCAGCAGCCCAGGAGGGGAAAATATTTTAGTGAACTACACATTCCTGGCAAGTTTAGATTGATTTCAGAATTCTTGTTTAAAATTCTAAGTGGAAATAAGACTTGAGAAATGAACTACTATTGAAAATGAATGACAACACCACACAGGGCAGCCATGCAACCTCCCAAGATCTTGCTTTTATTGAAAAGAGAATGGCAAATCCTTGGTGGCTGGTCCAACAACTCCTTGAATCCAACAGTGTCAAGAGTGATCATTCCCGGAGATTATCCGCCATCAGCCACACTACAACCTGCACAGAGGAAAGAATATTCCAGGGTTTCCAGAATTATGATTTTGAGAAAAATCCTGCTACTTGGGATTCAAATGATAATTTGGGAAGTCGTCTTTGCCCCAGATAAATCCTAAACTTACCATCTGCAGCAATTATACCCAAAACGACATGACCCCAAGTAATCGTTGCCACGAGGGCATTTCCCCCTGTGGCAGAAAGTCCCACGATATCCACACTCCATGTAAGGTCTCCTGGGTCTTGCCAAGCTTCTACCTTAAAAAAGAACAAATAAACCAACAAATAAACAAAAATGGGAGACATTTTATTTCTGGCAGGGATTTGCATTTTGCTTAATCCCTGTGAGCTGACAAAGTCATGACAGTTCCTCCTCAGAGGAGGAGGTCTGTGGGTGGAACAACCAAGCAAATGCTTTAATTCCTTCTTCTGATGTGTCTCCAAGCCCAGGACTCCCTTAGGAACCCAGATTTTAGGGACGAGCATCAGAGAGCTGATAGAAAACAGTAAGTGGGCACTTAGCAGCTCTTAAAACCTTGTAGGTCGAAGTTCAGGAGAGATGCACCAGCTCATCTGGGAGCGTCCCATTTATATAAAAAAGAGGGTAAGAGACTTTTAATGTAAACAGACAGTGATAGGACAGAGGGGAATGGTTTTAAACTAAAAGAGGAGATATTTAGATTAGGTTTTAGGAAGAAATTTCTTTATTTTGGAGGTGGGGAGGCCCTGGCACAGGTTGGCCAGAGAAGCTGTGGCTGTCCTATCCCTGGAAGTGTCCAAGGCCAGGTTGGACGGGGCTTGGATCAACCTGAGCTAGTGGAAGGTGTCCCTGCCCATGGCAGGAGGATGAAACGAGATGATCCTTAAGGTCCTTTCCAACCCAAACCATTCCCTGATTCCATGGTTGTATAGATTTGGCTGTTTCCCTCCTTATACATTTCACCCATGTCTCAAACAGGTCCTGGTGTCCAGAAGTCCGCAGGGATGGCTCCCAGACATGGATAAGTTAATCAATCCCTGCAGAACAACACTTCCATGCCACCAAACCCTGCACACCAGGCATTACCCTCTGGTTCTGAACAGCCTGGAATTGCTGTTACCTACGTGGCTAAACTGAATTCCCTGCTAAAATAGGATACCCGCGTTCAAACTGCCTTCTGTGCTATTCCCAGAACAGCTTTTATCCGTGGAAGTGCTAATTGTCAAGGATCAAAACAACCCCAGGGAGCAGACTAGCAATTAGGCAGGAGGTTTCCTGGCCCTGCTTGGTCAATTAATAAAGATGTATCCTGGCAGCTGATGTGTTCTGGATGCACCTGACTGAGTGCACATGAACCAATTAATTCCAGTTTCCAGCTCATCCATGGAACAACGCTAAGCTCAGCGTATTCAGAGACGGGGAGCTCGTTCCAGCAGAGAGATAATGGATATTACATATGCACAGTGCATCCTGCACATCCCTGGTGTGCTGGATTCCCAGCATGTGAGTGGAGTGATACATGCACACCCAGAAAATCCCAGGGAGAAATAAAGGAGTTCTTGGAAGGGTGAATAAAACACTCCTGGTCTCAAACTATCTGTCTGTGGGGCACTGCAGAGGTGACTGTGAGCACTCTGAGCTCTCAGAAACACTTTTTTCCCAGATACAGATAAATTTCTTGCTTTAACATACCCAGAAGATCCTACTGAAAACAGCCCAAACATGCACTGTGTGTTAAATAAGGACATAAAACAGACCAGAGGAACTCTGCCCAGTGAACTGCCTCTGGGAAGTGCCATAAGCAGGGGCACAGGCAAGAATAAGATCAGACAACCACACAGAATCATAGAATCACAAACTCATTTAGGTTGGGAAAGACCTTTAAGATCATCAAGTCCAATTGTTAACCCAGCACTCCCAAGTCCACCACTAACCCATGTCCCCAAGTGTCATATCCACACATATTTTAAATCTCTCCAGGGATATATGTGACACTTCTCCCACATTTCTACTCTTCTGCAATTCATCACAGTCTTTTCCCATCCTTACTTCCCCAGAGGATGCTTTCCACCCTGTTCCCACAGAGATCAGAACTCCACCAGCCCTTGTTTGTGCACAGAGTGCCCTGCAAACGTAGCCATGCCATTTTCAGGGCTGATATTAAAATACAATCCCTTTTTCTGGACAATAGAGTTGGTTTGGGGTTCCAGACGCATCTGCAGCCCCCCAACAGGCACAGCCTACACCACCCCTTATGGCTGAACAGGTTTCTCCACCAAGGAGATGCTGCCAGTAGCATTTAAGCCTTAACTCATGATTTTGTGCCTTTCTACCCCATGTCCCAGCTCCTAAAGCAAAGGATAGTTGAAGAACATGGGACCAGATTCCTTTTTATTTTTTCTGTGTGCTTTAACAATATTTGATTATGATTTAATTTGTTTGTTGTGTGACTCAGAGGGAAAGTGATTTAAGGACAATCCTGCAGGGTTTAACAGGGAAAATGTTGGTGCTGAATGGTAATTTTGGGGTTGCCCCTCATGCTTTCAAAGTGATACTTGGAGTATTTGTCTGCTAATTTCATCTGTAATCTGCCAACAAGTTTTGAATGATTTGTGTGAGGATTCTTTGCAGGAGGCAGCTTGGCCACATTCCAAAGGGGACAGGAGACCTTTGCAAGACACCAACATCTTCTCTTTGGTCCCTCACCTTCATTTACATCTTACCTGCAGCTCCGTGGAATGCCACCAAAAGGAAAACAAGGAGAAAAGGAAGGATTTTCATGGCAGACAGTGGGCTGGGAACTCAGGTCACTGCAGAGAAAGGAGACCAGGACATTGGTTAGAGGTTTGTCCCTCCAGTCCCAGAAGGGACATGGAGAAATGTTCTTCAAGACCTGGCAGTTACCTAAAAGAAGTTATTACACATTTTTGTCATGATAATGTCTATTGTCCCAAGGTTTTCCTGGAGCACACATAGGATCATGGCACAGGAATAAAACTCCCATGCAAAAATTTCAATTTTAAACCCCCTTGTAAGTAATGCATCAAGTAACCAGGTATTTATCCTTGATTTCTCAATACTTTGCAATGCATTGCAATAAATTTGATTTGCCTTATGGAAGTTAAAGCTGTTAATTCAGAAAGGAAAATGAGACAATTTTTGCTAGATTTATGTAAAACAAACCCATGAGTGTTCTCAAGTTTGTCTAATAAAAAGAGAGCAGACAAAGTTCCTTCGCAATTAAATCAAAATCCAACTTCTCCTTATTCCTGCTTAGAAGCTGTTGCTTTTTCTTCAGCTCAAGAATTACATGATTTCCAGGATAAATTTTTTGAGTATCTGCATTTCCTGCAGCCAATGAAAGCTCTTCTCCCTTATCAACATTTGACACCTCCAGAACTGGCTCGTGTCAGACTGGAGTCACTGCACAGTTAAGGCTATAAACCAAAATGCAGATAAACATGAAAGATATGAAGTCTCCAGCCCATTTAAGAAGGACAAAACCTTTTAAGAGGGGCTGAATAATGAGCATATTTTGGTCATTACCAGGTAGGAGGAGGCTCTAGGCTGGAACAGTCCCAGGATCTGTGTCAACCTCCCGGATGAAGGAGCAGAGCGTGGGTTTGTGCTGTTTCTGGAGGGTGGTGAGGGATGTTTGACCTCCACAGCCTTCTGGTGGCCAGTGAGGTTTTGGGGAGCTCTGGGGACGCCCAATGAATCCTCTTTGCTGTCGTCCTCCTAAGAGGAACCGAAGTTTGGCTTTCAAACCATTGCAGCATCGCCTCAGGAAATGTGTTGAGATGAGAAAAACCACCTTGGGCCACCTCCCTCTGAGCAACCCTTTGGGCACAGCAGCTCACTCAAGGTCTGTTTCCATCTAGTTTCAGAGGTTTTATATTTCCTTACAAACATGAACAATGTATCACCATAGCCAAAAAAAACCCCCTTCAGCTGGAATGATGTTAAAATCAAACCCACCAAACCTACGTTAAACAGGAAGGTAGTTCTTCCTTGGAAATTTAGGAAGAGGGTTAGTGAGCTGTGATTATTTCTACATCATTGCTGCTGTTGGAAGGCACAATCAAGAACGTGGAAAAGATCTGCACTAGGAAATGGTAGGGAAAAAAGTGAGAGAGGAAAACCCTAAGTGTTATGAATAAAAAAGGAAAAAGTGGTTTGTTTTTTTTCAAATTTCTGCACCAAATCATTTTCATTACTGGGTTACCTGCCTGGCACGTAAGATATTTTATGCCATATCTATTCGTGGAAATTTTTACAGCCCATGCCCAGCAATTTTGGTTTTATTATAATCTTTACTCTCTTGCTAGGGACAGAAGAGTTCTCTGAGCACAGCACTCTTAAGCATCCTCCTTTCTCACCAAGGATTCCTCCAACGGCTCCCTGCTTTCCACTCATTTACAGACATTTCTATAAATTCCGGTTGCAAAGGGGTCTTCACCGTCTTTTTATCCCTCTTTGCTACTTGAATCCGGCCGGCCCCGTTCCATGGGAGCTGCCGTTCTCTGGCAGCTGCTGGAGCACGGCTGAGCTCATCCCCTGCAAGAGCCTCCCTGGGCTCGCCCTTCATGCCCTGCGGGGATTTTTCTTAGATGTCTTTGTTTTCTCTCCCAGTCAAAGCAACTATTTCACTGAGGTTTCGAGCACAGCCTTTTCAGCATCTTTCAGGCTGCCCGGAGGCTTCTTGTCTCTCTGGGCTGCTCCTTTGGGTGCTTTTCTTTCCTCATTTTTGCTTTTTTTGAGGTTAAATACTCACATGTTGAAAGTATTAGGTCCCACAACGTGGTTAAATATAATTGTGCTGTGGTCACTTTTACAGAGCAGCTCCCACAAACAGCTTTGGAACTGGGTCCTTTGCACCTAATCCGGGAAGGCAAATGCTCTGGTGGGTGCCAGGACCAGCTGTTCTGAGAATCGCCATTGTACAGCAAGAAAAATGTACATTTTACAGAGGAAAAATATAATCTCTGCATCTCCTGGCATTATCCACAATCACCTGTCAGAGCTGCTCTGCTGCATCACCTCAGGCAAGGGAAGGACCTGCAGAAGATGTGCTCTGGTCCTCGGGTCCATCAGGGCGGGGCTGTTGCTGAAACCCTTCCCTGAGGTGTTGTGAGGTGTTTGCTGACAGATGTGCAGCCAAACATCTGGGCTGGAAAGGGGCTCAGCACTGTGATGGACAGCTGGGTCTGTGTGATGTCACCTGTGGGCAGCTCACCTGGAGCACTGAGCCCAGATCTGGGCGTCTCCAACACAAGAAAGCCTTGGAGCTGCTGGAGAGAGTCCAGAGGAGGCCGTGGAGATGCTCCAAGGGCTGGAGCCATGGGAAGGGACACTTTCCACCAGATCAGATTCCTCCAAGCCCTGTCCAACCTGGCCTTGGATGCTTCCAGGGATCCAGGGGCAGCCACAGCTTCTCTAGGCACCCTGGGCCAGGGCCTCACCACCCTCACAGCCAACAATTCCTTGCCAATATCCCATCTATCCCTGCCCTCTGGCAGTGGGAAGCCATTCCCTGTGTCCTGTCCCTCCATGCCTTGTCCCAAGTCCCTCTCCAGCTCTCCTGGAGCCCCTTTAGGCACTGGAAGGGGCTCTGAGGTGTTCCCAGAGCCTTCTCTTCTCCAGGATGTAGCTTTGTTGGAGACCTGAGGAGTTTCTTAGTAAAAGAGGCTCCTGGGTGCTGAAATCCAGCAGAGAAAAGTGCAGCCAAACCGGTGGCTGGCAGGCAGCCAGAGCAACTGGAAGCTGGCAGAGAAACTGGGGAGGGTGGCTAGCTCTGGGAATTTCTTCTGGAAGGCCTTCTGGCTTTCTCCTTCTCTGCCTGGTGTAGTTCCAGGGTGATGATGGCACAGGATTTATTCCTGGCTCGGAACACAGGAGAAGAGACTGAGGAAAGACAGCTGAGACACCTCAGGGTGGGAATGACGGTGCTGGGGGACAGGAGGGGATGAGGTGATGAGGTTCACACATCTCCTGTGGGTGACAAGAAGGGTCACACTGTGCCTGCATGGACCCTGGCAGCTTTCTCACTGCTGAATTTGCAAAAATGGTTCTTCTACTTCCCACTCTCAGCTCTGGAAGGGGCTTTGGTGCCCATTAGAGGCTGAGTTGTGCTTTGTATGCTAAAAATTGGATTTTCTAGGAATGGGCCACGTGTATTTGCTGCTGTGGAGGACAGAGGCAGCCAAGGCTGAGCTTCCCTTGGCTCCAGAGCCCTAATTACACCCCTGACTTTATTAAAATGCTTCGCTGGAGCTGGGCCCAGGAGTTCAACATCATTAATTAATGAAACACAAATACGGGCATGGCAGTGGGACAGGAGGGAAAGCAGGTTGTCCTTTACACCCAAAGGGCCCCCAAACCCAACCAGACGGAGTTGAGGCTGCAAAGATGCCAAGTTCCTGGTGAAAAGCAGTGCTGGAGACTGACAGAGAGCCTGGGGATGCTCCCACGAGTAGGGACAACCAGGCAAGGACATTTCTGAGCAGTTTGGTGGCGCCTGTTACACAGCAGAGCCTGGGCTTTCTTGCCAGTTGCAAAAAAACCTCAATAAAATTTAAAAAACCAACAATAAATATATGTAAGCCCCTGAACACAGGTACATCCAACAGCTCAGCTGATGTACAAAGTTTTGGGAGCTTCCTGTAGCATTTTGTGAAAACCACCAAAACCATCAGTGATATTTTGACTTAATTAAACCCCTCTTCGTGGCTTTTCCTGTAGCGACCTGCTGGGGATTTATTTTCTAAAAACCATCAGGCATGGAGGCTGCAGGGCTGGAATTCGGGATAAAAAGCAAATGCACACAAGAGGTCCCCTGCAACCTCCGACGCTCGGGATCCCATTTCACAACGGCCTCATCTCTGTGGTAGGGCGGGAAAGGAACGGGATTAATTTATGGCTCTGTGCACGGCATGTCCCAGCTGCCACCTAGTGCTCATCCCTGCGGCACAGGGACATCACGGCCGTCCCACGGGGGACATCGGGGTGGGCTCGTCCCAGCGCACAACAACTTGGGGGACACGAGGGTGGGCTTGTGCCAGTGCACAAGAACCCGGGGAACAGTGGGGTGGGCTTGTGCCAGTTCTGAAGAACCCGGGGCACATCAGGATGGGCTCGTGCCCACCGCACAAGAACCCGGGGGACGCCGGAGCGGGCTTGTGCCGGTGCACGACAATTTGGGGGATAGCGGGACGGGCTTGTGGCAGCGCACAGTAGCTCCAGGGGTCTCGGGCTGGTGAAGCCCCGTCGGTCTCTGTGTCCCCAAGCCCCCGAGGGTGACGCAAGCACCGTGATGTCACACTGCCCGGGGAGGGGACACTGGGGAGGTGCCCGGGGAGGCCGGGGAGGCCGGGGAGGGGCGGGCGGAGCAGGACCGGCCGCGGCGGCTCTTTCCTCCTCCTCCTTCTCCTCCTCCTCCTCCTCCTCCTCCTCCTCCTCCTCCTCCTTCCCCTTCTCCTCCCCTTCCTCCCTCCTCCTCCTCCTCCCTGTCCTGCTCCCAGGATGCGCGGGGCCGTCCCCAGGCTCAGCCTGGCGCTGCTGGCGGCGGAGAGCGGCGCCCGTGAGTGAGCGCGCAGGATGCGCGGGGACGCGGGGGGCTGCGCTGCCGCGGAGGAGGGGGGAAGGCGGATAGGATGCTGGCAGTGACCCCTCTGCGGCCATCCCGGGGGATTCGGGTCACCCCCGGGAGCCGGGAGGAGGGGGGTCACCCCTGCGCCCCCGCGCTTGGGGAGATGCGCGGTTCTGCCCGCGGTGTCCCGGTGGGCGCGGGCGTTCTGGGCCCCGAGGGCCCAGCCGTCCTCTTGGATTTTTAATACGAAAAATAGATTCCTCCTCCCTCCCCCCTCCCCCACTTATTTATTTATTTATTTGTTTATTTTGGAGCCCGAGCTTTTTTATCAGAGCCCTTCTTGGGGCCCGGCCCCTCGGTGGCGGCGGCTGTGCCACAGCTGACAAAGCCACCGGGAGCAGGCTTGGAGCTGGAGATAAGGACAAGGGCTGCGAACCCCCTGGGCGGGCTGGGAGATGGAGTTCTGGCGGGAATGGCTTCAAACTGACAGAGGGTTGGTTTAGATTGGATATTAGGGGGAAATCCTTCCCCGTGAGGGTGGGGAGACCCTGGCACAGGTTGCCCAGAGAAGCTGTGGCTGCCTCATCCCTGGATGTGTCCAAGGCCAGGTTGGATGAGGCTTGGAGCAACCTGGGATAGTGGAAGGTGTCCCTCTGCCCATGGCAGGGAGTGGAATGAGATAAGCTTTAAGGTCCCTTCTGACCCAAACCAGTCTGGGATTCTCTGGTTGTGAATGGCACCTCTCAGTTGCTGGGGGTTGTGGCTGTGTCATCCCTCAGCGCCGCCTCTCTGCCTTTCTCCAGGGCTCTGTGCCATCATCCACTACCTTGTCCGTGGGCAGCTGGGCTGGTTCGGGCTGACCATCGCCTGCCTGGTGCCCGGCTACGCTGCCCAGCTCCTCAGCATCCTCTGGTTCCGGGCAGACGGACACTCACCTGGCTGCTGGCTCCTGGCGCTCCACCTCCTGCAGCTGGGCCTCTGGAAGCGGTGAGAGATGCTCCCCATGATCCACCCCGCCTCCACAACCTGGCTGCAGCCCCAAACTTCCCCAAAGCAGGGTGGGCAGCTTGTGATGGTGACTCTTGCAGGTTCTGGGATGTTCTGCGGGTGGAGACAGGCGGCGGTGCCGGGGAGGTGCTGGCTCAGCTCGGGGACGTTTGTGTCCTGCGGCTCCTGGAGGCCCTGCTGCAGACCCTGCCTCACCTCCTGCTCCAGGCCTATGTTGTGGTGGCTGTGGACCCAGCAGGCTTCATCCCTGGTGAGTTCCCAGGAGGATGGTTCATGCTGGGGAGGGGCGATGCGTTTGGGTGAGGGATGTGTGTGTCCTCTGGATGGAGGAACGTGCGGCAAAGGGACTGGGAAGCCTCGATGTGGAGCAGCAGGGACAAGTGTGGCTGAAAGATCTGCTGTGGCTGAATGCAGAGGTGGCTGCTTTGCCCCAAAGGTGAACTTTCAGGTGTGCAAAGAGGGATGTTGGGTGCCGAGTCATGACATGTGCAAGGTCACACTCGTTCATTGTCCATCTCTGGTCCGATGGCAGCGATTGGGATGGAGCTGCCCTGGGG
The DNA here is from genome assembly GCF_000738735.6 of Corvus cornix cornix. Classification (NCBI taxonomy): domain Eukaryota; kingdom Metazoa; phylum Chordata; class Aves; order Passeriformes; family Corvidae; genus Corvus; species Corvus cornix. Next base: position 111,874,612 of record NC_047056.1, on the reverse strand, counting down.
CTGCAGAGCTCTGCCCATGGAGAGAGCACTCAGAGGGTATCCACAGGGAGATGCCAAGCACACAGAGACCAGAATTAGCAGGATTTAGTTGAAATACTCCAGTTTCATCCCTGGTAACATTGAAGTCAGGTTGGACAGGGCTCGGAGCAACCTGGTCTGGTGGAAGGTGTCCCTGCTCATTGCAGGGGGTTGGACAGGATGGCCTTTAAGGCCTTTGCGTGATTCACTTGCCAGGATCAAGGGGTGTCTGGCTTTTATGGGGATGCTGTGCTACCAACACCTCCTTAACACAGAGAATTGGCCCTGCCATGCATCTGGGCCTCCATCAGAGCCCTGACTGCCCCTGTCCCCTACAGGTGTCAGTGCAGGGCTGTCCCTGCTGTCCCTGGCCTGGGCTTTGGTCTCCTACAGCCATTTCACCTGCCTGCTGAGGCCTGGACACCTGAGCCCGCCGGCCGCCGTCATCCTGTGCCTGCTGCTCTGGAGGACAGGGATGCTGGGCACCCGGGTCCTGGCCCTGGTGCTCTTTGCCAGGCTCTATTCCTTCTGGGTTTTCGCTGTGGCAGGTAAGACCTGAGATCCCGTTCTCCACATTTCACCCCGACATCAGCCCTGCCGTGCTCCTGGTGCTGCGGCTGTTGGCAGCATCCCCCAAGAATGGCTTTGCAAATTCAGTCCCTTTGATGCCATGATGATTTTTTGCCTTTTCTTTTATACCCTTTTTATACCTTTTTATAACTTCTGTACTCTTAGTGCTTTTTGCCTACATTCTTGGACTTGTTTGTCAAGCTAGGACACTCAACATCTTAGAGGCTTCATAGTTAGGGATCAATGTGCCCAGACCCCAAGGTCCTCTCCAGAACATATTCTGTAAACTGAGATAGAACCATCCAGGGGAAGGCTCCTTGGGGAGGGGGGCTCATTTGAGCCTCTCATTGGGGAATCTTTGATAGATATGCTAATTAGTAAGGCCTGTAATGTTATACCAGATCTTTTGGGGGTGGGCATTGTGGTGTGCATTAAGGTGCATTCGACCTGGGCGTAGTGCACCTAAGGATCCTTAAAATAAATACCAAGGTAAAATCCCTTTTTCCCTTCTAACTGTGTTTGACTCTTGATTTTAAGAACAGGAAAAGGCATCACCTTCTCCCTGCAGGTGTCCACTGGCTGCTCATGTCCTTCTGGCTGGTCGCCCAGCAGACGGATATCGTGGCCCAGCCGTGCCGCTGGAGGCTCTTCAACTGCCTGCTGGGAGCTGTGTACATCTTCTGCTACATCAATGTCCGGCCTGGCCCCTCCAAGACCAGGGTGGCCGTGTTTTATGCAGTGAGTACCTGGGATATTTTGTATTGCACATGGATGCAGCTTCTGGGGACAAGCAGCAGCTTCAGACTCTCCATTTTCATCTCTCATATCACCACTTGCTAAAAATCCAGCGTTTTACTGTGTCCTGACAAAGCCATGTGCTCACCAAGGCTGATGTGCCCTTCTGAGCTGCCTTTGATTCCTTAGAGGCAGCCTTACAATGTCAGTGGTAAAAAAAAGGTGAAAACCTTGCAGAAAGTTCAGTTCAACAAGTTCTATGTTTAAAGTGATAAATTAGGTGCAAAATGTAACAGGGGAGGTGTTCAAGGCCAGGTTGGATGGGCTCGGAGCAACCTGGGATAGTGGAAGGTGTCCCTGCCCATGGCAGGGGGTGGAATGAGATGATCTTCAAGGTCCCTTCCAACCCAAACCATTCCGTGGTTCTAAGAATCTATGAAAATCTATAAACTGGGTATTTTCTGTTGTCAGAGGCAGATCTAAAGCCATCAGAAGGAAATAAGTGATGACTCTCTTCCCCCTGCCCTGCAGATAATGCTGATGGAGAACACGCTCCTGCTGCTGTTAGGCACCCGGTTCCTGCAGGCAGAGCTGAGGAACAGCCTGACTGTGACTGGGGCTGTCATGTCAGGGTCTGTAATAGGTAAGAACATTGATTTCAGAGCCTGGATTGCACATTTTGAGAGTAGTTTGAGGAAATGAGCATCCAGACCCTTGTCCCAAGTCCCTCTCCAGCTCTCCTGGAGCCCCTTTAGGCACTGGAAGGGGCTCTGAGATCTCCCTGGATCCTTCTCTTCTCCAGGTGAACACCCCCAACTCTCAGCCTGTCTCCAGAGCAGAGGGGCTCCAGCCCTTGGAGCATCTTTGTGCCAAGCAGGATCATATTTTCCCAGTGGGATGGGGCAGAGGGAAGTCGGGTGGGCTTTGTGCAACTTCCCAGACCCTCAGATCAACTGTGTTAAAGAAATGGGATGGAAAAGGAGCAATTCCTCTGGTCTTGGATGTGTTTAGGATATAAGTAGGAAGGTGTCTTAAAAACCTGCTGGTTGAAAGGCCAGAGGATGGGGATGCTGTGACATGGAAGGTTTCCTGCATCACTCATCTCCCTGCTGGGCAACTCTCAGTCTGCAAATTAATCCAGATTAAATTTGGGCCTGATTGTGCACTTCCTTTCCCAAAAGCTGCTCAAGTGGGATTCTTGCATCCCTATAAATGCTCAAAAGATGTGCTGCTCAGACACCTGATGCTCAGCAGCGTCTTTGCAAAGGTCTTGTTGATCTGGAGGTGCAGCAAGTTCTGGCCTCTTCACACCTGACCAAAATGCTGCTGGGACTCATCACTGACACCTTTCTACTCCTCTCCAGGTGCCACAGCTCTGGTGATTTACTACAGCCTGCTTCATCCCAAGTCCACGGAGATCTGGCAGGGATTCCTGGAGACAACCTGCAGTGCTGCAACAGCTGGGGATGAGGAGGTGTCTGGAGAGAGCTCCCAAGCTGGGCAGAGTTCAGGGACTTTGGGAGATGAAGAGTCCTTGGCAGGGGAAGAGACCAAGACAGACCCCAAAAATGAGACCAGCTCATCGCTCCTGCAGTCCAAAGGGTGTTTGGAGGACAGCTGGACAGACCATCACCACTGGCTGCTGGTGAAGCTGGCCTTGAAGACAGGAGATCTGTCCGTGATCAACGCAGCTTTCGGAGATGGTGGCGTGGGAGAGGCTTTTCCCGGAGGATGGACAATGGGGAAACCCCCTGGTGTTGAGCCTGGGGCAAACTTTTCCCTCCCCATGAGGGACATCCCTCCCTCTGGGCTGGCAGTGGGGAATGGGGGAGGCATCAAACCCAGCGCTGGTGCTGTGGGAATGGCACAGGAGGGTGGAGCAGGGCAGGAGCCTGCTTTTCCCCCATCCACATCCCATCCTGGTGGCTTCTCCCCGGATTCAACCGAGAGCTCCTCTGTGTATTTCAGTGCAAGCGCAGGAGGCATCGCCTCGCCTGGGACAGGGATGGCCACAGCCACGAGCACAGCCCTGGTGCAAAGGGACAGCGAAGCCCAGCCTGCCCCAGGCTGCCTGGGAAAAGGAGAAGGAGGAGGAGGAGGGGATTTATCCTTTGGGATGGCCAGCATCAGCCCAATCCTGGGCGCCTGTGCCCACAAGTGTCTGCAGAGAAGCTCTTCCCTTGGCAACACAGGCAGCTGTGGGGTGGCAGGTCCCCCCAGAGAGGGATCAGAGCCCACAGGGACAGAGGGAGCCCTTGTGGGGTGCCATCACCTTTGGGACACCCACCCCTGTGGCCTGCAGGGGACTGTCGTGAGGAGCAAGCTGAGGTCACCGTGCTTCACCTCCACTCCCAAGGCTGGCCCTAAATGCCCCCAGCGAGGACTGGGGGAGCTGGGAGAGGGGACAGACCTGTCTGGGTTGCCAGGGTGACCCTGTAAATGGCTGCACTGTCACTTTGGGTCAGCTTTGGGGTGACTGTCTCGTCAATAGGGTATGGCAGGAGGTGGTGGGACGAAGACTGTCCCCACAGTGCCCCTGCCACAGGGCTGATGTGCTCCTCCATCACTGGGACATCACCTTCCTTCTCAGTACATCTCCTTGCAGTTTTGAAGAACTTCAAAAGCCTTAAAAAGCCATAAAAATCCAGGGCTGGTTATTTTTTGAGCTTATTTATGTCACAGTCCTGCCAGGCAGCCGGAGCCTTCTGCCTTTGGTGTATTTGTGACGACGACTTGAAGTGTGTCCTTTAACCAGTGCCTGCACAGGCTGCTGGCCTGTCCCAGTGTGGAGATCTGGTTGCTGTCTCCAGGGGCTGCACTGCTGGCCAAAGCAGTTTTCTCAGAACAATTAAGTGCCTAAACCAGAAAAATGGTGAGTTTTACTTCCAGGTGTCCTTCCTTCCAGGCAGAGTAAGGCCTCAAGTAAGGCTCAACATTGCTTGATTTGTTTTTCCCCACCAGGTTTATCTTGAGACCTTTTCCAAATCCATTTTTGGGGGTCTCATAGGATTGCAGATCCTCTTCATGCGGCAGACCAGAACCTCAGGACCTGGAATTACAGCCAAAAGCCATGTCCTGCTGCTTGCCCACTGTCCTGCTTCCTCAAGTGGCCTTTCCTCTCCAGCCTCCTCCTTGTCCCCTTCCAGCTGCAGATTACAGGATCCCAGAATTATTTGGGTTGGAAGGGACCTTAAAGCTCATCCAGTTCCAACCCCTGCCACAGGCAGGGACTCCTTCCACTAGACCAGGTTACCAGGTTATGATCCACATCTGCCTAGATGCTTCCCCCTAAACTTAGCCTCAGGCCAAATCGCAAACCAGTTCTCCTGCCACCGTGAAATCCCCAGTGCAGGCAGGGTTTATTTATCTCAGGAACTAAAACCATCAGTACCGTGGTCCCAGAAATAGTCAGTGCTTCCCACCAGGCTGGCTGGGCATGGATTTGTGCCCAGGACACAGGTTGGTGCCCAGGACATGCAGGACATGGCTTGACATGTTAATTGAGGTGTGAGCAGCTGGATTCACCACCAAGCTCACGTGTGCCAGCTGGAGCACATCTGGCTGTGCTCTGCAGCTGTTGTCCCACTGTAGGCAGGACTCTGGTGGTGCCACAGGGCTGGAAAGGCAGCAGGAAGAACACAGGCATGTGATGAATTATTAAAAAAAGCTTCCACGATGCATTCACTGCTCAGGGCTGACCCTGCCAGATGTTTCCTTGAAAACCCACGTGGTGCTGGATGTGGAGTGAAGCCGCATTCCAGGGTGATGAAGGCTCCCTGTCTCCAACTGAACCCTAGCCCCCCATGCTGTGGGTGTGCTCTGCAGGCAGGAGCAGTTCCAGTGGCTTTTCCAGAGCCCTTCTCACTGTGTGGATCACACAGAAGGCAGCAGCGCTGCCGGGCCATTACAGGAATTTTTATCTCGCTTGGTTTTCTACTTTTGATAATATATAATTATGCTTCAAAAAAAACCTAAACCAGCCTTTGCTGTGTCTGTGTCTCATGTTGGGGTGCACATAGGTGTGGATGGGTCTCCCTTCCCACTCTTGGCTCCTGCAGCCCCAGGATTCCCAGTCGGGATTTCCAGCGGGAGGGTGAAGAAGGGACGTGGGCAACAGGAGGGAATGGCATGAAAATGTGTCAGGGAAGGCTAAGGTTGGGTGTTTAAAAAAGATTCAGCCAGCATGAAACTGTCCCACAGGCCAGTCAGAAAAGAAGCAGACAATTTTGAGAAAGTAAAGAATACTTTTGTGCGCAGGAGTCAGGTGTAAACAAGGGCTTTGATTTCTCAAAGCACACCCACAATGCAGAGGTGCACCATGAGCTGACACCTCTGACCTCAGAGGAGGCGGTTGTGGAAATCCTGGGGAAGTCAAGGAGTGGCAAAAAAGAAGGGGGGAATCTGGGGACAGAGTGGGGATGAGGGCTGGGGTAGGGAGAGGGTGTTTGTGTGAGGGCTGTGTTCCCATGGCTTTGCTCCCTGACGATGAGAGTTGGTCACTGGAGAGCTGTGCTCCCCTTCACCTTCTCCTTGGGAGCAATGTGGATAATATGGATTGTCTGTCCTGAAAGGCTTCCAGCCTTTGTGAGAGCCCTGCTGCACCCAGGGTCCAAGTCCTGCGTGCTGGTACAGCCCCAGCCCTGAGCCACAGGCCTCCACCTGTAGAAATAATCCATATTTAATCAGAGAGTCACAGAATGGGTTGGGCAGGAAGGGGCCTTAAAGCTCATCTCATTCCAGCCCCCTGCCATGGGCAGGGACATCTTCCACTATCCCAGGCTGCTCCAAGCCCCGTCCAGCCTGGCCTTGGACACTTCCAGGGATCCAGGGGCAGCCACAGCTTCTCTGGGCAACCTGTGCCAGGGTCTCCCCGCCCTCACAAGGAAGGATTTCTTCCCAACATCCAGTCTAAACCTGCTCTTTGGTGAATTCTAAAGCCCTGTTTGAAGGAGGAGGACTCCAGCAGCACATCACAGCTCCAGAAACCCCTCCCCACCCTTCCCAACTTTTGGGGGGTGAAACTGAAGATGCCCAATGACCTGGTGCACATTCAGATTTTTCCCAATGCTGCCAGACCGGCAAAATCACGCCGGGGAGGAGTTTCTCCCCAAAATTCCTTGTTCCTTTGCCACCAGAGGGAGATGCTGCTCAAGGTCCAGACCCTGCGGTGCACATCCAGTGCCTGTGTTACGGAATCACAGAACCATTTAGGTTAGAAAAGCCCTTTAAGCTCATCGAGTCCAACCATCCCCCAGCACTGCCAAGGCCACCACTGACCCATGTCCCCACGTGCCACATCCACACGACTTTTAAATCCCTCCAGGGATGGGGACTGGAGAGGAGAGGGACATACAGGACTGATGCTGCTGTGGCATTGCACTAGGAGCCAGTGGGAATGAAATGGGAGCTCTGGGATACTGGAGGTGGAGTGCACAGAGAGTGCCCAGAGGAATGAGACCCTGGCTGTGGCATCTCGTTTTACTTCCCAGGCGTCACCGGGCAATGGGGAATGTTTGAAAATCACTGGCAGGGTCTTGCCAAGCTGGTATTCAGGAAGAGTCATCCACGTGTAAATATTCCATGGTGCCTTCAGGTCCAAAGGTGTGTGTGTGAGGGGAGATGCCCCAGATCACACTGGATGCAGGATGGGACCCTGGCGGTTTGGTAGAACTGGCTCCAGCTGTCCCCACCATGGTGCTGAGTCCTGATTTTGGCACTGTTTCCCTGGAGCTGTGCCCAGGTGGGTGATCTGGTCACTCCCCACTCTGGTCTGTCCTCACATCAACCCATGGAGTGCAGAAATCCCACAAATTCCAGGTCACTGCTCTGTGTGGAGCAACGTGGAGGCCTGGGCCAGTCCAATCCCAGGATGGAAAACTGCAGCTGGCAGAGGGGCAATGGCCCAACTCCTCCAGGGAACCTGCTGGTGTATCTTCCAAATGCCCCAAATGCTTGAGGAGACCCGGCCAGACCCTCTGCTCCTTCTGCAGCATCTCCCATAAAGCTTTTTTTGGATGAGGAATGTTATCCTGAGCTAGACCAGGATCTGCCCAGCTTTTGGGGGTGCTCATCACCAACGTTTGGGCTTCAGCCACCCACAGAAGGGCTGGAGCAAGGGGATATCTCCATCCCACTACACTCAGACAGATTGTCCAGTGCTTTTGCCTGCTCTAGAATAGAAAATTTCTGCTCATTTGCCTCCTGTGAACCTTTTCTTTTCCATTTTGTTTCTTAAGGAAACCCTCTCCCTCCCTTTAGAGAGGTGGAGGGTCATGCCCCAGCCCAGGAGAGCTCAATGCTACAGGTGAGAGGAGCTCTCCAGGGAAACACAGGAGCAGGAACCGAGCATGAATTTTGACAATGCAGGGAGTGACCCACGGCTCCCCAGGAGAACTGGCCGTGCCACTCTCTGGTGATCTGGAAAAAGGAGCAAACAGGCAGGAACAAAGGCTATGTCCCTAAGAAATGAAACAATACCCAGGTGACTGCCTGGGTTTGGGAATGTGGGAATGTGGCTGTCCTGACCGCTGGCGCCGTCCCCTCGGCTTGTTATTTTTAATGGGTCACTCTCGTCCCTCTTTCAAGGTGAAATAAAGCAGGATGGAGTTGTACCAACAGGGCTCGAGGGTGGCAGCAGCCCTGCCCCGGCCCTGCTGCAATCTCACCTTCCAGCAGCCCAGTTTCTGAGTACTGTCCCTGGGTGCCAGGTTTTGGGCTGGATGAAAAACATTCCCTCCAGCTCCAAGATGATGTAACACCCCCCACCCCACCCCAAAACTAGCTCAAGAAAGATTTCCCCAGAAAAAAACAAACATCTTTTCACTTCCAACAACATTGAAACACAATACTTGGACATTACAGAAAACAGAATTATTTGCCCTGGGGCTGTTGTTATTTGTTTGTTTTTTCCGAGCTGGAACTTTGGATATTTTTTCCCCCTTTAATTAAATTTGGTTTGCTGCAAATCCCTTTCTGGTGCCTTCAGTGTTCCTGTAAAAGGCAGGGCCCAGGCTGCAGCTCTGTGCCCATGGCTCCAAGGCTAAACAATACCACGGAGGGGGGGAGCAGAGGGTAAGCCCAGCTAATCAGGACTTGCCTAATAGGACCGAGTGCTTAATGAGGACCCAGGGACTCTGCTTCCCGGGCTGGATTTGGCTGGAGGAAAATGCTTTGTGCTCTCAGCACCAGGTTTGAGATGGCTCAAGTTCCCTCAAATGTGCTGGAGTGGTGTTTTCCCCCTCCTGTGAATCCATCCTCACTGGACACAAGACGGATCTGTGAGGGATCCGTGGGGATCCAGAGATGTTTGGAGGAGCTGAACAAGACCCTGGAAGCAAAAGGATCCAGTGCTTGTTTTGCTTGAAGGGAGATCTTTCAAATCAAAACACTGTTTATAGCTTGATTTTCCTAAGCAAAGCCACCAAAGGGCCCTGCCCACTCCCCTAATGTCCTTGGAGCTCCCTGAGGAGCTTTGGGGAGGATTTTAGGGATTGACTTCAATAAATAACAGCAAATGTTCCACTGTTCTGCCCTGCAGACCTGTTTGGATTGTCCCCACTGCTACAGCCCAGGCAGAGCTGGGGTGTGGATTTGAGAAGGGGGTGGGATATGGAAGGCACCTCATGCCTCAGGCCTTTCCGTGGTTAATGAGGGAGATTTGGGATTCAGCACTGGGACTTTGGGTTGCAGAGCAAGGTGTCAGGGTGTGCACAAGGGGGTGGGTGCGGGGACACAGGTGGGTGCTGAATGCATGGAGAGGTGGGTCCAGATGTGGGTGGGAGCCCAGATGTGCATGGCAGGTGGGGGCAGAGGTGGGTGCAGAGGTGGGAGGCTGTCTGCACACAAACAGTCGGTGGGTGCAGGTGCAGGTGGGCATCCACACACGCACAATAGGTGGGTTCAAGCGTGGGTGGGTGTCCAGATGTGCACAGTACTGCGGTGCAGATGTGAGGTGGGTGCTGAGGCCAGGGGGTGCCTCCACCCGCCATGGAGTGCCAAGGTGTGCATGGGGCAAAGCAGGAGCCCAGACTGGAGCCGGGTTCTCTGTCTGGTGCTGGGCCAGGTCCTGGGTCCTGGTTCGGTGCTGGGTCCAGGGCTGTGCCAAGCGGGGACAGGAGCTGGATCCAAGCCCGGCGCTGGGACTTGGTCCAGGGCAGGGTCCGTGTCCGTAGAGGGTGCCAGGTCTCGGCTCTCGGTCTGGGTCCGCATCTGAGCTTTCCGTCCCGTGCTGGGTCCAGGTCCCGGCTCTTGGACCGGTGCCGCGGCTGTGCCAGTGCCGGGTCCGTGTCCAGGGCTGTGGTGAGGTCTGGTGCCAGTACTGGGGCTGGGTCCAGGTCCGTGCCAGTGCCGGGTCCTGATCCGGGTCCAGGGCCGTGTCCGTGCCCAGATCCGGGTCCAGCTCCGGGGCGGGGTCGGGTGCTGGTCCCGGTTTGGGTCCGGCTCCGTGGCCGGGTCACGGTGCGGGCGGGGTCGGTGCCGGTGCTGGTGCGGGTCGGGGCGGTGCCAGTGCCGGTGCCGGTGCCGGTGCTGGTGCGGTCGGGGCGGTGCCGGTGCCGGTGCCCGTGCCGGTGCGGGCCGTGGCGGTGCCGGTGCCGGTCCCAGTGCGGGTCGGGGCGGTGCCAGTGCCGGTGCCGGTGCCGGTCCCGGTGCGGGTCGGGGCGGTGCCGGTGCCGGTGCCGGTGCCGGTGCGGGTCGGGGCGGTGCCGGTGCCGGTGCTGGTGCGGGTCGGGGCGGTGCCGGTGCCGGTCCCAGTGCGGGTCGGGGCGGTGCCAGTGCCGGTGCCGGTCCCAGTGCGGGTCGGGGCGGTGCCGGTGCCGGTCCCGGTGCGGGTCGGGGCGGGGCCGGGTCCCTGTGCCGGTGCCGGTCCCGGTGCGGGTCGGGGCGGGGTCGGTGCCGGGGCCGAGCGGAGCCGGGCGGGCTCAGGCGGGGAGGGCTCAGGCGGCGGCGCCTGCGCGGGGCCATCGCGGCGCTCCGCGAAGTTCCGCGGGGCCCGGGGAAGTTTGGGCTCGGCTCGGCTCGGCCCCGGCCATGGCCTTCCGCCGGCGGGCCAAGAGCCACCCGCTCTTCAGCCAGGAATTCCTCATCCACAACCACGCCGACATCGGCTTCTGCCTGGTGCTCAGCGTCCTCATCGCCCTCATGTTCGAGGTGAGACCCCCCCCCGCCATCGCCCCCCCGCCGGGACCGGCTGGCTGTGTGTCCCCACCCCGTGGACGCGGTGACCACCGCCTTGCCCTGCATGGGGTGTCCCCCCTGGGGCTGTCTCGGCTCGGGGGGGGCCGCACCCGGGCCGGTGCCCCCATCCCGCACGGGGAGGGGGCTGTGGGGTGCGGGACTCCTCGGTCTGGGGGTCAAAGTGCCGCCCCATTCATTCCCCATCTCTCACCCACCGCCCCAGAGGTTCCCCACATTCCCACGGGGACCCAGCCTGGTGCTGGCTTTGGGGGTGGCACATCCTTCTCCCCCCGCTCCAGCTCTGCCGGGGGTCTCTGGCTGGGGAAGGGGGAGCACAGGGGGTGTCAAGCCCCCTGCCCCAAACCCACCGCAGCTGCCGGGGTGTCCCAAGCACTGAGGGGCACATCAGCCCCACGCAGCGAGAAGCCAAGCCTTGTCTGATATTCCCAGCTCTTGGAAATGGAAAGAATATTTTTTTTTGGGCCTTTTTTTCCGCCTTTTTTTTTTCCTTTAACAATAGCCCTTTTCCAGGTGTTTTCTCCGCAGCCCGCTGACCCCGCGCCGTGGGACGAGCACCGGCGGCTGCTGGGCCTGGGGCAGGCGCTCCCCGGCCTTTCCCCACCCCGGCCATCCCGCTGTGCTGCGGGCCATGGGAAGGCATCCCTGCTCCTCCACGGGATACCTTCACCCTGCCGGGGTGGCCGCAGAACCCCGCAAGGCCGCTGTCCCACCACCGCCATGCCGGGAACGCCGCTCTCTCCCGCTGCTCCGGCTGCTTCCCTCTCCGCCTGCTTTCCCTTTCCGTGCGGCTTCGCTTGGCTCCGGGCATCCCACGCCGAGGCACCGGGCCGTGGTCAGCGGCACCGCCGGCTGGGACCCCCCCGCCTCCCCCGCTGAACCCTCCCCTTCGGCAGTGCCACGTTTCAAAGCAAATCCGGATGGGAAAGGGGTGGCCGGGGGGCCTGGCGAGGGAGGAAAGGCTCCTTCTGGAGCAAATCGCAGCAGGAGGAAATCCATTTCCTTAATTTCTCCCCGCTGGAATCCCCTGCTTTTCTATCCCCCTCTTTTTTTACTACGAACTCATTGAATGAACGAGTCTCTTCCAGCGCTCGAACCCCTTTCAATGTCCTTGTGTATGTATATATGTATTTATTTAAGGGTTTCAAAACCGACCCAGGAGGGCCAGCTGTATTTCAAAGCCACATGCAAATGCTGCAAAGTTGGGCTGCAAGTTTTGTATTCGTACTTTAAAAAGAAAATGCCACAGAGGTTGCATCTCTCTCTCAGGGTTTCTCCCTGCAGATGGTTTTCTATGTTGGAAGCCCCGTCCTGGAGAGGTGGTACCTGGGCTTGCTGCTGTGGTGCTTTAGGTTGATACGGTGCTGTGAGATTTTGAAACGTGATGAACGCCCCTGTGGAGGTGGCAGCAGGGAGGGGTTTGTGGTGTTTCTGGGTTTTTTAAATGTCTTTTAATTAAATCTCCCTCGGATGCTGAAGGCAGCAGTTTGCTGCTCTCCCAGCAGATCTCAGGGAGACAATGCTTGCCATGCCAGGGTGGCTTCCAATGCTCCCTGTGCCCGGCAGCATCATCCCTGCCTTCCCCTTGGCATGGGCTTTGGGACAGCTCTTGCTCCTTGTGTGTATTGTGGTTTATTTTTATTTTATTATTACTTTTATTCCTTCTGCTTTCTTTTCCCTTGGAGGAGAAATCAGGCTCTGCTCTTGCCCAGCCCTCCAACCCTTCTGTGCCCGTTTGTGCCACCTCTGTTGTGAGTTTTCGTGGCAGCTGAGATTCCTTGTCGTGGTGAGGAGTACCTGTCACTGTCCCTTCTCCTGGCATCCCTGCTTCCCACCCTGCAGCCGGGCTTCCACCTTCCCCAGTGCCTGTGGCCACAGCCAAGCTCAGGCTCAGCGGAAAAGGCCGAATCCTGCTCACAATAGGCCGTTTCCTGCAGGGAAGGTTTTCTTGGGAAGACACAAATAAGGTTTTTAACCTTTTCCCAGGCATCCCTCAGGAGCTGAGTGCTTTCTTGCTCTGGCACCCTGCTCGGGGGGTGCCATGGGTCTCCTGCTCCTCAAGCACAGCACAAGCTACACCTTGAGCATCTTTTTGGGTGCACAACCTTTCCCCGTCCAAATGGGTTCACCAAGCTGGTAATTCCTCCGTGGCAGGGAGCAGGTACTGGTCATGATGGGATTTGGTGGCATGAGGCTGCTCCTTGGTGTTACAGGTGTGTTGGATTTGATTATTCCAGTGCTGTGTGTGTTTTTGAGGATCATTGAGTTATGCAGGGAGGGAAGCCCCAGGCTTGGAGGGAGTTTCCCCAAAAAGAGCTGTCCTGAGCTGGGCACTACAAAGTGTTTTTCCTTCTCGGCCAGCCTAAGCCTTCAGGGTGGGAAAACACACCTGGTGTGCATCTGCCTGGTGCCAGAGAGGGATTTTGCCGTGTGTGCGTGGTTGCTGGAGCCCAGAAAGAAAAACCTCCCCCTTTTTTTTTTGGTGAAAAACTATTTTGAGTAAGTCTGTACAGAAACACGAAACAGGTGCTTCCCATCCTCATGCAGAAATCACTTTGCATATCTTTTTCCACCCTGCTTTGCAGAAAAATGAAGCCAAGACCAGGCTGGGTTTAACCTGTGTCCCACCAGGGGTGGCTCCTGTGAGCGGTGTCGGGTCGAGTTTGGGGGAGACTTTGCTGATTTTGGAGAAGCTTCTATGTTAGATGGGGGCTGCTATCGTAATCTCTGAGGTGGGGAAACTGACGCTCAGTCTTATGTGTGGGGTGATGAAATAAAGTTATAAACTATTGTTTTAAAAGTGGTTCCATGGCCTTGCTGGGCTTCCCCCTGTGTGCAGATCGTGGGACGTGAGTCACGGGCTCCCAAACTCTGGGTTGTGACACTGTCAGAAGAAGGCGGCTGACGAATGAGCTGCTATTTCCAGGCTTCCTGCTAAATATACTTTCCCCTTCCCGGTCCCCTCCGTAGTACTCTAAAAATTAAGGCCTTCCCGTTGTTAATGAGGGAAAACAAAATGCGTTCCTGCCTCCCCTGATCTTTGCCAGATGTGGGAACTGAGGCACGCGGGCGGCGTAAGGGTTGAGTAGCGGGGGAAGAAGGGAAAACGGGGGAAAAAAAAGCAGTATTTAGGTTTACTTTTAAAAGGGGATAAACAGGAGGGAGGGTGAGGCAGTAGAAATCATGTGCTGGGGGATGAGTTTGTCTGTGGGGGCAGAGGGGCTGCACCGCCCTTGGGAAGGGCTTTTTGTCAAAGCCAGATGTTGACTTTGAAAGGCTTTGGTCCAAAGTTTGGGCTTCAGTTTACATATAGAGCCTGTGTCAATCCATGCTGTGGATCAGCAAGTTTGTCTTTCAATAAACTCTGTCTGGTGGGGGAAAAAGAAACCCAAAGTTGTGAGAAAAGCCTTTGGACAGCATTTTGTCTGTAATTAGTTTGAGTTGTTTTTCAAGCTCTGGAAATATTTTCCCAGCTCTGACTGCAGGAACTCCCCCAGCCTCCCCTGCCAGAGTTTTGGAGCTGCTTCCTGCCTCCAGAGTAGCTTTAACTCAAGCAGGACCATGGGGATGGTGGTGTGCCTGGGGGCTCCTGGCTGGGGTGAAGACAAATCCTGCTGGGATGAGGCTTTGGAGAAGGGAAGTGAGTTTCAGAGAATCCTGGAAGGGTGTAGGTTGGAAAGGACCTTAAAACTCATCTCATTCCAACCCTCTGCCATGGGCAGGGACACCTTCCACTAGACCAGATTGCTCAGAGCCCTGTCCAAACATGGCCTTGCACACTTCCAGGGATGGGGAGTCCACAGCCAATCTGGGCCAGCTGCTCCTAGAGTTCACAGAGTGTCCTGGGGAACGATGCTCAAAAATTATCCCTCATTCCTGAAAATACTAATGTTTGAGAGTTGCAGTGGGTAGATTTTGGGAGAGGTGCTAAACTGCCTGGATGTGTGTGCTTAGACACCTTTTTAAAAGCCACCTGCACGTCTGCACAAGTGGAGTTGGGATTTTGATGTGGAGCATTTCATGGCAGGGAATAAAGAGCATCTTCTAAATTTCTGGATGGGGCTCAGAGCACCCTGGTCTGTGAAAGGTGTCCCTTCCCATGTCAGGGGGTTGGAACATGATCTTTAAGGTCCCTTCCAACCCAAACCATTCTGGGATTCTAAAAAAGGATAGGGGGAGCTTTGCTGCTCTGCATTAGGCAGCAATCTCCAGGCTAGTCAGGGTGTGGATTTTTCCAATCACCACATTATCAGGAAGTAAATGCCTGGTGGGAGATAGTGAATGTTGGTAGTGCTGGGATTGCTTGGCTTTATCTATTGCTCTGCCACCCAGGGCTGCAAGGTGGATGTGCTGATTTGATTTCTGGTCATGAGAAGCAGCCTCATCCCTGTCCTGGCTGATCCAGGCATCTCAGGAAACTCTGGTCTTGGTGGACACGTTGAGTTTTGCCTCTTCACCATCCATCTGCACTTTGGTCTGTGAGTTAGTGGCTTTAACCACCAGAAACCCACTTGGCTGCTGAGGATGTGGTTTCTTCTTCATGGTTGTAGAGAGCTATCAGGACAACTACTTCCCAGATTTCCCTGGTTCGGCCACACAGAATCATCAAATCGTTAATGCAGGGAAAGCCCTCCAAGGTCATCAAGTCCAACCAATCCCCCAGCACTGCCAAGGCCACCACTGCCCCATGCTCCAGGTGCCACATCCCTCATGTAAGGCAGGATGAGGCTGGGATGAGGAACATCTCCCTCTGCGTGGAGGTGCTCTTAATGCAGGTCAGAGAGTGAATGAGAAATAAATCCACAGCCTTTGCTACATGGTCCCTGCTCTGTGTGTCCCATGGAGACAAATCCTTCTCCCACCCTCTAAAAAGTTGTGCCAGGAGAGGGTTAGGTTGGATGTGAGGAATAATTTCTTTGTTGAAAAGGCATTGGAACAGGCTGCCCAGGGAAGTGATGGAGTCACCGGACTGGGAAGTGTTCAGAAATTGTGTAGCCTGCCCTTGCAGACATGGTTTTGTGGTGAGCTTGGCAGTGCTGGGGGAATGGTTGGACTTTGTGATCTTAGAGGGCATTTCCAACCTAAATTATTCGGTGATTCCATGAATTCTGCCCCTGCCAGCAGCAGTTTAGCGGCAGCTCTGGCTTTACTCGCTGCCCTGCAGGGCAGAAGCGTGCCCAGCACTTCCTTTCCCATACCAGCATCTTGTTTCAGAGCAAACAGGCAGCGAGTCTTGTGCCTCTGAATAATCCTCACATTGCTGTTCTCACTCTGAACTTCTGCTTTCCCTGGCTGCCTGTGAAATGCTCAAGGCAGGCTCTAAAGAGTTTTGCCATCCCTGGTGCTCATCCCTATTTCCCAAGCCAAGGAAACTTGGTTTTTGCCGTGCAGGGGAGCTGGAGGTGGCATTGCTGGGGATCGTGGCTCAGGTGTTCCCTGTTTTCCAGGAGGCTTAAACTGCTCATTCTGTCTACTCAGGGCTGCATAGCAATGGGTGCTGATGTGGTGGAAGGGATATTGGGAGGGTTATGGGGGATTTTGGAGCCTGATGTTCACTTGGTGGAGCTCAGCTGTGACTTCATTCGAGTCACCTGTCCCTCTGTGCCCACCGGTAAAGGGTTGTGCTGTGAGCAATGGTCAGTCTGATCACTTCCCAGCTGGTTGCAGGAGACAGAAATGCCTTTGGTGCCTGAGAGGAGACTTTCCCTCTATGTAGGTTCTGTGGGATGGGAAGGATGCCAGGAGTTCAAGTTTTGCCACGGTGGCGTTAGTGAGTGGCTGCAGGTGTGTGCCTGACCTCCCCATCTGTCCCATGGAGCAGAGAGGCTGTTTGTCCGTGGAAATCAGTCTGTCAGGAGCCTGCCTGCATCCCGGGGGCTACATCTTTGGCTGTTCAAATATTTCACTCAGACTTTAGGAAACAACCTGCTGCCCCTCTGTAAGGAGGGGTGGAGAGGTGCTGAGGTGGCTGCAAAGCTGCTGGTGGTTCTTCAGCCCTGCTTCAGGAAGCAAAGGGACGTGTGGATATGGGACAAAGCATTGCTTGATGCTGGATTGGATGGAGGAACCTTCCTACCAGGCCCTCTGGGAAAGAAGATAAGGAGAATCTGTGGAAACTGTGTTGGGGCTGAGCTCTGTGTGGGCATTGCTCCCCACCCTGGGACACTCCAGAGTAATTTCCTTGGACTCACAGCTCTGGCCTGTGTCCTCTCCAGCAGGTTAGGAGGCTTCACCTGGAGTTGATGTCTTGTTCCCAGCTGTTTACAGCAATGGATGTCAGCCAGGTGCTCGGGGAGCTGTAAATCCATCAGTGCCTGCAGCTGTTGGCACATCCATGCCATAGCCACCCATCTCTGCAGCATCACAGCCACCACTGGCTCCATGCCTTTGTTTCGTGCCCTGTGCCAGCCTGTGGCAAGGTTTGGTTGTAAACTCCAAGTCCTGGATGTGCTCTGGGATGAAGCAACTTGGCTTTCCCAGCCAGCAAGGTCTGTAGGAGCCAGAAGTGTCTCCCTCAGCCAGCTTGAGGCCAGGTGATGCACTTTTTCCATTCCCACCCCAAGCTCTGCCCGTGGTCTCCATCTCCTGCATCTACTCCTCCACAAACAGAGCACAACATGTGGATTTTCTTTTTTATTCCTTTCTTTTTTTTTTTTTTAAGTGGAAAAAGCAATGAAATCCCCAAACATCACGAAAACACGCTGTGGAGTTTGCTGTCCCCGAGCCGGGGCTGCCTGCGCCGGTTGCTCAATGCTGGTGGTAACAGGATGGGAACGCTTGGCAAAGTCCCCCTGTCTCCCCCACAAGCTGTGGAGCAATCTCCAGCTGGGATTTTTAATACCCTGCAGCTCTGAAGCAGTGGCAGCCATGTCTGTGTGAAATGCAGCTCGTCCCCATTGGCATTCGACAGGCACAGGATTTTTTGGGGCTGGTTGTGTTTTAGGGTGGGTGCTTGTGAAGCATTGGAGGGTTGGCTGGGAGCCAGTGGAAAGGGAAAATCTGGTGACCAGTGTGGGGTTGGATGGGATGAAGGCATGTTTGGTGTCTGATGTCTGTGCACTGGGTTTTGCTGTGGCCCCATCTCGAGGGTGCTTTGGTCATGGAGGTGCAGTGTTGGGGCATCCTGTGGGGTGGATACTCTGCCCCATTCCCACAAAGCCTCCTGCTTTGCTGCAGGGGAGGGTCATTCCTTTGAAATAAGTGCAATTTAGTCACTGGCCACCTCTCTGGCTGCCATGGGCAGGACCTGAGGGAATGGCTGGAGCTGTGTCAGGGCAGGTTTAGGCTGAATATTAAGAAAAGGTTCTTCCCCCAGAGAGTGGCTGGGCACTGAACAGGCTCCCCAGGGAATGGTCACGGCCCCAGGCCTGACAGAGCTCAAGAAGGGTTTTGACCATGCTCTCAGGCACAGGCTGGGATTGTTGGGGTGTCTTGTGCAGGGCCAGGAGTTGGACTTCAGTGATCCTTTTGGGTCCCTTCCAACTCAGGATATTCCGTGATTTTATTCTATGATTGAATAAACGAAGAGTAAGCATCACAGCCCTGGGTTTCAGGTGTCCTGATGTCTCATCCCAGGCTTTTTTTTCTCCTTTTGGACGTGCATCTGGGGCTTTGTGGGAGACCAGTGCAAGGTTCAGTGTTTCTGCAAGTGAAGCTGGTGCTGGCACATCTCCCTGGATGATTTGCCTTTCCCGTTGTGGTTGGAAAAAAATAAATGGGTCCAGAGGAATGGACTTAACAACTGATTTGCTTTTTCTGCCTTCTGTGTGTCTTTGACAGGTCACAGCCAAGACTGCCTTTCTGTTCATCTTACCTCAGTATAATGTCAGTGTGCCTACAGCAGGTGAGAGATGCCTCTGCTCCACATATCCCCAGGGGAAGTTGAGTCTGGTCTGCCCCAAATCCTCACTGCCAGCTGGCCTGGGCTCACCTTCTGCTGATTGACTGCCCAGGACCTTGTCTGGTACTAAAGGAGATGTCAAAAATAAGGTATTTTGGGAAGAAGCAAAGTTTGAGTGGCTCAGAGCACTCTGGTCACGTCTGTCAGCCCTCATGCTGCCAGAGTTGGAAAGAAACGCTTTCCAGGGAGTTCAGGGGCTTCCAACTCTCTCTCTCTGCCATGGCCAGGCCACTCAGTGCTCCCTGCAGGGTGAGGATCCTGCTCCAGGCCTGCTCAGGCAGGATCCAGCTGTGTGATTGCCTGTCTGGAGCAGCTTCTTGTTGCCCTGAGGAGCAGCAGAGATTTACCTCTTTGCCAAGCAGCAGGGGCTGGACATGTCATCCCTGTCCTGCTAATTTTTGGGGATGACACCTGGAGGGGAGGGTGTGGAGATGCAGGTGGTGCACAGCATCCCTGCTCCAGGCAGGTTCAGATTCACAGGGAGTAATTCCAGGTGGTTCTGAGCTGGTGTAGCTCGGAACCAAACAGCCCAGAAGAGGTGTCCCAGCTTCCAGCCTGGAAGCTCAGCCCCTGCTCCTATTTTGGCTGCTGGTTGCTGCCTTCCTGGCTCAGAGCCCCTCTGGATCTGGCAGGGATCTGGGCACTGGCGTGGAGACAGCAGGAGGTGGTTTGGGTAAAGCCCTGGGTTCGGGATGAGCCAAACGCCTGGGGCACAGAGCCTGGCCTGGTGGCAGAAAACTGCAGTTAATTGGGAGTGTTTGAGCAATCATCCACAGAAGGAGCAGGGTGTTGGGCTTAGTGGAGCTACAGCGACGCAGACATGCGGAAGATAAAAGCTCTGCCCTTAAAAGCTTTGAATGTTATGGCTGAAGGAATCATCCAGACTCCAGATTAAATTGTGGTCCCTGCTCCCCTGTGGCACAGTCCAGACAACTTCTGCTGCTGGTTTTTAAGGGATTTATTCTTTCCTGGTACCAGAAATCTCAGGGGGCACAGAAACACCTCCCCAGGACCAGGTATTGGGGTATCAATATAGGGCACGGGGTAGTGGGGAGAGAGACCTTGGTGTGCAGCAGCTTGTTGGGAGGAACCTAAATTTTTCCAAGGCTTTTCCGTGTCTCCCACAGCTCCTGCTAGAGCTTCTGAGGTGCCCTGGAGAGAGGAGGCAGAGCCATTGCATGTGTAAATGATACTATTTTCTTTGGCCTGGCAGTTCTGTCTTTTACCTTGCTCTGGGATACAGGCACCATTTTTACCTCCGGGTCTGCACAGCACTGGGGGCTCCTAAGGACAGGGTGTTTTCATATCCTTGTGCCAGGTGTCTTCGTAAATCCCGTTCAGATCTTAGAAATCTGGAATGAAGCTTTGTTTAGGGTAAAAAGGGCTGGTGACAGAGCAGTCTCTTCCCAGCATCGATCTCAGGAGAGAATGGACTGGATCGGGGTGAGGGGGAGCAGCAGCCAGGGGTGGGCTGAGCTTCGTGTGAGGATACTTCCTGCAGCATTCCCAACTCTGCTTCTTCCCATAAGCTGCAGGGCTGCAAATAGTCACCTAAATGCAGATGATGTCTGGGGTATTTTGGGTGCTGTTGGGTCTCCTGTTGCTCCAGAAGAGCACAGCCTCCCGTGGGTCCTATTTCTCATCCACCAGCCCTGTGCTGCTGCCTCAGATCTTTGAATAGCACAAGGCATCTGCATTTAGGCAGCTGAATCCCGCTCCAGCAGTTTCCAGGGAGGAGTGGGAGATCATGAAGGAATGGTGAATCCTAACTGAGGGGGTGGAAATCCCGTCCCAAGCCCTGATGTTCCTAGTGGGGCATCCCTGATCTTGTCACCTGCTTCAGCCTCCCAGCTCTTCATCCCTCCAGGTGATAAATTCCCATCTCCACAGCCGAGCTGTCCCCAGTGGCAGGGGGAAGCTTTAAGTGTCCCCAGTGTCCCCTCCCTTGAGGTACACACCCATGTTAAAGGGGCAACCACCCACCTCTGCCATGAACTAACCCCGGGTAGAGCCCTTTTTCCCAGGCACTGGCATAGTCATGACCCCTCTCTGGTGTCCCCATCCAAGCTGCTCCCCACTAAGGCCTTACCTGGAAATCCTTTGGGCCATGGGGCTCTGACCCACCCTTTGGTCTCTTTGCAGATGGGGAGCTGGTCCAGTATCACTATGGGCTGAAGGATCTGGTCACCATCCTCTTCTACATCTTCATCGCCATCATCCTGCACGCGGTGGTGCAGGAGTATGCCCTGGACGTGAGCGCCATTCCCTGTCTTGTGT
This sequence comes from Corvus cornix cornix, assembly GCF_000738735.6. Taxonomy (NCBI): domain Eukaryota; kingdom Metazoa; phylum Chordata; class Aves; order Passeriformes; family Corvidae; genus Corvus; species Corvus cornix. The sequence goes on along the minus strand of NC_047056.1, from coordinate 111,853,920 downwards.
CCTCATATTACCTCAAATCCCTCAAATCTCATGGAGGGAGGTGGTCCTGCTGCAGTTAAATGCTGTTCTGGGGGTGGTCTGGTGGTTAAGGTGGTGATGGGTGAGCCTTCATCTCTGGAGGCTGCTTGGGATGAGGAGGATGAGGATGAGGAGAGTTGATGGTGGCTCATGTTTTCTTGTTCTTTCTCTCTCCCTCTGCTCCTTCCCAGAAAATCAACAGGCGTCTGCATCTCTCCAAGGTCAAACACGGCAAGTTCAATGAGTCAGGGCAGCTGGTTGCCTTCCACCTCACCTCTGTCATCTGGTGCTTGTACGTCGTGGTGACGGTAAGGCATCGGGCTGGCCGGGATTTGAGTTCCCAGGGGGGAATTGTGGCTTCTGGAGCACAAAATCCCACTGGCAGCAGAGTCCCCAGCCAGCCCCTGGGCCAAAACAGGCACATTTCAGTCAGTTTAGCTTTCAGCTGTGATGGATCTTTGCAGCCACTGAGTGAGGGCAGTTTTGGGAGATGCTTCTCCTGTATTGTACAAAGCACAGGCAGATGGGCTGTGAATTATTTTCAGAGCTGGGCCCCAGAAATCCTGTCTGGCCCCATCATCTCCATCCTCTGCTCCAGGACCTGTTGCCTTTCTCAGCTTCTTATTTTCTTCCTTACTTCCTTCAGTGCCTTGAGGTTTTGGGGTCCCTTTTGCAGGGTCGTGAGGCTAATGGGCAGAATTTTGGGATCACTCCTTGTGGTTCCTTCCTTGGCAAGCTGATGGTGAGGGAGTCTTTGAAAACAGGGAAACCACGCTGTTCCTTGGGAATGTGTCAACCCAAAGAATTCAGAGGGAAAACTCATTTTGGGGAAGAAGGGGGAGGGAAGAACAGGGGGTGTGGGAGAGATCTGACTATTCTGGCAGTGTGAAGTGATGATGATGCTCTGCTACCTGCAGCCATTGGGGTCTGGCTGTGGTCTCCAGTGGCTCTGGGGAAGGATCTTTGGGGACAGATCCCCACTGTTTGGAGGGTCCTGCCAGTCTCCCTTAGGGAACCACTTTTCCCTTCAAGGCCAGCATTTTTAGAGATTTGCTGGCACTGCCTCTGCCCCATAGGGCTCTGAGGAAGGAAACTGGCAGAATTGTTTATGCTGCTGCTTTTGGGCTCCCCTTGCCCAGTGCCAGACCTGTCCCTCAGCAGCTGCTGGGCTGGAGCCTGCTGTGCAGCCCACGGTGCTGTGATGTGCTCCCCAAACACCCCAGTGTGCAGAGCAGGTCACCCTTGTGCTTCCCTGGCCTTCCCCAGCCAAAAAAAAAGGGCTTGAGACAGACAGGGAATGGGTGATGGTGACTGGGCAGGACAAATTTCCCATGCCAGCATCTTGCAAAGCCCAGGGCAGCATCCTTGTGGCAGGGGTGAGAAGGGAGTCCCACCCTGTAAAGCAAGAGGTGGAAAATGAAACTATCCAATTCGTATCCAGCTATTTTTGTTGGTGTTTTCTGTTCCTCTTTCCCTTCAGAAGCACTTCTGGTTGCTGAAGTGCTACTGGGGTTGGAAATGCCAGTGCGGAGGAAGCCTCCGGACCATGCACACGGCTGCTTGAGCCGTGCCACAGGAATCTCACTCCTACACCTCGAGAGCATTCCAAACCCCAGAATATCCTCTCCTGAACTTGGGACCCTCTGTGCAACTGAGCAAGCAGCCTTCAGCCCCCAAACAAGGGGCCTGGTGAAATTTTAGAAGGGTGCTAGAGACCTACAAATGCAGAGCTCAGCCTTGGCCCTCACGGGGAACGAGTTTTTTTCTGCAGGCTGTGACGAGACTCGGGTGTCATCCCCCGTTCCTCGTTTCACTGTACCATCAGCCCACCCTCTCAGAACCTGTTCTGTTTTGCTGAAGCCTTGCCTCTCTTCTCTTTTTCAGGAAGGATACATTTCAAACCCCCGGAGTCTGTGGGAAAACTACCCGCATGTTTATCTGCCGTAAGCACTCGTGAGGGCATTTTGTTCTGGGGCTGGCCCCTTCCTTCCTCTCCACAGTTTTGCCTGCTGGGAGTGGGGTGCTGACAGCACAGCACCCTCTGCATGCACCCTGCTGCAAGGATGCTGCAGTGAGACTATGGGGAAGGGGGGAATATCTCATTTGTGAGCCCGGGGAGGGTGTTCTGGAGGGTTTCCTTCATGAGGAAGGCCCGGTGGGCTTGGTTACTCATCCTGGCTGTTTCCTGCAGCACCTTGGGAAAGTCTCTTTGCTGTTAATTTTTCGCAGCAGAAATGTAGTGGGGGGTGATCCTCCCTCCCTTCTTGGGTTTTTACAAAAGTGAGGTTTTCTGAGAGCACAAGCATCTGGATAAACTCCATGTGCAGCTCTCTCAGCTCAACAAATAACTTCAGCCCACAAATGATTTCTCCTAAATCCCGTGGCTCCAAACAGTGGAGGGATTGCCCAGTGCTGCCCTGGCACTCGGGTTCTTGGGGTCCTGCCATGGCCTGGGCTGGCTCACGTGGCTCCTCCCTGCATTTCAGGTACCAGGTGAAGTTTTTCTACCTGTGCCAGCTGGCGTACTGGCTGCACGCCCTGCCCGAGCTCTACTTCCAGAAAGTCCGCAAGGTGAGAGCCAGGTGGAGGTTTTAGGAGAGGGAGCTCTGGGAGAGGGTGGGTGGAGAGGGCTGAGAGGTTGATTTGGCTTCTGTGCCCCTGCCAGGAGGAGATCCCCCGGCAGCTGCGCTGCATCGCGCTCTACCTGCTGCACATCGCCGGCGCCTACCTGCTCAAGTGAGTCACCTGCCTCAGCATCCCCTCCCACACCTGGGATGGGGCTGGGCAGCTCCTTCTGCACTGGCAGTCACCTGGGAATCCTCAGCGGGGTGAGGGGCTTAGAGGGAATAAATGGGATTGTTTCAGTGGAGAGCAGGTAGGCAGGTAGGTAGAACAAAGGGGGATGGTTTTAAACTGAAAGAGGAGAGATGTGGATATTGGGAAGAAATTCTTGCTTGTGAGGGTGGTGAGGCACTTGGCACAGGTTGCCCGGAGGGTTTCCTATCCCTGAAAGTGTCCAGGGCCAGGTTGGATGGGGTTTGGAGCAACCTGGGATAGTGGAAGATGTCCAGGGCAGGGGCTTGGAATGAGGTGATCTTTAAGGTCCTTTCCCACCCAACCCATTCTAAGATAAAAAGTGGAGCAACCTTCCCAGCCATAGGGTTTTGTGTTGGATACATCCCAGCTCCGCTGCTGTTTTGGGCTGTGTTGATGGTTTGGGGACAGGAATTTTGCCCATTGCAGTCCTATCCCCACTGCTGCAGAAAGGTCTGGCTTTGGGCTGGTGCTGCAGCTTGTGAACAGCAGCGCAGAGGCTGTAGCTGGGTTTGAAGGATGAAGGTTGACCAGCCCAGTGATGCTTTTTTCTTCCTCTTCCCTCCCAGCTTAACCCGCTTGGGGCTGATCCTCTTGCTGTTGCAGTACTTGGCTGAGTTCTTCTTCCACATGGCACGGCTGGTTTACTTCACGGACGAGAACAATGAGAAACTGTAAGCAGGGGAGCTGCCTGGGGCTCCTGTCTTCCTCCAGAGCCTGGGAGAGCCTGGATTTCTCTCTCACCTCCTGGGTCAGCACTGGGGCTGCTCCTGCCCACACCTCTGCTTGCCCTCATGCAGGTTTAATGTCTGGGCCGTGGTGTTCGTGGTCACCAGGCTCTTCACCCTCACCTTGTACATCCTGGTCATCGGCTTCGGGCTGCCGCGGGTGGAGAGCCAGGCCTTGGACCCCGAGAGAGGGAACTTCTTCAGCTTCCTCTTCAACAATATTCTTTTCAGGTAGGAATGTCTGCTGTGTCTTCCTTGGCTGTGTTACCCCAGCGTGGGTTTTGCTGAGTTTGGAAATCATGGAATCCCAGAATGGCTTCTGTTGGAAGGGACGTTAAAGATCGTCTCGTCCCAACCCCTGCCGTGGACATGGATGCCATCGCTAGGCCAGGTTGCTCCAAGCTCCGTCCAAATGGGATCCAGGCAGTGGGGATCTGATTTTGGTTCCATTTAGGGAAGGTCTTAGTGAGCTGAAGGGGGTGTGAAGGAAGCAAGGAGGGGTTTAAAGGCTGCACAGAGCCACAAAGGAGAGGAAAAGCCAGGAAATAAAGTGTAAATCAAGTGAAATTATAAAGTGCAAGCCTATCTTGGAGAAAGGCTTGCAGGCTTTCCCTGTTGTGCCTGTAAGTGCATTTACCCAGATGCGGTGAAGGAAAAGGTATTTTCCCTTCTGCTTGGACATGTTTGGCTGCCCGTTGATGTGGGAAGCAGAGGGTGGGATGGGCTCCTTATGCCTTGCAGTCAAGACTGGGAGCCTTTCTCACCCTTGCAGCAGCTGTGGGTTCAGTTCAGAATTTGCTAGGCCTGGTCCTTCCCAAGCTTTTTGAAGCCATGGACTGCTGGCACACCTGAGGGTTTGAGGGACTTTCTTAGCTCCCTTCCACCTTTTAGATGTACAGACCATCCGGGAACATCGTACCTTGACTGTGCCATGTTGTGGTTTGGGCAGTGCTGGTTGAGATGATCCTGTTCTTCCATTCCTGCCCTAAAGTTGAAAGACTCAATGAGGAACACCTGAGGGCTTTTTGGTGTGCAGGGAAAGGAAAGTGGCTGCTCTGGGCTCAGGCTTGGCAGAAAGGAGAGATGGTGGCTGGAAGGATGGCGTCTGCCATGCAGGGGGACCTCGGCCACCAGCCCCGGTGAGGGGGGAAGGCTGGGCTGGGGGTGGCCTCGCTGCTGTGTTCTCAGCCTGCCTCTTCTCCGCCCCTGGCAGAATGAGTGTGCTGCTGTTGGTGTGCCTCTTCCAGGCCTCGGTGATGTGGCGCTTCATCCACTTCCAGCTGCGGCGCTGGAGGGAGTACTGGAACGAGCAGAGCAGTCGGAAGCGAGCCGCCGCCGCCGCCGGCACCAAGCAGCAAACCAAGCTGCTCAAGAGGGACTCGGGTGAGTGTTGCAAGGGTGGCACCGTGGAGGCATCAGTCCTGTGGTTCAGTGTCCTGATGTTGTTGGGGTTTCCCTGTGTCTGTGGGCCAGTCCTGAGAGGAAAAAGGGTTTGGCTTGTGCAAGGGACCAACTTTCTTTCTCCGTAGAATCACAGAATGGTTTAGGTTGGAAAAGACCTCTGAGATCATGGGGTCCAGCCTTTGACCAGTCACCACCCAAGAGCACCAAGTGCCACATCCAGTCATTCCTTGGACACCTGCAGGGGTGGTGACTCCAAACCTCCCTGAGCAGCCCATTGCAAAGTTTAATCACCCTTTCTGTGAGAAAATTCCTTCTAATGTCCAATCTGAACCTCCCTCATGGCAGCTTGAGGCCATTTCCTCTTCTGTCCCTGTTCCCTGGGAGCAGAGCCCAACCTGGCTGCCCCCTCCTGTCACGGAGGTGAGGCAAGTGAGAAGGCCCCCCCTGAGCCTCCTTTTCTCCAGGTTAAACACCCCCAGCTCCCTCAGATGACCCTCTAGACCCCTCACAGCTCTGTTGCCATCCCCAGGTTACCATGAAAATGGAGTGGTGAAAGCGGAGAACGGAACCTCACCTCGCACCAAGAAGCTCAAGTCTCTGTAGAAGCCGAGGGTTGTCTCCTGGGGAGGAGGGCGAGATACCAGGACTGAGCAGCCCCTCCTCCTGCTCCTCAGGAGCAGCATCTTGAAAGGCTCGGAATCATCTTCCCAAGGTGTCTCTCGCTCTCCTCCCTTTCTTTCTTGCTCTCCTGATCCGTTTGCAATAAAACCAAAAAGGCCCCGTTCCCCTTCTCCCATCCCCCTCATAGGAACCTTTTCCAGCCCTCCTGGTTTTGCCTTCCTCTGTTTGGTTGTAAACCAATTTTTTTTTTTTTTTTTTTTCCTATTTTAGTGTTCGGTTATTTTGGTTAATGGTTACAAATGTATCATAGATGGTTCCAAACAATCCTTTTTTCTCCTACAGCATGTTCCTCCCCTCTCTTCATGGTGCTTTCCCGAGTTCCTGGGACAGGGCCAGGACAGCTTGAAGGCACCAAATGTGTGTTATGGGATCAGGTTCCTGGGGGAGCGTGCTGGGGCTGTGAGATCTGAGGCTCAGGGGTGCTCTCAGGTGAGATGGGGCACACCTGGCCAGCGCTCAGCAGGATGGTGATGCTGCAAAGAGAGACCAGGGTCTGATGGAGGAAGCTCAACCCTGTCTTGTCTCATGGTGGACCTCTGGTTAACCTCTGGGGTTTTCTGAACCCTGGTTTTGAGAATTTTGGAGAGCTGGGCAACAGGGAAGGGGGAGAACTTCCCTCTTCATATGGAAGGTCCACCTCCCAGCCTTTGCTTGCCCCAGCTGGGTTTCTCTTGGCTGCCCCATGGTTGTTCTTGGGCCTCCCAGCCACAAGAGCTGAGCCCAGGGCTCTGCAGCTCTCAGTGTTTTGTTGTGGGGCAGCAGCATCCTCAGGTCCATGTGAATCCTTGAGTCCTGCCCCGCTCTGAGTGCTGGCCTGGCTCCTGTCAGCCCAGGCCCTTTGCCAGCTTGTCTGTGCCTCATGGACCTGATGTTCTTGGGGCTTGTGACCACATCCAGGTGACAAACTGGCTGCTGCAAAGGGTTTTCGCATCAGTGGGACTGTGCCCCTCGTGCTGTCACCTCAGCCTTCCTCGTCCCTTCCGTACCAGTCCAGCCGTGCCATCGGCAGCCACCAGCTTCACTCTTCGTTTCCAAAGGATACAGCGCTTGTATCCACCCAAGGTGCTATCAAATCCAGGGTTTCTTCCAAAAATCCTAGCCCCTTCATCCCTTTCTGAGCTGTGAACGAGATGACAGGGAAGGAAGGGGAAGGAGGCCGGGGCTGCAAGGAGCAGCTTGCATTTTAGGAAAAGCCTGGCTTGTGACGCGTAGCTGTTGGCAGATGGAGTTGTCTCAAATCTACCTCAGAGGCCATCTGTTGCTGCAGACCACTTTCCCCTCTCGCTCCTGCCTGCTGCCACCTCCACGTGCTGGCAGGAGATTTTGTGGAAAGCCAGATCCCACCGGCTTGATCCCTCGCTGACTCCGCTGGGGAGCAGCATCTGCTTGGGGTTTTGCGGGTCAGTGCCATCTCACTGGGCTTCTTTTTGGGGTGCCACACTTCAGGCTAGGTTTGGCAGGTGAGCAGTAGTGGCACCTCTGTCCCCACACTGTCCTCTGGGGCGGTTCCTGAGCTGGGCTTTGCTGTTGGTGCCTCTTGTGCAGCAAAGTCGGCCGTAGCTTTAGTTCTGCTTCGCCACGGCAGGAACAGGGGACTCGTGGTGTGTTCCCTTGGCTGGGTGAGGAGAGGGACACCGAGCTGGGGGGAGCTGGGGTGCTCTTCCATGTGCAGTCCAGGATTGATCCTTGCTGTGCCCCCTGCTCAGCCCTTCAGGCAGCTGAACTCCGGCTCTCTCCGAGTGCAATTCCAGCTTGAGGCGGGTGCTGTTGTCCTTCGCGCCAGTCGTGTTTTGAGGAACGGGTGACAGTTGATTTTCTGCCCCTCTTTGAGTTGAGTTGGGTTTTTTCCCATTTATCTGAGTGTCTTTTGTCCTTTCCTCCCCCTCGTTGAGGAGGTGCTGGAGGGAGAAAACGTGCAGGGATATGAGGACAGTTGGTCAAATTTCACTTGTTCCTCAATCCCCACAAGGTCTGAGTGTCTGAGAGATACTGGCAGGAGAGGGCTTTCCCTTTTTTCAGGGGAGCTGGGGAAGGAGGCTGGAGCAGATCCCTTGGTGGTACCTTGCCATTGCTCCTTGTAGCCTGTGCCTGGAGGATAAATCACTTTTTGGCTCAGAGGCAGCGACAGGACCCGTGGTGCAGTGTGATCGGGGGGAAAAGAGCTTTATGTTGGGAAGACATGGAAAAGGTCTAGTGTGAGAGGGTTTTCCTTTCTCCTACCTCTTCCCATCCCCTGCCAGTGCCCTCCAGGACTGACTGCTGGCTGACACCTCCCCAGAGCCTCAGCCAGGCCTTTCCTTCTGCAGCACCGGTGCCTTGCAGCAGCCGAGCTGCTGACTCTGTTAACAGGTGACACATAGAGCCCCCCAAGAACCCGGCTGCTGAATGATTCCTCCTCCTGCCTGCTTGGCTTCAGGCAGCTTTTCCACTTGCACAATCCTGTCTCGTCGTACAGTAGCTGGTGATGCTTTGTATCCCAAGTGCCTTATGTTGTAGCCTCTGCACTACAGCAGTAGCTGAACGCTCTCCCTCGTTACTATGTCTGTACAACATATGCTACATTTATGTGTGTTTTTCGTTTACTTTTTGATAGAGCTACCAGGAGAAGGGACATTTGTTTTTGAAGCATTTCCATGTGCTCTTTTTATGGTTTTTTAAACCTATAGATGATGGGGCTTTTTTTTTTTTTTTTTGCCCTCCCTATATTTAGTCCTCAGAAATCCCCATCCTTCTGTTAGACCCAAACCTGGCAGGTTGGGTTTTTTTTGAGCTGAGCCTTTGTTGTGAGGTGATATCCACTGTCATCCTGGAGGTTTGCAATCCCCTCTCCATCAGAGGGGCTGCCATGGGCTCCTATCTCTGTGTTGTAGTGCGAGCACAATCCCTGGGCTGCAAGCCCGCAGTAACTGCTCCTGTGTCCGTGTCATTTCTCAGCAGATCCAGCCTTCTTTTCAGCCCAAAGAGCTTTTTCTTGGAGCATTTTCATTCCAAGCCCTTACTGGTCAGTCTGTCCTTGGCCACTGTGCCTATGAAATGCCATGAGCTCACTTCCCCTTAGTGGATGCTCTTCCCATGCCCCATCTTGTCAAGCCCTGTGTCATCTGCAGAAAACACCATGGAATTGTTGGGTGAGGTTGGAAAACACCTCCAAACTCATCCAAGTCCAGCCTTTAATCCAACACCAAGATCCAGCCCTGAACAGGAGCTCTTGTCCACCACAGTGCAGAAAGTGATGGAGATTATCCCAAACTTCCAGTGGGACACGATTCCTTGCACCCTTTCCCACGGGCTTGAGGTGCTTTAGTAGTCTGCATCCATTATCCAACCTAAGGAGGTCAGGAATTAGTAGCCTGTGGTTTTTGGGGTGAAGTGTAGTGTTTTCCTGTCCTAGCCTAGAAGAGCTGTGAAATACCAGCACTTGGTTCTCTCTTGTCTTAGGTGGTTGGAGAATGGGCTTGGGAAGAGAAAGGGGTGGAGGAAGAACAGATGTAGCATTTCACATACAGTTTTTGAGTGACTCTTACATTTTGGGGCATTACAGTCGCGTTTTGTCTTCTTCTTGTTGTTGTTTAGGATTCTTCTTACTCATCATGTTTGGGTTAGCAGTAGCCAAGTTCCAGTCTCCTGTAGGTCCCCTTACCCTCAACTTACTGTTTTAAAAGGTATTTTTGATAGGCTTCCTGGTAGGAGGGAAGAGTGGCCACTCTGGGATGTCTCTTCCTTGCCTCCAAGGAAGACTCTGGAAGCTTGGAACCACCCTGCCTTGGCTGCAGTGCCTGGGGGTTTACAGCAGCCTCAGCCTCTTGCCTTTGGTAGATGGACCCCAAATTGTGTCAACAGTGGATGGAGATGATGGGGGGTGGTTTGCAGCCTTCCAGGAAATTTCATGGGGCATGAAAGGTTGGTTTAGTACTTTTCATGCCCAGCAGTGAAGTATGATCCTCATCCTCGGGGCTGCGTGTGGAGTTTTTCTGGGAAGAACGGCTGTTGGAAAAGCCAGGCAGAGGTGTGCAGTTTTTCCTTGAAAATGTTGAACTCAACTGATCAAACTTCAGCAAAGGAACTCGAGGAGAATTTCTGTTCTTCCATAGTTATGCTTTAGTGCAAATTTCTTGATTTTGGAGGGGGTGGGGGGAATTAACAGTCTCTGGTATTTTTTCCCGGTTGTTTCATTCTTCTGTCACTTCAGTTTTTGTATGGATTTTGTTTGTTGTTGTTCGTTATTCAGTGACTTGTGATAAACTCAGCAGAAGTATTTTTCTGAAATAAATAAATAAAAGGCATAGATTCTTCCAGTGCTCTTTCCACTGATCCTTTATTATTGCTAAGCTGTGCATGTGGCAGGGACACCTTCCACTGTCCCAGCTTGCTCCAAGCCTCGTCCAGCCTGGCCTTGGACACTTCCAGGGATCCAGGGGCAGCCAGAGCTTCTCTGGGCAACCTCTGCCAGGGCCTCACCACCCTCACAGAGAAGGTTTTTTCCCCCACTATTCAATCTAAATCTACTCTCTTTCAGTTTAAAGCCATTCCCCCTTGTCCTGTCACCCCAAACCCTTGCAGCTGGGGTTCATCTTCCCATATTTCCCATGTCCACAGCATGGGCAGCTGCTCCAGAGTTCATTATTTGTGGCTGCTTTCATCAGAGGCAGTGGAGGATAAGGGTATTTGCAGGAGGTGATTTATCTGATGTGGTTTAGGCACATATTTTTGGTGAGCTATATTGTGTATTTTGTGCAGCTGGCTCCAGGCACACATCACTTGGCTGAGGGTTAGGTTACGGTTCTGTAGCCTGGGCAGAAAATAGTTTCTGTCTTTCTACAGCTCCAGTAATTTCATCTGTAAGTTCTTGGTCTCTTGAAATCCGAGGTGGACCAGAGATCCCTGGAATGATCCTTGGTCAGGGTGAGCAGCAGCAGAAAATAGGCCCAGAAGGGAAGAGCAGTGACCTTTCCACACAAAGGGAGACAGGAGGGAGCTGGCACGTGGAGACTCTCAGTTGTCTGAGGGGAAGTGGGAATTCACAGCACAAAAGCTATCTTAAAGCAGCATTTTGTTCCAAAGAGCTTTGTTCTCTGTGTGCATGACAGCTGCCTTTTGTAAGTGCTCCATGGCAACACCTGGCAGGTGTCACTTGGGGTGAGAAGGCTCCTGCCACGTTACCTTCATGGGGAGATGAGTAATGTGGCTCTGAGAGGAGCACGAGTGTCATAACTTCATTGCTATGCCAACTGCCTGTGTTCCCTTTTCCTTGGAGACCTGTCAGGTGAGATGACAAGTGGGTAAGGTGGGTTTAGATGGGATCTCAGTCCTAAAACCATTCCCCCTTTAACTTTTTGTTAAAAAATGCAGAGCTGCTGTCAGCAGGTTTGTGCCCAGACCCCTGTTACCTCCAGGTAACTGAACTCGCCACCCGATTTTGAGTAGACCTAGAATCACACTTTGTGGGTTTCCCCCCCACTTAGCTATTCCACCATTCTATTTAAAACAGACTTTTTAACACTTTTATAGTAACTACATTTTTATTGCAATTTTAATAACAATTTAAATTGGCAGTCCTCACTACTTGAACGTGAAAGGCCCATGTGAGAGAAACCTGGAGTGGTTTTCACTCCAGGCTCCAGAGAGCTTTAGCTCTCTAAAGTACTGCACTAAAAGGTTGAGAAAACAACAGAAGAACCTGACTTTGGTTCTCAGAATTATTTTTTTTCCTCCTTTAAATTTCATTTCAACATCCAGCAGTTGTGAGATTGAGTTTTGTGGTGGCTAAAAGGGCAGGGAGAAGTTAGGAAGGGAAAAAAAGTTAAAGTGAGGGTGGAATCAGCTGGGTCTGAAAGGGTGAGAGAGTGAAGCAAGAGTGAAAACAGGAACATCCTTTTTGAAGTACGTCTTCAAGTCAGCTGAGAATTCAATTGCTGGTCCTGTCCTTCGGCTTCTGGGAAAAGATTACTAGGGAAGGCTAGAAGGAAGTCACGGTAGTTTACCTTGTCTTCTCCACAGGAACAGTAGTCAATCAGCTGTGGGGACAAAAAACACAGCAAACACCATAAAGAGTTGGAAAAAGCTGCAAAATTGGGGTTGTTTTTGGGGGAGAGTGCCCAGAGGTACTCCTTGTGTGACAGAGCAGGAGATCTTATTCCCCCATGTGGATTCCCCGATCCTGGTAGTCCTGAATCACAGGTAAACTTAGAATTATAGAACCATTAAGGGTGGAAAAGGCCTGCAAGATCATCAAGTCCAACCTTCAGATCATCGAGTCCAACTATTTAAGGGTTCAACTTGATGCTCTAAAGGTTCAAGTCCAACCCTGAATGCCTATAGATCACACTAATCTATGCAAGGAGAAGAGTTTTAATGTTTGAGTTCAATCCTGCTTTCCTTCTGGGCCTCACCAGGCAACAGAGCCACAAAAATACAAAGCATGGCCACAGACTGAGATGGGCACAGGAAATCTTGCAGAAATCCCTGCCCAAAAGTGGGGTGGGGGCACTGTATGTGAACAGTTACTGTCCCCTGGTGTCACTCTGCTGTGCACACATGGCATAAAGGGGAGACACAGATAATTGAGCTCGGTGACAGCCCCACTAATGAACCAGTTCTGGTGTCCCGTGCCTGACCCTGCATTGTGTTACAGAGCCACAGCCTTTGTGTGCTTCAGGGGAAGAAAGAAGGCTTTTGTTTCTTTAATTGCATAACTAATCTCCTTCTGACACCCAGCGAGATGGAAAAGGTCTAATATCAAAATTCCTTGAAAGGATTCTTCTTCCCCTTGTCGCCTGGAGACAGATTCACTGGGGTTTGCCCTGTGACTGACAGCTGTGCTCCTCTCCAAGCAGTGAACTCTCTGCCCTATGTTTAATTTATAGCCCTGCCACGCTTCCCAGGGCTCTGGGAACACTGGGATTAAGATTTCAGGAGAGAAGATGGATGTTTTTAGTGCATAGGTCCTAGACTGGGGCTCAAACTTGGGAGTTTAGCTTCAATTGTCACAGGTTCTCCACATAATTTTAGGAATGTTACTTCTCTCCCATTCTCAGAGTGGACAGGGACTGTCACCACTCCATAAATTCCTCAGGACAGAGTGAGCTCTGATGAACTCTGGTACAGCAAAACCCTGGGTGCTGGTCAGGGCCTTCATTCATCCCACATTCTGAGACACAAACCCCCTGCCCCTGCACCTTTCTAACCATGGCTGTGATGCTCACAGTTGGCTGCTTTAGAAAAGTTTTTATTTTAGCCAAGGAAATACTCCCTCTGCATTTGAGATTTCTCTAAAGTCTGAGTCCCCCTTTATTGGCCACTAATCTACTGCCAGTCATATGATGCTGAGGAAACATCCTTGCCAGTCATATTCCTGAAAGGATCCTCCTCCATCCTCACTGCAGGAATTTTTCCCTCAGTTTCCCTCCCATTTTCTGCTGTGCAGACTGCGATCTCCATGTGCTGCTTGTTGTTCATAGTGCCCAGCAAGTGTTAGCCAGGGGCTTATGATTCTAACTTATCTTTTGATTATTATTATTATTATTATTATTATTATTGTTTTATGTCACCTCTACTCAATCCCAGCTGTGCTTAAGCCATGACAGACACTCCAAGCTCTGCAGGAGCCTGTCCCTGATCTCTATCATGATTCCTGACCTTTATCATGTTATACAACCTCTTCTACTCATCCAAGACCTGAACCAGCAGGAATTCTCACACATAACAGTGCAGCCAAACACAGGGGGAAACCTGGATAACATCTCTTCCCTTTCCTTAGAGGACAGCAATTATTATCTCCTCTAAGACACAGGCTCAGAAATTTTTCTGAACTGGGCCTCTCTTGCTCTTTTCTTGAAGTTGTTCCCCTTCGTAGGCTAGAGCAGCTGGTTAGGGTTGGTTTTTAGAGATCTTTTGGAAGAGCTACGGGAGGGGAATTCCACATGCACAGCACCCCTTCCTTCCATCTGACCTTTTTAAGAAGAATGGTGCTGGTTGGCACATGGAACCTGTCACAAACATTTAAAAATCTTGTTTTATCCAGGAAGCCAGAGCCTTCTGTGTCAAAATGATGAAATGCCTCATGAAACTTCCTGGTGTTGAAGGGCTCGTGGTGGAGCTTCAGCTCTTTCTGAACCTCTACAATTAAATCATCCAGGTCCTTCTTGGGGAAGCCACTGCAGAAGGAAGGAATAACAGGATTTCATGTAAAAACTCATTCTGGCAGTCTGGCTGTGACACTTGTGTGAACAAGGAGCATTTCCTTGTGTGCTCCACAGTGTCAGAAACTGTGGGAAACTTGACTTTCAACCAGAGCCATGACATAAGTGCCTCCAAACCATGTTCTGAGGTAACAGGGTTGTTACTGCATCACACAAACTGGGTCCAGACAGCTAAAAAGGAGGATGTGGTCTAGGCTCTGATGAGCTGATAAGCAAAGAAGGAACAAATGCCCAAAAAAAGACTCCCCTCACCACCTGCTGAACCTGTAACCATCGAGCAGCTCAAGTTGGCAGCATCTGTTACAGTGAACTGATGCCTCTTGGGAAAAGATGTGTCCCCTATCCCTGGAAGTGTTTAAGATCAGGTTGGACAGGGCTTGGAAGGTCTGGTGGAAGGTGTTCCTGCCCCTGGCAGGGGCTGGAATGAGATGATCTTTAAAGTCCTTCCAACCCAAACCATTTTGTGATTCTGTGATTGGCTGAAAGTCCAAACACTTCTTGAACTCAGGCTTGGTGCTGTGACCACTTCTCTGACTCTGCTGCTGAGCCAGAGCTGTCCCACGAGGTTTTGGGGCCAGCAGCAGCCACGACATTTTACTTTACACATTTCACACCCTCTGAATGTGCCAAACACAGCCTCTTGGAGCTGAACCACCAGCAGAGCAGGAGGCTGGAGCCCAGGGAGGCTGGTGAAAATGCGTTAGCAGTCAATCCTGAGTCTTATTCAGCCCCACCACCCCCTTCTTTGTAGCCTACCTGCTGGCAGTCTCCACTACCACCTGCCGTGGGTGGAAATGGTCCCTTATGGATTGCAGTGTTGCTGCAGGGAAACTCTCTGCATTTCTCTCCAAATAATTCAGCACATATTCATCAGCATCAGTGATGACAAACCTGTGGCCAAACACTGGGGAAGAAACATTAAAGTGTTACCTGTGTTTTAGCATGGGTTAAAATGATTTCTTCACCCAGGAGGAAGCAGGATTCCTCCCCTGTGGCTGGGCTCAGCTTTGAGCCAGCTCTGCTACTTGTTTCACTGATTCAAAGGTTCAGACATTGACAGTAACAAAGTTGTATCAATGTACACCAGCTGCTGATCTGGAAACTCAAATGTGACGAGACCCAGAAGCAGCAGATCTTTCAAGTGAGGGGATACACACTGTCCGTGCAATAAATGACATCTCAGAGCAGAGAGTTATAAATCCAGTCTGGATTTTACCTTCAACTGTAGAACCGATGGTGAAGTCAGAGGGCTCATAGTATATGGGATTCTCAGGAGTAGACCCTGGCTTGGTAACTCTGGTTCTTTTTAAGTATTTCCCTCCAGGGATGCCAGAGTTTCTGACTGGAGGTTCATAGATGCCAATCGTGTCATCAGAGAGGAAATAAGAGAGGATGAAACGACGGTTTTTGTCCTCAGGCACTGGTGATTCCTAGAGGAAAGGTAGTGGGTTTGGAACAGAGCATTTGAACCAGGTTTTCTTTTCCTGGGGTACTTAGGAGTACCTAATAACCCACTCATAAGCACCCAGAGCCCAGAGATTTTTTTAATAGGTGACTAAACAAAGCACTTGGTGTGCTGACATAATGTCACAAAGCCCTAGACAACACTAAGGATCAGAATTTCAAAGGTTACTCGCTTTACTCAAGCCACTGAAGCAGAATCTGGGCTGAAGTTACCAAATATATTCAGTGTTTCCACAGCCTGAGTAATCCAAGAGAAAGGAATATCCTATATGGAATGATTCATCCCGGAGTGGTTGTAAAATTCAGATTGAAAATTACATTTTTCATTATGCTGAGTGCCTGAGAGAGGCTGGTGCTGCTTCAGCTCTTAGTCACAGGAAGTCACTCCCCTGACACACCAGTGGGTTTACTTACTTAGTTTAAAGCTAAGTGGATCTTAACTCCTCAGCTGTGACCTTTAGGGAACTCCTGCACAATAGGGAAAAGAAACCAGCCCTTATTCACCTGGAATGTTTGGAGAGGGCAGGCACCAGGCAGCACAGGAAATGCCATCGCTGCTGCTGGATGTGCCAGAGGCTCCTTGCATAAACCAGCTGGAAAGCTGGCACGAAGGCCAGGGCCTGGGTGCTGTTGTGGGTGGAAAACACCATTTCTGTGGATTTTCCACCTTCTACACTGACACTTGGCTGCTCTGCTAGGACAGCTCCTTGCTGGCTGCTGCATCCAGGACCAGCCTGGAGAAGGACATGTGCTGGAGCCAGCAGCAGAGACATCAGGCCCTGGCTGGTGGCAGTGGTGGCAGGCAGGCACAGTGCCCAGTGCTTCAGTCAGGGCCATCTGTCATGTAGCAGCGGCAGAGGGAGTTTTTCCATAAATGGCTGTGGGTTTGTAGCAGGTCTGGTTTGTACTTTCTGGCCTTGTTTTCTTTCTTCTAGTTTTGTGAGGTGCCAATTGTCACAGCAAGCACACAATAACCCCACGGCATCCCCCCAACTCGTGTTGGCTCGGGGACCGCTCTTGTCTCACTGGCACAAAGGAGAATTTGCCAACAGCCTTGTCTGGGCAGGCTGCTTCTCCCATCCTCCTGGCACTGTTCCACCAAGGAAAGCACTTACCAGGGCCACCTGGTACCGCAGGATCTTGAGGTTATTCTCCAGCATCTTAATGATATCTTTCCGTGGAGGCTTTGGAAACAGACTGAGACAGTTCTGAAGAGAGTCTTCAGGGATGCCAAAACCATTATAGGGAGGAATTACCTGCGTCCAGAGGAGGTATCAACCATCAACAAGACAAAGTTTACAAGACTTATCAAAGCGCATCAGATTTGGAAGGAAATATTCTGCCACCAGGTAGCAAGAGCTGTGACATCCTGCCCAGTAGAGATGATACCAGCCTGGCCATGTGTTGGACTTCATGAAAATATAAGAGGATTAAGGAAGTCTGAAACTCAGAAAACCAGGTAATTTCTCTGAATAAAGAGGTTATGGCTCTGTTAAAGAATCATAGAATAGCTTGGGTTGAGAAGGACCTTAAAATCACCTAGTTCCAACTAAACATTCCTGTGCACAGGATCTCAGCTATCAAATGGTTACACTGGTAGCCTAATCCCCATCATGTCTGTCGTCTAAGCCACAACTCCAAAGCATTCCTGGGCTCATTTTGGGAGGTAACACAGCAAGGGCTGTGACCATCCCCAGTAGGCAGTTTGGACTTGGCAACACTGTTTTGGAGAGTGAGGGAGAGTTCTGTAGTATAAGAGCAGCCATTCTTATATTGATTATGGCCATTCTTGCCTTATCTTTTTCAAATTACTTTTTTCTTTAAGCTGAACTTGTTTCCCACAGGTTCTTACTAAGCTGAGAGCTTACACCAGCTGCTTCCTTTCCTCCCTTCATTTGAGAAATTGTTTGCAGTACCTGTGGAGCTTTTTCAATTGGTTTCTTATTCACATCCACTGGCTGGAAGTCTGTGATGCCATATTTTTCGCGATAAAAGTCCTGCGTGAACTTGTCACAATCATAGATTAAGAAGGTGCGTCCAAGGAGGGTGACACTTTTGCCAACAGCAAAATCTTTAGGTGAGTACCACTCTTGTACCTCGTGGTCAGTGATCTCCAGCACACAGCTTGGGAAGTTCTCTAAGGACAAGGGAGCAGAAGGGAAAATAAATTAATCATGGAGATGTTAATATTTCCTAGTGAAAAGGGATATAAAAGCAAAGTGTATAAATAGCTCCAGGGAGATGTTGGCACTGCTGTCCTGCCACTGTTTCCCAAACAATAAAGAATTTAGTGATCATTTAAATAACTTTTTTTTGTCCATGAAATGACACTTTAGCACAGACAGATGTGTCAATCTAAACTTACTGTTCTTGTCCACAAAGATTTTGGGCAAGCGCTGGCGTCTCATCAGTACCGGGAATGGGTCTCTCCCATCATTTCTCCTGTGGACTTCCCGAACCTCCACTGTGTCATCTGCCAAGAAGTAATGGATGACACAAGGATGGTGATCACCAAAGGCACAGTTGGTGTCATCCCATATGGCATAGAAGCGAAGCACCTGGGGTGGAGAGAAAAGAAGCAAACATGGATCAGAATCATCTTCTGATGCCACAGAAATCAAACTCATCACACCGAGATGCTCAGGAGTTCCCCAAGGTTCAGCTCCTGAAGAGGCAAGAGAGACACAGGGAGAATTTAGTCAGAGCAAGGGGCATTTGTGTTTGTCTGAAATTTTCTGCTCTGGCACCTGGAATCAATATTTTGGTGTAGGAGAGGAGTGGATGCAGCAAGACCATTCCTAACAGAACTGCATCTGGCTGCTAAATTCCAGAGGCAGGTGGCTTATCTCATCCCAACAGAAAGCAAGAGAGCAATGGATGATATTGAGCACAGGCTCTGCAATACAAAGAGGAGCTGCTTACGAAGCACAAAGCCCAGAAAAAAAACATAAAAGGTTTTGTTTCTCACTAATGCCAAGAAAGAAGCAAATCTGGAGTCTGTTCAGCAGACTGAGATGATTTAGAATGAGTGAGGTTGCAGGCACTCACAGGACCTGGGTTTCAATAGCACATATTCACTGTAATCACAGGATCTTCTAGGTTGGAAGATTACTGAGTCCAACCTCTGACTGACCCCCACCTTGTCACCCAGCCCAGAGCACTGAGTGCCACATCCAGTCATTCCTTGGACACCTCCAGGGATGGTGACCCCACCACCTCCCTGGGCAGCCCCTTCCAATCACCCTTTCTGTGGACAAATTCTTCCTAATTCAACCTAAACCTTCCCTTGCAGAACTTGAGGCCATTTCCAGTCCTTTTGCTGGTTGCCTGGGAGAAGATACTGACCCCCCCCGGCTGCCCCCTCCTGTCAGGGAGTTGTGCAGAGCCACAAGGTCCCCGCTGAGCCCCTTTCCCAGCTCCCTCAGCCACTCCTGGTGCTCCAGCCCCATCCCCAGCTCTGTTCCCTTCCCTGGACATGCTCCAGCCCCTCAATGTCTTTCCTAAAGTGAAGGGCCCAGACCAGGACACAGGACTGAAGGTGCCTTACCAGTATGATGTGGGTAATTATACAATAATTTGGGTAATCCCCAGCTCTCTCACCTTTGTGTCATAGGTCAGAAACTGCCTGAAGGGGTCGGGACCTGCGGGCACGATGGGTTTTTGCACAGGTGTCCGACGCTGTTCTGTGTAAGGATCCGAAACCATTTCCTCTGGAGGGTTCACTTCAATTCCTTGGCTCTCCAGGAACACCTAGGAAGGCCATCTGAGCTGTTAGTGCTGCCAGGAGTTCTGAAGGTAAGAGGTGACTAGAGGTTACAAGTGGGCTGCAATGAGTGAGGTCAGAATGCTGCAAGTTCATTCCTCACAGAGAACTCTACTGCAACAGCAAAATACAGCAGATGATAAATGTATTTGTTTAAGCTGCTTCTTGGCTTTGCTTACCCTTCAATTAGTCAGAGTAGTCCTGTCCTCAACATCCTAACTCAGATGTCACTTGAGCACAGTTCTCCTTGGCCTTAGGGCTTTAAATGGAAGATAACTGTCAGTTATCTCTTTTATGTAAATGAAAAAGATTAAATTGGTGTATAAACACAGATGTTGTCAGCCTGAATTTGCAAGAACTTAGGTCTGTGTCAGACAGTAAGTTAGTGTCACCCACACCAGGCACACCAAGACCCTTCAGGCACGAGGATATGTGTCAGTGGCAGCTTCGTTCCATCTTTCAGGAGTACTTTTCCCACAGAAAAGGTGCAAACTACTTGTTTACAAAGGGATTTTTTGCTTACCTTGGATGATGAACAAAATCCAGGGTGTTACTCGTGGACTTGTATCAGTCACCCAAAACAACCTCTGAAGTCAAGGGACTTGTTCCCTTTTTAGCTTTGGGAAGTGGCCCATGAAACCATTCAGCCCAGGAAGCACCCGTGCAAACATCTCCCACAGGAATATGAGATCCCTCTGGAGACTCACAAAGCAGGTTCACACTTTCAGACTCACTATTTTCTGGTCTAGAAGATGTCAATAACTGATAAATAGACTGTTGGTCTTGAGATGTAGACCCACATAGCTCATTCCATGTTTTCCATCAATATTAACATGAGGACCAGCTCTTCATTTGATGTGAACTGACTTTAACAGTCATCCAGTTCCAACAGAGCTGGTCCCACGGCCACATTTACACCAATATATTGTACATGCTTGGGAACATTCCTGGGCACTGAGGCCAACTGGCAAGGAAAAGCCTGGGTCTAAACTCTCCCAGCCTCCAGGACAGGTTGACTGCATGTAACTCACCTATTGGGAATGGCTCCCTGGCCTGGAAGAATAGGAGCTGACCAGGGCTGAGATTATACTGGGGATGATATAGCAGGATACCAGTGTACTGGTGATTCTTATTTCGTTATTGGATTGTTATTATCTCATTTACTGGCACAAAAATAGCCAGAAATAGAAAAGCAGGCAATGAGTAAGCTCTCTTAGAAAGGTCAGTTCATACCATGATTCTCAACCCATGGATCATGGCTCGACTGTGCATGTGTGCAGAGTTACTGCTTGTATTTATTCCCTTCCACTGTTCTTAATGGAGGAATATTAAATCAGAAAAGAGTCAGGATCACTAATTTCCCTCTCATGTATGAACAATATTTCATCTGGACTCCAAGCAGTTAAACTGGCCAGACATAAACTTAGAATTTGTGTTGTAAAAAAAAGCCCTGAGGACAAAGGATAAACTCCCAGCAGTCCTGGAGCAAAAACACTGAGCAGTTAACTTGCCCTCAACAGATGTCATACCCTGAACTCCCCGCTGGCCTGAAGAAAGAAAACTACACAAAAAGCAAAATGAAAGACTGCAAGCACCTATATCACAAAAGCTACAGCTGCAAACTGCTGCACTCTAACAGGTAATTAAAATCCTGTGATTCCCAGGAGTCTTTCTGTCAGTGTTCTCCCCACAACACACCTTGGTGAAGGAGTCACAGTTGACCAGGCGGTAGGTCCTGCCATACATGGTGAGGTCGATGCCCAGGTTCAGATCCTTCCAGTGGTAATAATCCCCCTGCTCATTCTTGGGCACCCGGTGGCGTCTCATGAGTTTGCCTTGAACCAGACCTGAGTTCTTCACCTTAGGCTCAATGACACACATGCTGTCATCTTCCAGGTAGTAGTAGATGCCCACTTGGCGGATCCGGTAATGCTCCTCTGCAGAGATAGCAACTTCCTCCTGGAAGTAGGCATCAAACTTCAAAACCTGCCCAAGGGACAACAAAACAAAGGGAGAGAGAAAGAAACAAACTGAACACTGTGATTAGTCTATCAAGGCCAAAAATTTATTTGTAATTTTCTTTGATGGTGTAAAATTACTGGATTAGATTCTACAAAATCTTCAAAGACAACAGTGGCCTAATCTGTGAGTGACAGCAGAGGCACCAGGAGGGCTTTTATTAAGATGTGCCTTTTGCAAATTTGGTGTGCATGAGACAAGTGTAAAAATACAGCCTTTTCCCTACTTATTGATCACCTGCTGTTTCACATACAGCCAGGTGCTTGGCTGCTGGCAGTAATCTACTTTACTGACACACATGGCTCTTTATGTGTCAGCTTTACAGTCCTGATTGAGGGAAGTTATCAAGAGATTTTAGTAAAGAGTTCAACCACATCTGAGGATTTTAAAATCTGAATAGGTCATTATTTTAAGGCCAGGCTGAAGGGGCTCTGAGCAACCTGGTCTAGTGGAAGGTGTCCCTGCCAGACAGGGAGGCTGGAACAAGATGATCTTTAAGGTCCCTTCCAAACCAAACCTTTCCATGATGTGAAGTCACATCTATTCAGCACTGACAGCAAAAGCTGATTTGTGCTGGGGAAACAAGGGAACTAATCAGCCAGTCCCTCTGCTTGGCAGAAGTAGGAGGAATACTCCCTCCAAGATCATTCAATGCCCCTAAGAAGGTGTAGGTGGCCAATCAGGCCTTGCATACCCAGCCTACATCAGCCCAGAGGACTGGATAATTAAGGGATGATAAAGCCAGCAAGTTCCTACCAGTCAGCAAAGTGCCCCACAAGGGACTGAGACATCCCCAGCAGCACTGGGGCCCCTGCTGCTCCTGCAGCTTGAAGGAAGGGGCAGAGAAGAACCCGACAGATTAAACAGCAACATCTACATTACTCTGAAGGAACAGCCTCAGTAATTAACAGAGCACATCTGTTCCCCAGCCTGTGTGACAGCCGGGCCGAGGGCTGGCTGGCTGCAGACGGCTCTGGCAGGGCTGGCAGCGTGCGCAGCCCGCACATGCTGAGCTCCCCAGCCCTGCAGCTCCCACTGCAGCAGCTGCTCCATCCACGGCTGCGGGTTGCAGCCTGGGACTCTGGCACCCTGAAAACCAAGGGTCAGCTCAGGACTGCTCGGAGCAGACACAGAGCCACCTCCCAGTCTGATACGATCACCAAGATGTAACACGGGAAGCACTAATGGAGCAGTTCAGGCTGTGACACGCTGTGGTGACCAACACAGTCAGATGGACCACAGTCAAAGAGGCTGCCAGGGTTCTCTTATAAACTGGAGCTTTCCAGAGCTAATCAAACCTCTTTTCCAAAGCCTGCTGGAAATGCTCGAGTGTAACTTGCAGGGAATGTCTTACATCGTTTACGTATTATAATCCTCCTCCCGAGCAAAGAAAGCCTCTTTCAGTCTGGGATTCAGCTGTCTCTGACTAAGGGCACTGGCATCTGAAAACTGCTGTAACGCAGTCCCGTGAACCCTGGAGCTGACTGTTTATGTCTCCGAATTTGGCCAGCGATATTCCTGGAATCAGCTTCTTTATACCTTTTTGTCATAAGCCACGAATGCTGGAGTGAAGCTGGAAGGTGCAGACCTCCTGACTTGCCCATAGGTCAGTGTGGATCCCTTGGTGCATAAATCATCTAATTCATCTTGAGAGAGCTGATTTGCAAAGAGTGGGTCCCCGCCAACCCCCTCTCTTGGCAGCCGGGAAAAGGCATATCCATTTTTGTAGCCCAGTGTCTGCGACCGATGAAAAGATGTTTTCTGTTGGAAGGAAATCCAGCTATCAAAATACTGCATGAATTTAGTAGATACAGCTACTGGAAGCACAAAAATAACCCAGTAAGAGAGTGCAATATCAAGAATGTCTCCCCCCACACACATGCCCAGCATTTTATTATAAACTACTGCAGCAGTTATTTAAAATCACATTTTGCACTTAGATTGAGGAAGTGGAAAAACAGTGTGTGGTGGATGTATGACACACGAGAGTGAACTCAGATCCTCGCACTGCCACAGACTCCGGAAGAACTTAAATCACTGAATTTCCTGACTGCCACCATATTCAATGCCTAGAACAGTGCGTTAGCACTTTATCTGCCCTGGTATTTATCTCACCAGCTCTTTGTTCCCTACCCTGTTTGTCAGCAGTACAGAGCACCATGGGACCTCAGTTACTGCCTTATGGTGCTGCCTTGACTGTTGTGCACCCTCTGTGTGTTCCATTGTTATCTATTTTCTTAATTCTCCCCTGGGCATGATATAGGATTTTCTTTGCTGGGTTAAATCAAGGCATGTCATGCTCACAGAACTGCAGTTATGAAATGTACAAAAGCGCATCAGTTGTTTTATCACCTCTCTGCACAGTCATAGAATCATACAACAGTTTGGGTTGGAAAGGACATTAAAGATTATCTTGTTCCACCCCATGCCATGGGCAGGGACACCTTCCACTGTCCCAGGTTGCTCCAAGCCCTGTCCAACCTGGCCTTGGACACTTGCAGGGATGAAGCAGCCACAACTTCTCTGGGCACCCTGTGCCAGGCCTCACCACACTTTGTAAAAAACTTCTTCCTTGCATCTAATCTAAGTTAAGCCTCTTTGAGTTTAAAACCATCATCCCTTGTCCTATTGCTACAGGCCCTGCTAAAAAGTTTGTCCCATCTTTCATGGAGCCTCTTTAGGCACTGGAAGAGGCTCTGAGGTCTCCCTGGATCCTTCTCTTCTCCAGGTGAACACCCCCAGCTCTCCCAGCCTGCCTCCAGAGCAGAGGGGCTCCAGCCCTTGGAGCATCTCCGGGGCCTCCTCTGGATTTGCTCCAGCAGCTCCACGTCCTTCTGCTGTTGGACCCCAGGGCTGGAGGCAGCTCTGCAGGTGGAGTCTCACCTGAGCAGGGCAGAGGGGCAGAATCGCCCCCTCTCCTGCTGCCCACGCTGGGGGATCAGCCCAGCACAGGGGTTTCTGGGTCCCAGCCTCTCATCCATCAGCAGCCCCAAGTCCTTCTCCCAGGGTTGCATTCGATCAGAGCCATGAACAGGACCCGATCTCTGTCAGCAAGTCCTGTTCTTCACCACTGAAGAGCAGGGTCAGACTTGAGTGACATCAAACTACTCCACTTGCTGCAAGCTCCACCACACGAGGTACCTCACCTGCACTATGAGAGCCTGCCTGGTCCCATTGGGCTTTCAACACTTAATGCTCCAGAGAAAGCAGGGGAAATTATGAGTCCTTGATAATAAAACCTCTTGACTTTTGCCAAGTAAAACAGAGTTGTATGCATTTCTAGTGCTGAGAGAACCAAGCTTCAGCTCCTTTTCCAGCCCCAGACTTGCAGTCAGTGCAACCTCAGGCATGCAAATCGCTTCTTCTCCACCCCCTCCCTCGCCCCTCATGGTTAAGTCTCTAATCATACCTTCAAGGCCCCACTTGAATTCCACATAATTCCCCGTTTTCTATTTACATTGCTACTGTAGATCTTGCAATGGAGGAAAACAGTTGAAAACAAGATTTGTCTGAAGACACATTAGCAGAACATCTTATAAACTGCCACAGAACTGTCACTTCCTTCTGTTAAATAAATACCAAGGGAAAGCTGTGGGAAAAATATGCAAGAAAAACCAGGAAGTTTGTCTTTAATTTGAGGAGTATCAGTATTTGTCAGAAGTGTACAAGCTTTTAAGAGCCCACATTTGCCTAAAGAAAGCACCTCATTGCTTCATAAGGCTCATGAGTGGATAAGCTCTCCCAAAGTGAGCCTGGATGCCAGATAACACCTCACGGGATCAGGTGACCAATGCAAATTTAAAAAGGAAAGCCCAGAATGTAAACTCCTAATCTCAGTTGCTGCCAGTGTTTATCTGAAGAAATTCCACTGAATTAAGTCCTTCTTTTTGCCAAGTCTGTAACACTTCACACAAGCACCATTCCCTCTCCCAGTGTCTGTTCCCCTGTCCCGTAAGCAATAAGCAGTAACAACACTTTATTTGAACAGAGGTTTTGTTCAGAACTTCTCAGCATATACAGAGAAAACAAGTATTGTGATGCCAATTTTATAGAGTGGAAACTTTCAGATTTCCAAGATGTTAAAAATTATTTCAAGGAAATATTATTATCTGATAGTAACTCTGAGATAACCTTTATTACTGCATGATTGTCTGTTATGAGTAATTTACTCTATTTACTATTGGAGAACTCATTTGTCACTGATTTAGGCCAGGTTGGATGGGGCTTGGAGCAACCTGGTGTATGGAAAGTGTCCCTGCCCCTGGCAGGGGGGTGGAACAAGATGATCTTTAAGGTCCCTTCCAACCCAAACCATTCCATGATTCTGTGACAAGTAATTTTTACGTATGGAGCTGAATGCAGCCAGGAATGTTTTCTGTTAAAGATGCTCTCCAGGGAGGCTGTAAATCCCTAGTGTGCCCAAAGCAGGCATGAAACAACCCCTTTTTTGGCTTTTCATGGGATTGTTTTAGTATATCAGAGAAATAAAAGGAAGCATCGGTTCTCTGTGGTACCACTTCCTCAAGAGGACATCGAGAGGATTTGGGGTTATCAGGTCCTTAGCACCTGGACCATCCGATGGGGAAAAGGAGAGGCTGCTTCCTCATTTAGGTATCAGGTGCAGAGGATAAGGATGAAACTTCTTCTTCCAGGGAACCTGGGAGCAGCTAAGAGTGTGTCACTCCCTGGGGATGATCCTGGAAGCTGTGGTGGTACCAGTTCTGTGGTGGGATACCAGTTCTCCCATCACATTATCAGGTTCCAGACCTAGACTGTCATGGATTCGGTTCTCCAGGCAACACCAGGAGAGCAGTTTTGAAAGTATCAGAGCTTTGGAGGAAGGGGTATCAGGAAGGTGTTGATTGTAATGAGACTGGTGACTTCGAGGTGTTTCTATCTAACAGATAAATTATGTCCAAGAAATAATTATATTGGGTTGATTTAGGGGATTAATTCCTAGTGGAGGAATGCTCCAGGTTTGATCAATATTGCTTCTCCTGTGTATATCCAGTTGAGGAGGTATCAGGTGAGTTTAAGGAACTCGGTTCAGGACGGTATGAGAATGAGTTGAAGGTGCAGAACACTTTGCTTTGGGAAAACTCAGATGGTTCAGAGAAACAGCAGTTTTCCTGAGGGAATCAGGTTTCAGGACTGTAAAGTGAGTTTGGGGATTTCCCTTGGGGTATCTCATGAACCGGTGGGGGAATTATTGGATGGATTCAGGGGAACTGGATATCCAAAGGGGTGAGTTTGCAGATAGTAGTTCTGCAGTTATGGAAAAAGCTTTTGGACTTTCAAATGAGGCTCACAAATGAGGGGGAGCAGGGGTGTGTGTGTCTTTCTCTCCAAAGCTATCAGGACAAATTCAGGGTTACAAGATGGGTACATGATATAATGGATTCCTTGGGGAGAAAATTAAAAGCACCAAGTGCCCTTGAAGGTTGATTTAGGGATACTTGGTCCCTTGGGAACAGATTGCAATGTTCAATAACACTGGAAGAATTTAGGGAGTACCAGGTCTGCTGTGGGTGGGATCAGGGGATACCAGATAGGTACAGAGCAATCAGATCCCCCAGAAGTGAGTCCAGCAGGTATTTGGTGGCTTTGGGAAACACCAAGTCCCTGGGGGAGAGTTTAGTGGATATTAAATCTGCTGGGGAGCATCAAGTGAGTTTACAGAGCACCAGGTTCTTTGGGGGTCATGTCCAGGGTACCAGGGTCTGGTGAGTTTGAAGTTTCCAGGACATGGGTTCAAAGGACATCAAGTTGTCTCAGGGATATCTGGGGAATTCAGGAGGTACCAGGTGTCTTGGGGGAGTTAGAGGATGGTCTGAGGGAACACAAGGTTCCCTCGGGGTGGGTTCAGGGGGTAACATGTTCCCAGGAGGAATTGTCTCTCCCTTTACTCTGCTCTTGTGAAACCCCACCTTCAGTGCTGCATCCAGGTCTGGACCCACCCAAAGCACAAGAAACGCATGGATCCATTGGAGCGAGTCCAGAGGAAACCATGGAGATGCTCCAAGGCTGGAGCCCCTCTGCTCTGGAGCCAGGCTGGGGGAGCTGGGGGTGTTCACCTGGAGAAGAGAAGGATCCAGGGAGACCTCAGAGCCCCTTCCAGTGCCTAAAGGGGCTCCAGGAGAGCTGGAGAGGGACTTGGGACAAGGCATAGAGGGACAGGACACAGGGAATGGCTTCCCACTGCCAGAGGGCAGGGATAGATGGGATATTGGGAAGGAATTCTTCCCTGTGAGGGTGGTGAGGCCCTGGTCCAGGGTGCCCAGAGAAGCTGTGGCTGCCCCTGGATCCCTGGAAATGTCCAAGGCCAGGCTGGACAGGGCTTGGAGCAACCTGGGCGAGTGGAAGGTGTCCCTGCCCATGGCAGGGGGTGTAATGAGATGGTCTTTAAGGTCTTCTAACCCAAACCATTTGTCTTCTAGCCCAAACTATTCCACAATTCTACGAATATTGCCGAGTTTAGGGGTCCCAGGTCTCCCGTGGATTTAGAGGAATGTCTGAGGGAGTACCAGATTCCCAGAGAGTGTCTTCAGGGGGTACCAGCTACCACCTGGAGCGGCTGTGGGGAGGTGCAGAGGCCCATTCTGAGGGCACCTCTCAGGGGGACACCTGCTAGGCCAGCCCACCTTGATGCCGGGGGACTCCCGTGGGAAGGGGGTACGGCAGGGGTACAGTGGGCGGGCGCGCTCACCGTGGGGTCCTTGATGGCGCAGCCGGGGAGGAAGGGCAGCCCCGGCCCGGGTCCGATCCCGAGCCCTGTCCCTGTCCCCGGCCGTGTCCGCGGCCCCGGCTCCGGCCCTGAGCTCATGGCGGCGGCGGCGGCGCTCCGGGCCCGGCCCCGCGGACGCGTCTCCACGGCAACCCCCCCGCGCGCTCGGTGCGCATGCGCGGAGCCCTGCGCGCCTCCGTCTCTGCGCCTGCGCAGGGAGCGCCTCGCGCCGCGGCAGCGGGGAGGGCTTAGAGGGGCCGAACCGCCCCCCCCCCACCCCCGTGAGGGGAGTCCGGCCCCCGGAGCGTGAGAAAAGACGTGGAAAGCGTTATTCCTGTTTTATTAAGGATTTCCCCCTCACAGCCCCTCATAGTCCGCTCGTATCCCACTCACAGCCTTTCATATCCCCCTCAGAGCTGCCTCACAGCTCCTCCTATCTCCCTCGTAGCCCCTCAGAACCCCCTCACATTAAAATATCTTGGCCTCCAAAGTGGGTGGTGGCATCTGGACGGGTTATTTTTGGGGAGTTTTCTCTGCCCTGTGCAGTGCCCACAGTGATTTGTGGCTGTGAAGCCACAAATCCATACCTGGAGCGATTGGAATGTTTTAACATAAGTGGTTGTGCTGGTTTATGATGTATATATACATGTATAACAAGGTATATAGTTGTGAAATAGTGTATTTTTCATATGTAGCACTGATATAATCCCTCTCTTTCAAACATGGAATTTATTTCTGGAGGAAGGGGCAAAAAGAAGCATCAGGGATGCCATCAAGGGAAAGGTGACTGTTCAAAAGTCACTCCTAAATGTAAGAGAGAGCTAAATCCATCACCATGGAAAATAGAAGTTGTTTGTTGCCTACAGAAGTTGTGGATTCCCCAAAAGAAGTGGATTCCCCATCCCTGCAAGTGTTCAGGGCCAGGTTGGACAGGATTTGGGAGAAACCTGGTCTAGTGGAAGGTGACCCTGCCCAAGGCAGGGGGGTTGGAACAAGATCCTGAAGGTCCCTTCCAACCCAAACCTTCTAGGATTCTATGAAAAAAAAAATAGTTTTTTGTGCGTCTTTGCTTTGTTCTCTTTATCAGCAGTACACCAGCCAAGCCAGTCTGTGATCCAAGGGCAGGCAGCAGATCCGAGGGTTTTGTAAGCAGAAGTTAAGCAGAGAGAAATGCAGCCAGACCGTCTGTCTGAGCATGGTGTGGGAGAATGAAGAAAGCCAGACGGTGGGAGATAAAGAATGAGGCTGATGAGCTTAGAAAGGAAAATAATGGACTGAAGGCCAAGCAAGGCTGGAAGAGCTGGATCTGGAAGACAGCAAAGCTGCTGCTGTGAGGTCTTACCCAGGTGCAGGTCTCTGATGAAGCACTCGCTCTGATTTTTCAAGCTGCAATCCAGGCAGCATTTAACAGGGAACGGGGCCTGTTTCAGAGAAGGAAATTTGCCTCCGTGTGCCAAGGATTATCCCTGAGGAAAGTGACAGCAAATTTGTGACAAGGCTGTGTGGCAGAGTGCCTGCCACAGCCTGTAAAGATAACAGGCTGGGAGAGCCGGGGATGTTCAGCCTGGAGAAGAGAAGGCTCCCAGAAGTCCTTGAAGCCCCTTCCGGTGCCTAAAGGGGCTCCAAGAGAGCCAAAAAGGGATTATTTACAAGGGTATGCAGTGACAGGACAAGGGGCAGTGGTTTTAAAGTGCCAGAGGGCAGGGTTAGATGGGATATTGGGAAGGAATTCTTCCCTGTGAGGGTGGGGAGGCCCTGGCACAGGTTGCCCAGAAAAGCTGTGTTTGTGCCATCCCTTCAAGTGTCCAAGGCCAGGCTGAGCAGCCTGGTTTAATGGAAGGTGTCCCTGCCCATGGCAGGGGCTTGGAACAAGGTGGTCTTTAATGTCCCTTCCAACCCAAACCATTCTGAGATTCCACAGAAGCAAGCAGAAGAAAAGCCAGAGCAGAATAGTGACTGTAAAGCAGGAGAGAGGAGAAATGAGGAATAAGGAACTGGAGTGGAACTAAGAAGATCTGGATTAAGCTGCATCCGTGACAACTTCTGTACAGACAAGTCTGACTTGCCAAGGTCAAGATCAGCCTTTTTAGCTTCCCACATCCCTGCTATTACTCCTGAAAGGGAAAAGGAATTCCTTATCGGGCTCTGCTTTCGTGGCACTGGAGGACACAGATGGAGACAACTCGCCCTCTGGTGGGTAAAAACACAACCTGCAGAAGCCTTGGTCTGTGTGTTACATTAAGAAAAAATAATTAAAATGATTGGCTATTGGAAGGAAAAATAGAGGATATTCTAGAGGTTTTAAGTGCTGGAATTCAGGAAAAATTGACGACTTATGTATGTGATCACACACAATCCTCCCAGACAAGGCTGATGAGCTGAGGACACGGAGGATGTGACAGAAAGGGATCAGAAAATCAACAAAACACCGTGATGGAGAAATCCCTAAAACTGGGATCCCTGAATCTGGGAAGTTGGTGTGCTGGGGTGTCTCGCTGAAGTGTGCATAGAGAACACCAGCAGTGTGGGGACTGGGCATGACAAGTCAGAGACCTGGGTGCATCCGCAGGGCTATGATCTTGTTGGGAATCAGGAAAGCGTGGTGTGATGGCTCCCATGACCCGAGTGTTGCAATGGAGGGATACAGACACGCCAAGAAGGTGAGGAGAGGGAGCTGCCCTTTAGTGAGAGAACAGCTGGAGTGCCTGGAATTCTGCGTGGATGATGAGCCAACGGAGCTTACAGGGAAGGGTTCAAGGCATAACCAGAATGGGTGACACCGTACTGGGCAGCTACCTCTTTGCAGGCCCTGGTCTTCATGAAAGACTTCATCCACCCTGGTACCTGCTGGAAGGACAACACAAGAGGGATGGAGCACCTCTCCTAAGAGGAAACACCAAGAGAATTTGGATTATTCATCCTGGAGAAAAGAAGGCTTTGGGGTGACCTAACTGTGGCCTTCCAGTACCTGAAGGGAGCTGCCATGAAAGATGGAGATGGACTATTTATGTAGTGGCGGGACAAAGGGGAATGGCTTCAAAGTGAAGACAGAGAGTAGATTTAGATTTGATTTCACGAAGAAATTGTTTACTGTGAGGGTGGTGAGGCCCTGGCACTGGTTGTTCAGAGCAGCTGTGGATGCCCTACCTGTGGAAACATTCAAGGTCAGGTTGGATGGAGCCCTGAGAAACCTGGTCTAGTGGAAGGTGTCCCTGGCCATGCCAGGGTGGATGATCTTTAAGGTCCCTTCCAACCCAAACCCTTCTATGGTTCAATGATTTGCAATCCAGGAGGGTTGTGGAATGCAGTGCTGGTAACTCTCTCCTCCAAATGATGGAGGAGCCAACAAGGAGAACTGCTTTGCTGGACGTCAGACTCACCAGCCATGGTTTGCTGGGGATGTGGGAGTCAAAGGCAGACGTGGCTGGTGGAGTTCAGGATCCTGAGGGAAGGGAGGAAGGTAAACATCAAACACCTCTAGACTTCAGACTCTGGCGTCTTCAAAGGCCTCTGCCTCCTTGGTAGAGTGTCTTGGGATAAGGAGGCCTGGGAGGAGTAATCTCCAAGCTCAAGAACAGTCCATTCCAATGAGCAGGAAGCTGGGCAAAAATGCCAGCATGCCTGCATGGATAAGCAGGGAGGTCCTGGCAAAACTCAAACACAGAAGCAGCAGAGGGGTGAAAGCAAGGACATGGACAGAAAGGAACACAGAGACATTATCTGAGTGTGCAGGGATGAGGAAAGGCAAAGTCCAACTGGAATCTGTTCGGGAATGTCAAAGACAACCAGAAGGGTTCCTATAGGGTGACAAAAGGGAGAGTAGGGAAAATGTTGTGGGCCCATTGCTCAGTAAGATGTGGGAGCTGGCTACAGAGAACATGGAAGAGCCTTCTTCCCCTCAGTCTTTACCAACAAGACCAGCCTTCAGGAATCCCTGGTCCCTGAGACCAGGGCGAAGGGCTGGAGCAAGGAATATGCACCTTGGTGGAAGAGGATCTGGTCAGGTAATATTTAAGATTTTATAGGTTTATATGAATCCCTGAAGGGAGGGTGCAAATAGGACAGGGCAAGGCTCTGTGCCAGGTCCTAGTGCCAGGACCACAGGCCACGGGCACACACTGGAACATAGGAGGTTCCTCTGAACATCAGGAAACACGTTTTTACTGTAAGGGTGGCCATGCACTGGCCCAGTTACCCAGAGAGGCAAAAGAGTCTTCATCCTCAGAGATAATCAAAATCCATCTCGACATGGACCTGAACAACCAGCTCTGGGGGGCCCTGCTTGAGCTGAGGGTTGGACCAAGTGGCCCCCAGAGATCTTTTCCAAACTCAACCCTTCTGTGATTGTGGATGATGAACTAAAATTTCTCTAGTCAGTGTCAGGGCAGCCATTCTGCACTTCCCTTGTGGAAAGGGAATGAAATCCAATAGGTATCGTGAAACCTGGAAAGTACTTTGAGATGCACAGATAAAACCACACCCTATTGTTCATTATTGTAATTATTATCACTCTAATATATCCCCTCTGTAATTATTATCCCCTTTCCTTTCTAATGACTCGTAACCTTCTGTAGTTGTGCACTTGGAAATTTCACACCACACCACTTGTTTTGCTTTCACAGATCTTTTTTTTCCACTAAAGTTTTTAAATAAAGATCAGTACAGTACAAAGCTTAAAATATTGTCAATGTTTTCAACAATACAAAGTCAGCAGATGGGAGTTGGGAAGGGGATGGTTAATAAGGAACACTCATACCCTTCCCTGTTTCCCAAAGGAAAAGAATACAAACTCTTTTGTACTTCTGTTTAGTAACAAACAGTGCTTAAAAATAATCTTGTCAGTAAAAGATGTAAATTGCAAGGCACATGAGGAACCTGTCCTTGCCTCCTTACACAAATTAGGCATAAATACAAATTGAAGGCACCTGTCTCCATCCTCCCCTCCTCCATACACTGAGCAAATCCTGTCAGTGGGAACTGGCTGTTAAGAGCAACCAGGGACCAGCAGACAGAAAAGAGGTTGCCCCTGATCTTCAGATTCCTTCAGGATTAAGCCCAAAAAGGAATAGCACAAGGCACACTGGCATGAATTCTTAGGAGTTGTCATGGTTTGCAAGATCTGCAAGAATACTGCCTCAGCACCAGAGATTCCTGAGGGAGAGGACGGTGACCTTGATCCCTTTGGGATCTTAGGTGTGCTCAGCCTTTGGTGGTCAGCTCTTCACCAAGCCTGGCCACTGGTGCATCCTTCCCAGCCATGCCTCCTTAGGAACACCAGGATGGAGGAGACCTGCTCCAAGCAGTGAGCCCAAGGAGAAGGTCCTGGGGAGCTCTCAGGCGAACTGAGCATTTATCACAGAGGCACTTTGGCTCTTTCCAGATCCAGCCCGGGTCTCCTCTGGATCGCTGGCAAAGCTTCCACAGCCACTTCCCAGCTGAAGTCCAGCAGACTGCAGCATGTGTAGTCTGCCCAGGAAGGCAGCCAGGTGCATAAGGCACAAGGATGAAGTCTGGAGATGAAGGAAAGAAGGAAGCTGGTTGGAGGAAGAGGAGGAGGATGGAGACAGGAATGAAGGAAGCTCCAGTGTTGGTGAGCCCCTTGTGACACAAGGGCGCATCCTCACAGCAGCACAGATCAGTATGGGAGGTCCCCGCTCACTCCACCCATCATCGTAACCAGGAGGTCAGCTCCAGGTGGGAGTGCAGGGCACGCGGAGACCGGAGCGGCGTCACCTGAGGGGAAACGTGGGAGTGCGCAAAAACACCTCCACTGTCACACCACTGCTCCAGAGAAATGTCACTTCTGCTCAGCCAGGGAGGAGAAGATATGATCCAAAGTACCTTGGAAGAGCCGCGTGGGCTCCTCTCCCTGTCCCTGAACGAGATGGCATTACCGAACTCACCCTCCTTCGACAAGGACAGGGCATGTAATCTGTTTTCAAACCCTCAGAGAAGGGGACACCTGGGTGATCCCTTCCTTTGGTACCAGTATAACTCCAGGTAGCAGCAGAGCAGGTTTGCTATTATCAGCCATGCCCAATCCTTCTCCATTTTTTCCCAGAAATGAGCTCTGGACCAGCCTGATTTCCCTCTGTTTCTGCACAGGAACCCACTGATACCATCCAGCCAGTTCCACACCCACTGTCTTATTCTGCCTTGCCTACCCCAAAACCAAGGCAAATTAGGCTGTAAGAAAAAGCTGCTCCCACTGGAAGCCCTTCTTCAAACTGGGAGGAGACCCACAAACAAAGCCAGAGGCCATGGAAGGAGCAGTCCATCAGTGCAACTGAGTGAGTTGAGCAGCCAGCTGCCATGCAAGGAGGAACTGCTGCTGGCCTCCACTCCAGCCCTTCCCTGCAGGCAGCCACGTTGTCCAAGTGAGCTGGCTCAGAGTTAAAACCAGCCAAAAATTACTGACATTTTTTCAGTAGGATTGGTTTCCTGATGGTCCCTCTCCCAGCACTGGCGTGCTCCATGGGGAGATGAGCTTCTGTGCATGGGAAGGGGTTCAGTGAGGTGGAAGTGGGACCATCCCTGCTTGGCATCTCCCCTGAGGCAGATTTTCTGCTAGATCAGCATGGCTGTACCATCAATAACACCCTAAGAAATGAAGTAATTAATTTCTAAGCTGGACTGGATGTAAACCAGGAGGCCAGGACTGATGAGAAAGGGTGGACTTGATGACCTCCTGAAGACTTTCCTATGATTTCTTCTCCTACACTCCAAACTTACTTCCCTCTCCCTTTGTATTTAATTTTCTATAGGGCCATGAGTTCCAAATTTACCCACAAAATACGGGACCAGTAAAGTACCTATTTACAGGTCTCTTTTCCACCACCTATTAACAAATCTGTTGTCTGGCCCACCTTGCTCCTCCAGCAGGACAGCACTGTTTCCTTTGGGTTAATCTTACCCCAGCTAGAAGGCTCTGGAGATATAAAATCCCAAGGTGAAGCCTTTCTGGATAACAAATCCCATGCACACGCATGGAACATGAACACACATGCACACCTCAAGAGCTAAAACACAGATGAAGTGCAGAAATCAGTGCTTGTCCTCACCAACCATATCCCCAACCCTACACTCTGCCTGCTCAGAACCAGCAATCACAATTCATTTGCCTGCCCTTGGGTTCAGTGAGACAAATCCATGGCTGGGACAGATCCCATGGATTCCTTGGTTTCAGCAAGGATTTAAACCTCCTTGGTGGCTTCATATTCAATATTCCCCCCAGGCAAGCACAGAAGAGACTCCTCTAGTGTGGGACACAGTAACCCAGCCTTTGTTACCTTGGACACGAGAGACTCATGGACATTAAGTGACCCTGATGACTATCTTTTCTACTCCACACAGGAATCACCAAGTCCCAAGGATAAACCCATCCTGAGGTTGTGCAGGACCCTTATGTTGGCACCCTGCTCCTGGCTTTTGCTGTTCCACCTTCATCTAATACTGATAAAAACATGCCAGAGTCACAACCCCACTGGTCGCAGAAAAGCAACCCTGCAGCTTCAAGGTCAGCTTTCCCACAAGGCTCACCAAGGACATGAAGCACCATTAAGAGGGGAATAAAGACTCCTTCACCTTCATACCTTTTTGGCCGCGAGCACAGTAGTGCTGTTGGAGGAGCAGAGCCTTTCCTGTATCAAACAGATCACATCCAGGTTATTCCACATTTCATGGACATTGCTAGAGGTTGGTCAGACTCTCTAGATGACACAGACCCAGTTTGTCCCAGAGGACCCCAGGTCAAGCCTGGATCTCCAAAGATGTTTTCCCAAAGCCACCTAAGCGACCTGGCATTGACACACTTGATAAGTGGAGCATACAGAGAACCTCTGGCTGGAACAAGAAAAGGATTCTGCCAGCCACTGTGCCACATATGCCCTCACACCTGAACCCTGGAAACACAGACTTCCCAAAACCTTCCTAGTGCCTTTGACAGGAACAGTTCTGCCACAGATATGGCAAAACCCAAAGAGGTCATCACATCCAGCTGTGGTACTCATGGTTTTGTGAGCCCTGGCACACCCTTCTACAGTCCCACTGCCTCCAGGCCGCCCTCCCTGACCTTCAGCAAGGTCTCACCCACAGCTCTACCAGGATGAACAAGGAACCTCTGCCTATTCCAGCATCCTTGGTTCAGTGACTTGTTCTGGCTTAAAACACTCCATGTCCCCCTCTTGGATAGCAAAAGGTAATCCCTGCTGTGAAAATGCATCCAGCATGACGTGTCCAGCCCTCCATCTGAGTCCAGGGTCCTGGTTAGTCACGGCGTGTTAGGCAAATAAGACAGTCATGTCTCTAGTATGTTATGCCCCCTTTTCTTGATTTTCTCTGGTGATGTCATGCCCGTCACATCCGTGACTTTCAGGAGTCCTTTTTAGCCAGGCTGGCCTTGATCCTGCGTCGCAGGATGTAAGCTGTGATGGCACTACAGGCCACCAAGCCAAAAAAAGAGATGCAGGAGAGATAAACGGTGAAAGGCCCGTGTCTCTTCAGGAAAATCTCCTGCCTGCTCTTGTAATCCAAAAGAATGGCCTCCAGCTGTGACAGGGTGCAGATGGCCAGGAAGGTGTGGAAGATCTGGTGGGCATGGCCAACGATATCGCAGGAGCCAGGGAAGTACTTTTCAGGGACAGGGCAGGAAAAGAAATAAGCACTGATAAGGAAAAACAGTATCTGGTACGTGTGGTACCAAGCAGCATCTTCCTCACAGCCCCCCAGGTGACACACGAACACCCGGTGAGCCACGGGGCTGATATCCAGGATGAAAGCCAGCCCTGCTGGGATGACCTGGCACATCTTCCTCATGATGGGATAAGGCCGTCGGTACCGGTATTTGGCGTAGCAGCAGCCGGCACAGGACAACCAGCCACAGAAAGCTGCTGCTGGAAGGAAGAAAAGCCAGAACTTGTCATACCAGGCTTGGTCAGAGCTGTAGTAGAAATGAGCCAGGGCACTGCCATACTGGTAGATGCTGACTCCAACATAGTCCACGAAGTAGAAGGTGTAGTGGTACAGCTCTGACTTGGACTGCAGCAGGTGGGCCAAGAGGCTGCAGGTCAGGTAGGTGACAGAGGAGAGGACAAAGATGAGCAACGGCAAGGACCACGCGTCCACAGGCAACTGCTCGGCCTCCACAAACGTTTTGAACCTCAGCAGCACGGCCAGAGCTGCCAGGAGATGAGTCCACACGTTGACCACCTCGTTGTGCTTCTGGAAGAGGCTGAGGAAGTAGTAGCGCCAGTCCTGGCCGGTGGGCCGGTAGCCGCTGTGGATGTAGGGCTCCCGGAAGAGCTGTGGCACCTCGCACTCCTTCACCGTGCAGGGCATCTTGGGGAAGCCGTCCTCCAGCAGCCGGGGCAGCCGGCTGAGGTGCTGCCCACTGAGGGACAGCGTGCTGAGCCGCTCCAGGATGGCTGTCATCCTGCTGCCTTCAGCCCCGCACCACAGAACGTCGTCTTCCTGCCCTGTGGGGACGGGAGAAAGAGGAAATGTTAATGGTGGTGCACTGCGGAGAAGAGCATGCTGCCATTCCCAGTGCGATAAACCATGGCACTAGCGAGATACTGGCCCTTAGAGCACCTTCCAGTGCCTGAAGAGGCTCCAAGAGAGCTGGAGAGGGACTTGGGACAAGGGCCTGGAAGGACAGGACAAGGGGAAATGGCTTCTCACTGCCAGAGCGCAGGGATGGATGGGATATTGGGAAGGAATTGTTCCCTGTGAGGGTGGCAAGGCCCTGGCACAGGTTGCCCAGAGAAGCTGGGGCTGCCCCATCACCAGAACTGTTCAGGCTGGACAGAGCTTGGAGCAACCTGGGATAGCAGAAGGTGTCCCTGCTCAGGGGACTGCAGGGGGTTGGCATAAGATGATCTTTAAGGTCCCTTTCAGTCTGAACCATTCCATGATTCTATGAATATTGTCTAGTTTAGAGGTACCAGATCTCCTGAGGAGTTAGGGAAGGGTCTGAGGGAGTACCAGATTCCCAGGGGTATCTGTTCCCTGACCTAAATTCAGCACAGAGGAGGATGGCAGAGCCCTGTCCCTGCAGCTCAGCCTGCATCAGATGGGCACAGCAATGTCACAAGCCTGCCCTTCCTCCCCACTTCCTCAGGCACTCAGCTTGGAGTGTGTTCAGTAGCCACAAGCTGCCAACAAGGGAGTGCAGGAAGCAGTTCGTTGGCAAGAAAGCATCTGATGATTTATGAAAGTGATTTTTCACCCCTTAACCCGTAACAAAATGCTCAGGGACAACTGGGATGTAAATTACTCATCTAAGGGATAACCTGCCTGTGTGCACATGAGTTAGGAGGTTCCCAACCAAATCATGGAGGTTGCAAAGAAACTCAAGCTTCCCTGTCACACAACTTGTCCATGGGTTACTGTAGTGAGTATGGCAGAGGGAGAAGCGGAAAAATCCACAGTCCCAAACCCACAGCCCTCATGCCTCCACAAGTAAGAAGCATCAGGACTGAGAGGGAATGAAGAAATGAGAGGCTTTGCATCCAAGCTGCCTGCAGTTCGGGTACAGCATCAGAGCTTTGGGAGCATCCATGGAACCAATGTTGAGGGACTGCCAGAGATGTCCCTGGCTGCTCAGAGCAGCCAAACCCAGTGCTGGGCACTCCTCTGCCTGCTCTGCTCCTTGGTAACCTCCAGACTTGCTAAGCTCTGGCTGGCAAGATTCAGATTCAGGGCACAGAAGGATCCTAATGTGTGGAGAACAACTCCTGGCATTAAATTAATTCCCAATACCCCCTGTTTCCCAACAACCTAGATACTTCTCTTCCCTGCTGGTGTTTGTGTCACACAAAATAGAAGAGAATTCATCACACATGCCTGTATTTGAACGGAACTGAAATTGGTGCTGGTGGGGCCCCACCAGACTGTGCAGGGCTGTGGCTACTCCTGTGAAACCAACACACACAGGTTTGCAGGAGCAGAATTTGTCTCCTAAGCTTATACACACACAACTGGAGCTGCAGGGGATGGAGGTGGCAGGAAAAAAGTAAACGCAAGTAATTATTTTGCCTGAGTGTGGGAAACAGTGAATTTTTCTCCTGTTACATGAGATCCCAGCTGTGTCCAGAGGTGAGACAGAAATAGTTTGTGTGGGCACCTGGTCTAGTGCCTGCCTGTGGGAGGGGGTTGGAACTAGAGGAGCTTTAAAATCCCTTCCAACCCAAACCATTCTGCGATTCTGTGATGGGAGACCCCTGCTAGGCCGACGATACAGAGGACAGAAAAGTGTTAAACACCATGAGAGAGTTTCGGAAAGCAGAAAGCAGTCTGAAAGCAGTCCCAGGGTGAGACAGCACACAGAGCAAAGTCAGAGCAGTCTCTCAAACAGGTAGCAAGTCTCACTTCCTGTAGGAACCCAAAGCATCTGATAAGAGACAAAATATTTTCATGTTGCCTCCATATTCTAGCAGAGGGGAGCTGTCATCATTAAGCTTCATTTTCCAGAAAAGTCTTTCTGCCCTACACTGCCTAGGCTTTTCTCCCTTAGCATCTCTCAAGGCTGGGTTTTTTTCCCCATTTGCCACAGTGTAATTTGTCTGCTGCATTCAATAGAGCTGCCTTAGCCACAGAAGGCAGAATGGTCCCTGGAAATGCTGTTTTAGTTTCACAGATGTATAATGCTGAAGAGAGCACACTTGCTGGGGAGTTAATGTTGTGCACACTCATAAAGACTTTGCTTCTCTCTGAAGGGTCTGCAGGGTCCTAATCTGTGATGGGACACGCAGTTCATTCAGCAGCTTGTGTATCCCCGTGGTGTTACGTGCCAAAATTTAGGGAGGCAAGGCAAATTTTGACTTTGGGGCACTCCTATGAGGGCACAGTGTGAACAGAAGGCAACACTCACTCTGCCCTGCTCCAATGTACAGCCAGACTATTCTGGCCCCTCGTAGCTAATGGAGTTCATTCACAAATCATGGAACTGTGGAGTGGTTTGGGATGGAAGGGATGTTGAAGGTCATCTCATTCTGTCTCTGCCATGGGCAGGGACATCTTCCACTATCCCAGGCTGCTCCAAGCCCAGTCCAACCTGGCCAGAACACTTCCAGGGATGGAGCAGCCACAGCTTCTCGGGAACCTGTGCCAGGGCCTCACCAACCTACAGGAAAGAATTTTTTCCTTCCCATGGCAGAGGGGTTGGAAAAAAATGATCTTTCCAACCCAGATCATTCTGGGATTTTATGATTCGATGACGATGGTGGTGAGGCAGAAGAAGAAAGGACATGATTAAGTTCCTTAAATCTTGGAGAACACAGACTAGTGCCAGAGTGAACCCCAGGACTTTGGGAACTGAAATCCAGCTCCAAGAGGGCACAGACCTGCAGAGAGCAGAGTCAGTGCTCATCTCCTGCAGAGAAACCTGCTGAAAACTGCCCGTAAAGAGCAAAGGCAACACATGGGAAGGTGGCAATTGACCCTGGGAATAGGAATGCATGGGAATGCAGTCCATGGCCTGCCTGCTTTGCATGCTGACAAGGGTGTGAGAGAGACAGGCAGCTTTTGTCCCAGGCACAGCCTGGCTCCGGCTTGCACCACTTGTGCTCATGCCAGGATTTTGCCACTGCCTCTCATCCCCAGAGCTCAGTGCATGCAGCGAGCATCGCCTCGGAGAGCCTGGGCACTGCACACCTCCCTGACAGCACAGATGATTCCAGGCAGGTTTTCAGAGCTGGAAAATGCCAGTTTTAAACAGGCTGTGAGGGGCAGAGATTTTTAAAATAATAGTCTGAAATCACAAGAAACACATCTGATACTGGGCTGAACAGCACTAAATCAGGAACCTGGTAGCCTGCTTATTTCAAACCTTGTGATATGAGCGAGCGAGAACAAGTTGGCAGTTTCCAGCGATCATGTGATGGGACAAAGTGACGAGCAATTAAGGTTAGAAGAGAGAAAGAGGCAAAAAAAAAAAAAACAACAACAACAACAAAAAACCACCAACCCAGAAACCCAAGGTCAGCACTGGCTGTTTCACAGAGCCCCTATTCTTCTCCCTTCACGGGGGCGTAGGAGCCAGCTGAAAGCCACATTCATCGGCGGGGTGTCTCGTTGAGATTCCGTCCTCACCCCCATCTCCGGGGGATTCAGTTATTTTGGCTGCTGCCAATTAACAGCAACCAAGTATCGTTTGTTCAGGGAGGGAGCTGCAAGGCGAGAAGGAGGGCGTGGATGATGGCCAGGCTGGATCATTACATCCACAATAAAAACTCCCGGCACAGGAGGAGAACGATCCTGTTCCAATTTTTCTCTCCCTTTTGAAGAGGGTAATTGGAAACCCGAGCTTCTTCCCAGCTCTTTTGCTTTTTGGTCACAGTCTGATGGAAGGGTTTGAATGAGAAAATTTCCTACAGAGTACGGTTGATTTTCCCACCACTCCAGCCCCCGGAGTTCACTGTCTGGGATTGAGGCTACACTAATGTGATAGATTTGCTTGCAGACTGGTATTCAGGCATCAGAGGTTTACACAGGCTTGCAAAAAGGCAGTAGTTCCTGGTAAACAAAGAAGGGAGGACCGGGGGTACTCAGCTTTGGGAAGTCTTTAATAAATGCATTGCATTTAAACAGAAAAAAAAAAAAAAGAAGTGGTTGTGGACAGCATGAAAATAACAGCAGTGGCCAACAGACTGGTTTGGAGAGCTGCAGGTGATTAATTCCTGAATTCCTCTCTTCTGGCAGTTGAGCAAAAGTCCCCGGGGGGACTCCATGTCCTTCTGAAGCTTGGGGTTTTATTGTGACCCCTTCCTACATGGGGTTAACTTTGGTGTCAGAGCTCCCACAGCACCAGGATGGCAGGGAGCAGTTCGGCTCTGGGAGAGGCTGCACCAGGGCTGCACCCAGCTCAGATGCACTGGGTAAGCCCCATCCCAAATCCTGTTGTCTGAAGGCTGGTCCTCCCTAAGCACAAACATCTCCTGTAATTAAATTGTGAAGAGTTGGAGAAAACTTTGCAAGATCATCCAGGGAGCACAGTGCCAGCTTCTGCATCCCATTCTGCCCGGTGTTTTGGAAAGGCCCCTCCAGAGATGAGAAAATAAGAGACCATGGACTGGCTCAAGCAGCAGTTCCTGTGCAGTCTTGGTATTACCTGCTTCCTTCTCCTGCCACACATTTAGGTGCCAACATTCCTCCAGACTGCAGCAGGAACACCCAGAGCTCAGATCCCTTCTGCAGGGAGCTGCTGGGATTTACACGGGATTTACAACAGGCACAGGGTGCCCAGAGAAACTGTGGCTGCTCCTGGATCCCTGGAAGTGTCCAAGGCCAGGCTGGACAGGGCTTGGAGCAACCTGGGATAGGGGAAGTTATCCCTGCCCATGGCAGGAAGGTGGAACTGGATGAGCTTTAATGTCTCCCCACCCCAACCATTCTATGATTCCATGATTTGATGGTTTGAGCCAGGGACCAGCCCTTCCAGGGCAGGCAGCAGGGTATGAAGGACTGATCTGCACTCCAGCATCAAAGAAGTGGAAATCCCCACCACCAGAGAGGGGCCAGGTACTTGGGGCTTCTGTAAACTGGGCTTACACTTCCTTGTCTATGAAATGGGGAGATCAGTCCTTATCTGCCTGATGGAAACGAGATACTGTGCTCCTAATGCACTGGGCAGTGCTGGGACTACTCAACAGTGCATTGCACAGAAGGTTTTATTTCCCTCAAGGCACTTAGGTACCCTGTTAAATCTACATCAGCCCAATTCCCATCACTCCTCCAACAGGGACCTGCACAGACTGGGATGCTCTGGCAGGTAAAAGGTGATGTCATGTGATTTACTGAAGGCCATGACATAAAACAACCCGATCTGCTACGAAAAAAGGTCAAAATAACCTTGTGGAAAATTTCAAATAAAAGAAGATGGCTCAAATTCTCCCTTTCTCTACACACACACACAGCGTGCAACCCAAGCAGGGTTTGTCCAAGCTTGTATCCCTCAGGAAACGAACGTCCTGTGATGCTGGGAGATGAGCCATGAAAGCCGGCGGGAGGTGGCAGGATCCCCCACGGAAGCCATGGCAGTGTCAGCTCCCCTGCAATTCCTGGCCTGGAAGCGAGCTGGGCCAGCAGCCAGCTCAGCCGTGCTGAGCAGCAAGTGCCTCTTGACATGGGCTCAGCATTGCCCGAGTTTTGGGATGGGGCCAGGGGATGAGAGCAGTGGAGCCAGTGCAGGGAACGCTGTGCTCAGACGGCACAGAGCAAAACAAAGCTGCTGGCAAACGCCACGTCCCTGCAGCAAAACATCCCAACAAGGGGGGCACCCCCAAGGCCCTGCGGTGTTTGGGGGAGCAAAGCAGGGGAATGGAAGCCCAAAGTTAGGAAACCAAAGGTTGGATGAGGCTGGTGGATTTTTTGTGGGAGTCCAAGCATCACGTGCAGGGGGGGTTGATTTTCACAACATCAGGTGCTCAGAGATCAGCTGGGCTGGCTTGGCCATTCCTGTGCTGCTGCACTCCTCAAATGGGTGGCCACACACAAACTGTCAGCTAGGAACAACTCCTGGACTGTGCTATCTCCCAAACCATGTTAGGGAACGGCACATTTCTGGTTTGCCGTGATAGTACAGCTGCAGTTTCCTCATGCCTAACCCGGGTTAGAGCTTGGTGATGCTGCTGATAACACAGCCAATAATTCCTTAAAAAAAAAAAAAAAGAAACCCACCTGCAGCACCAGTTAATATTCACTAATTCTACTCACAGACCTTGGCTGAGAATTCCCTCCTCTGCAAATCCACTCCCCCCCCCGTATCAAAAATTGCTCAAGGGCGAGGTAATATTCCCCAGCTTTTCTTCCTGATCTCACGAATCCTCTGCTGTTTGTGCTTTCCTGATCTGCTCACCACTTTTCCCACACACAACCAACACAACACCTGATGCTTTGGGGCTGGATTTCAGGTGGCTCTGAAATCCCTGGATGAGTACACCAGGAATCAAACCAGACCAGGACACAGTCCCAAACTATGACCATCAGGCTGCTGAAGTGTCAACGCACTCCTGGGCATGGTTTTGGTCCTGCCACCCCCATCAGTCCCTGCCTGCTGTATTCAGCCATGCAGGGATCACTGATGGATTGGGACTGACCATTTCCAGAAACTGGAGTAGTGCCAACGAAGTGCCTGGGGGTTTTCCTCCTGCACTGACTGACAAAGGAGCCTGGATTTGTCACAGCAGCATCCCACTTTCACCTCCTAAATTTCCTTCAGCACTAATCTTCCTTCAGTGCAGGTCTGCTAGAACTGGGAACTCCTGCTAGCACAGGGAGACCTCGAAAAGCCAGCAAATCCCTCCCTGCTCAGATCCATCTGCTGATGGGACAACCCCGGAACCATCTGCCTGCAGGCAGAGCGACCAAACCAAACTGGCCATGTGCTGTTTGGGGGCTCAAATCGCCCCGAGAAGAACCTTCTCAGCTTTGCTGTCATCCACAAAAACCTCTTGCACAAAAACATTATTATTCTTTTTTTAAGGTTGAGGATTTTAGAGCTTTGGTCACTCAAAAAAAATGTACATAAATCATGCAGAGCCCTGCGGCTGCTGTGGGCAGAGAGGAGGCTGCCAGGGACAGACTGCAGCCCTGTGCCAACTTCGTGGAGCCACGAGCTCTCCTCTCCCCTGCACTAAAAGTCTTCGTCCCCATCCAGGACCTCATCCTATTTAGCCCTATGGCCTCTCC
Source organism: Corvus cornix cornix (assembly GCF_000738735.6). Taxonomy (NCBI): domain Eukaryota; kingdom Metazoa; phylum Chordata; class Aves; order Passeriformes; family Corvidae; genus Corvus; species Corvus cornix. The sequence continues at coordinate 111,809,421 of NC_047056.1, read as the reverse complement.
CAGCCAGGTTCCAGGTTTGCAGTGATGGAAGTGATGCCTTTCCTGGGGCTACAAAGCCCCAGGTAAGAGCCAGATGGCAGACTTCTCCCCCAAAAGGCATGCCGGCCGTGCTGCATCCACATGCTTACAACCCTACTCAATCCCAAGGATTTGGTGGGGCTTGAAGGGTGGGAAGGAGGTGGGAGCAAGCTTCCCCTTAATATCTGGAACTGTTCAAGGTCACGTTGGATAGGGCTTGGAGCAACCTGATCTACTGGAAGGTGTCCCTGCCCACGGCAGGGGGTTGAAACTGGATGATCTTTAATGCCCCTTCCAACCCAAACCATTCCATGATTCTGTGAAGGATGGAGCTCATAAGGTATGGCCACATCTGTACAGCTGCAGCCTCCAGCAACCTCCTTGGGTATTTCTTCTTCTGGAATTTATTAATGAATGTTTATGCAATTAAAGAGCCACTGGTCTTACCCCAGGAGCAAGAGTTACCCCGTAAACTAGCAGATAAAAAATTAAGCTGGTGCCTGACTCAAGATGTGCAAGTAGCTGCAAGCTCACGCACGTGACCCGGCAGTGGCACCTCCCTTGTTCCCTGCCTCGCTGGCATGGCCATCCCTCCCTGCCATTGCTCCCTGCACCCACAGGGACACAGCCCTCTGCTCGGCCACAGGCTGCAGCTTCAGCGTAAACAAATACAAGCAATTAATGCCCAGGAAACAGAAAATCCTGCAGGGTGCAGGGCTGTTAACCCACACCTTCCCCGGCTGCGTGGGAGGAAACGTGCAACTGTGTGGTTTGGCCTGATGAGCCTCGTGTGGGTTTCTAGGAATTGTTTGCAGCACATGTCACCACGGCACCCCAAGGCAGGAGCAAAGTCTGTTGCTAGAATTCAGAATTCATGGCTGGCTGTCCCCTCCCTGCCCTGGCAGAGGGCAAAACCAGAATTCAGACCTGCTGGATTCATCCTTTTTCATGACCTTTTCACGACTTTGCTCTTTTTCAACGACTGCTGCCAGGGCAGCATCACATTCCTCCTCATCCTAATCCCCAGTGAGCAATCCTAGAATCCTAAAATGTTTTGGGTTGGAAAGGACCTTAACGCTCATCTTGTTCCAACCCCTCTGCCATGGGCAGGGACACCTTCCACTGGCTGGTTGCTCCAATCCCCACACCACCCAAAAATCCCCCAACTAGTGATACCTGAATCATTTCCCAGCTCTGAACCCACGATCCCACAGCATCTCAGCATCCCACAACAAGTGTACCTCTCCATCCCAGTAAAAACTGGTGTGCTCCAGTCAAAGCCACCTCAGCACAGCTCCTGGGATGCTCCATACCTAACCCTGCTCATGCCAGAGAGGAATTGGTTTGACACCAAACAAACAACTGTTAAAATGTTCACTCAAACTTATATATCTATGTATTTGTGCTGAAGAAAACCAGAACACTTAAAGACGGTCCACAATATTTCCCTCCCCCCACTCCCCCTCCCCCCCCAAAAAATGAGATGCTTGTGGTGTTTTCAGCCAGGAAAAAATCCGGATGGGATACAGGGGGAACATGACCCCGAAGTGTCCTGGAGAAGATCAGCAGGGAACAACCCTTCGGTGACCCTTTGGAGACGCGCCCCAGCTCCTGTCTGCGCAAGGAGCAGGCGGCAGCTCCAAGGCAAACACCGGGAGCTGGTTCTTCTCCCAGCTCACGGCTGAGCTATGCATCTCCTTCCCGTGGCCTCCAGAGCTCCCCGGGTGTCAAAGTCATTCAAGGAAAATCCGCCCACAGCCACTTCAAACAAACACAGAGGAAAACCACTGCCCACCTCTCTCCTTCAGGAAGCCCTTGAGATACCGGTAACGGGGGAATTTAAGGCAAAATCCATGTTTCCCTGCACATCCCTCCCCTCCTCAAGCTCTTCCCCAGCACCCACCTGACCACTGGACCAACCCCGGCTTGATGAACCACAGTTGTGCGCGGCGCAGAGGGAAAGATCCCGCATTCCCCGGCACTCCGGGAGTGTCTGCAAGCACTAGGCACCGCACACCGACCACCCCCGGCATCCCGCTGCCCCCGCGGGGAAGGATGCTCCCGGCGCGGCGGGGATGCAGGAGCGGCGGTACCCGCGCGGGGCCGCCGGAGCGCACCGGGAGCTCGCTGGGGACCCTCGGCGGGGTGCCCCGGGGGGAGAGAAGGGGACCGCGGCGAGGGGATCGCCCGCACTCACCGTCTGCACTCACCCTTCGCACTCACCGCCCGCAGCGTCCGCTCTCGGTGCCCGCATTCACCTCCCGCACTCAGTGCCTGCTCTCCATCTCCCGCACTCAGTGGCGGCACTCACATCCCGCACTCAGTGGCCGCTGTCCCCTCCGGCACTCACCGCTCTCAGTGTCCGCTCTGCCGTCCGCTCTGCCGTCCGCTCTGCTGTCCGCTCTGCCGTCCGCTCTGCTGTCCGCTCTGCCGTCCGCTCTGCCGTCCGCTCCGTCCTCCCCTCTCCCGCTGCCGCCGCCGAGTCCCGGGGCCGCCGCCTCCGGGAGCCCCCGCGGCCGCCCCGCGCATGCGCGCCCCGCCCCGCCCCGGGCTGGCCCCGCGGACCGAGCCCAGCCCAGCCCAGCCCGGGCCGGGCCGGGCCGGACAAAGCGCGGCTCAAACCCACGGCAGCACGCAGATCACCCCAGTTCTGGGTGCAGAGGGGAGCCCAGTGATACATCGGAAAGGGAAGTAAAGTCACGGAATCACAGAATCGTTTAGGTTGGGAGAGATTACCCAAGGTCATCGAGTCCAACCTGTGACCGGTCCCCACCTTGTCACCCAGCCCAGAGCACTGAGTGCCACGTCCAGTTGTTCCGTGGAGACCTCCAGGGATGGGGACTCCACCACCTCCCTGGGCAGCCCCTTCCAATGCCTGAGCACCCTTTCCATGAAGAAATTCCTCCTGATGTTCAACCTGAACTTCCCTTGTCCATAGATTGAAGTTCTGTCCTCTCATCCTGTCCCTGTTCCGTGGGAGCAGAGCCCGACCCCGACGTGGCTGCCCCCTCCTGTCAGGGAGTTGTGCAGAGCCAGAAGGTCCCCCCTGAGCCTCCTTTTCTCCAGGCTGAGCCCCTTTCCCAACTCCCTCAGCCGGTCCTCATAGGATTTACAAGTCACTGCAAGGTGGCTGGGGATGGAAAGGGAACTCCGGAGGTGACCTGGTTCAGCCCCCTGCTAAAGCAGGGCCACCCAGAGCCAGTTGCCCAGGACTGTGTCCAGATGGGTTCTGAAGATCTCCAAGGATGAAAATCACTCTCAAAGATGGAGATTCTACATTTAAAGTAAAATACACAGGACCAGGGGCCATGGGCACCCACTGAAGCACAGGAGGTTGCTCTGAACGCCAGGAAACACTTTTTTACTGTGAGGGTGGCCGAGAACTGGCACAGGCTGCCCAGAGAGAGATGTCTCCATCCTTTGAGACATTTAAAATCCATCTGGACATGGACCTGGGTAACCTCCTCTGTGTGGCCCTATATGAGCAAGAGGGCTCAGACCAGATGACTTCCATGGAGTGGGGGATCCCCCTGATTTTTGTGCTGTGGACATGCAAGTGTGGAGGAGCAGATGATTTTCCACAAGATTTCCAGGCTAAAGGCAGTATGGCCTCGAGCCCGCTGCCGGAAACAAAATCTCTGGGCTCCAGAAAACAGGCATTTGCACCCAAATGGCCTTTCAGGAGTGGACTCTGGGCCCCTGAGCTATGCCTGGGAAATGTCTGGGAGAGGCTGATGCATCCTGGACGGAGCTGTGCCAAAGCCACAGTGGTGGGTTCAGCTGTAGAGTCACCATGACCCCAGGAGCAGGTTAATTTATAAGTACAGGGTACCCGTTTGCCCTCTCCAGGCTCTGCCTCAGCAGGTTCATGCGGGTTTTGCTGCTCCAGCCTGTCAGAACTGCTGGTTTTTGATGGGTTTACGAGAGAAACAGAAGGACTGCTTGTTCTGCAGGGAGAGGATACATGGAGAGGCAGCCCAGGAATGCGACTTTGTGGCTCTGATAAGATCTCTGCAGCCTGGGTGAAGGTTCAGCACATCCCAGCACAAATCTCACAGCACGTGGGAGAGCCAGTGCCCCCAAAGTGAGGAGGGAAAGCATCCAGGCTGAAGAAGGTGGGTAGGGGACCTCAATATTTCCCTGTCATCACACTCAAGGATGTGGATGGGATACAACTGGCAGCTCCCATCCCCCTCAGTCACATCTTGCACTCACTTTCTGTCCCTCGAAGACATCTGAAAGACCCGGAATACTGCACCATCCTCCTCCTCTGCTCCTTAAACTGGGAGGGGATTCTGCCCCTCTGCTTCATTCTGGTGAGACCCCACGTGCAGAGCTGCCTCCAGCTCTGGGACCATCAACATCAGAGGGATCTGGAGCTGCTGGAGTAAGTCTAGAGGATGCCATGGAGCTGCTCCAAGGGCTGGAGCTCCTCTGCTCTGGAGCCAGGCTGGGGGAACTGGGGGTGTTCACCTGGAGAAGAGAAGGATCCAGGGAGACCTGGGAGCCCTTCCAGTGCCTAAATGGGCTCCAAAAAAGCTGGAGAGGGACTTGGGACAAGGGATGGAGGGACAGGACACAGGGAATAGGTGATCGAGGGCATAGGAGGTGGGACATAAAATACAACCCAGACAAATGGGGATGGTGGGGAGTGACATCCCTGCTGCAACGTGGACATTGCAATCCTGCCTGGCCACCTGCAGGTCTGTCTTGCTCCAGTAAAAGGCTTTTCCCTCATTTAACTTCAAGATACGCCCCAGGGCAGCCTTGGGAGGGGCAAAGGGCAGCTCTGTGTGGGATAACTGCTCTCCTGGGTGGGTGCTGACAGCCTGTTTTGCACCCCAGGCCTAGCAGATGCTGTGCAGTGAGATCTCTTTGATCCCTGGCTCTCAGGTGAGTGGTACCAAGCGACGCTCTGTAGTTCATCTCAGATTTACCCTGCTGTGCTGCAGTCTGTTACTCCCTACCACTGACATTTTAAACCCTGAAATGAATCACTCAGCTCCCTGCAAGTCAAAACCCAGGTGTGGTTGTGTTTGCCCGGGAGATTAGTCCCAGAGTTAAGACTGGGTCGTACCAGGCTGGGCTCTCCCTACCCTCTACAGTCATCTGATAGGATTTAAACACACTTTGTGCCTTCAAACAGGTCCTGAATGCTTTAATTTCCCCACCCAAATGTGCATTGTAGAGAGCTTTGGGTTGGAAGGGACCTGCAAAAGGCTGTTCTGTTATTTTTAGGTGCTTTGAGTTACTACACAAAAAAAGGAGCTTCTTTTGTGGATCAGGGTCTCCTTCCACCAAGAAGCATCCAAACACTCGGTGTCCTCACTGTGCTGCTGAGGAGCAACGTAGCAGCTTTGCACCAAAGACAACTGAGGTATTCCAAGCACCAAATGTGATCCAGAAAGTAGGATGAGTTACCTTTTCCCTGTAATAAAGAATATTGAAATGTTGTTATTGTAGTTGGCTAAAAGAGAAATTTTTTTGCCCTGTCTGTGTCCACGTGGAACTCCTTCCCACTGGGCAAGGACTGGTGCTCATGGTTCAGCAAGTTTTAAATAAAAATTCTGCAGATGCAGAATTAGAACACTAAGAACACATTAGAACACTAAGGCTTTCTTTAACTAATAATTCAGAAAAAAACCCCGTAAAAGCCCTGGGTTACCAAGTTCAGCCTCTGCAGTCAGAAAGAAGCACTCGATACAGTTAATTTTGGCACCATCAGCTGTTCCCCACGTGTTGCACAAGGACTGTGTGGCAATTTGGGGTCAGGACTTTCCTGCCTCCTCGTGGTTTGCCCGCAGCAGTGACAGCCCATTGTGACAGTCTGACAGGGGTTACTAATGCGCCTTACACGGAGTGCTGCAGCTTCCCAGCTTCCCATCAGGGCAGGGAATGGATTGAGAGCAGCCCTGAGGAGAAGGACTTGGGGTGCTGGTGGTGATAGCTGGACATGACCCATCCCTGAAACCCCCATGTCCTGAGCTGATCCCCCAGTGTGGGAATTCTGCCCCTCTGCGCTGCTCAGGTGAGACCCCACCTGCAGAGCTGCCTCCAGCCCTGGGATCCAACAGCAGAAGGACGTGGAGCTGCTGGAGCGAGTCCAGAGGAGGCCATGGAGATGCTCCAAGGGCTGGAGCTCCTCTGCTCTGGAGCCAGGCTGGGAGAGCTGGGGGTGTTCACCTGGAGAAGAGAAGGATCCAGGGAGAGCTCAGAGCCTCTTCCAGAGCCTAAAGGGGCTCCAGGAGAGCTGCAGAGGGACTTGGGCCAAGGGCTGGAGGGACAGGACACAGGGAATGGGTGATCGAGGGCAGGGTTAGACTTAGATACTTGGAATAAGTTCTTTATAATGAGGGTGATGTACACTTCCCTGGAATTGTCCAGGGCCAAGTTAGACAGGGCTTGGAGCAACCTGGGCTGGTGGAAGGTGTCCCTGCCCATGGCAGGGGATGGAACTGGATGATCTTTAAGGTCCCTTCCAAACAGTTCCGTGGTTCTGTGATTCTAAAGCTGGACATCACTTGCTGAATTGACCAGTGGATCCTGCCCCAGGGCTGAAAGCAGCTCTCAGAGATGCTTAGGAAGAGGCAGGGATGTTTTGCATACAGATGGGTGATTTCCAGGCTTGAGGGTGGAGAAAATGAGAGAATAGGAAAAAAAAAAAGGAACCAGCTGTCACTGTCTTTAGTAACAGCCAGAAGTCATGAGAGCAGATGAGAAGACTGAAATAGCAACACCAAACCTCAGCTCTGTGTCTGGGCCCTTTGGACTTCCCTGGAAATGTGGTTGGGTTTCCCTATTCCACAGCCAGGCTCTCCAGAGCTTCGTTGTTGATTCAGCCACTCCTCTGGTTTCATTTGGAATTCAGTTTTCCTTATGCCCGCAGGCATGGCCTGTGTGGGTTTGTTTTGGTTTTCTATTAATTGCTGTGTTTTCCTCCTGCACAGCAGGAAAACAGGATGAATCCCCGTGGGATCTCGAGTAGTTGTGCATCAGGAGCAGGACCACAACAAGATTTTTTATGTTCCCATCACTGTGCTAAGGCCATGCTAGAGGCATCTGGGAGGAAAAACAAATCCATATGCTCTGGTCTCCTACTCTGGGAAGCAAGAAGGTGGTTACAGCCTATCCAAACACACTGAAGGTCAGGGCTTTAACTCCTTACCCACTTTCCTGTCCCCTCTCCTGGTGAGATACCAGCAGCTCCCCATGCCTTTAAGTAAAGAAATTCCATTCATACACACTGATAGTAGCTTTCCACGTTTCTCTCCTCCACAACTAGGGAAAAAACCAGGAGCTAGAGCCATTTAAAGATTTACCAGAGTGCGTGGGAATAACAAACACTTCAAGAAAATGATGTCAGAAATGCCTGAGCTGGGTGCAGATGCAATGGGGTGAGATTCTCCAGCCTATGTTAGGGAAAAGGTCAGGACAGAGGATTAAGGGCTCCTTCTGCATTCAATTATTTGTCTTCCACATGTGTGGAAGTGATGAGAGTCAGGACAACACTCTGCTTGTGAGAGTGAATTCACCCCCGGTAGGGTTCAGCTCCTGCAACTGCAGCTTCAGGAGAGCCTTTAATCCCTTGGAAAACGTAAAATATACCCTGATAAAAACATCTCATAGGTGGTCTCACTTCTTCACATCATTTCAGTTCTAAAAAGTGACTTTTTTTCATGCCTGACACTGTATTCCATGTTATTGTCCTTCTTATTTTGTTACAAATAGATTTGGAATCTCCACTGCAATGTGTTGCTTGATGATCAGGTGACACTCCATCGACTTTGGGATACTCTCCCCCTGTTTTTGGAGCTGTGAATGAGCCACAAGCCTCTCCCCTGCCCTTCGTGGGTGAGGCAAGGCTGCTCAGCAGCCAGGACAGCGAATAGATGGCAACTTGAAAATTGAACTGTGGCTTGAAAATTGACATTTAGTTGAACTAAGGGGAAAAAAATAGCAACAAAAACCAACAACAAAAATGACAGCAACAACAACAAAACCCCACAACACCCCAGAATCCTGGAAGGATCACAGAGTACCCTTAAACTTCAGAAACCAAGCGTACAGGTGGATGCTTACACACAGAGGTGTGAGGAAGGGATGAGAAAATCCACACTGAGAGCTGTTGGGGTGTTCTGGCCAACACCCCTCGTGTGCAATTCACCCATGGAAATTGCTCCTGCATCCACCCTTGGTCCTTCTGTTTCTCTGCAAGCCCTGCAGACACGGCCCTCTGCGTGCTAAGCGCTTAATTCCTGTTTTTTTCAGTGTGTAGGAAGTGCTAAATGTCCCAGTGAGCTTGTGCTGCCTTTTCACCCCGCAGCCTCCGGAATGTGGCGGGGAGGTGAACCCAGGGAGACCTTGGGCGCAATCCTGGGGAGTCCCAAAAGGCAGGGAAGGCGTCTGCCTTCTTCCCAGCCTTCTCCACCTCTCCGTCCCTGTGTCCTCCTCGGCCTGCCCTGCTCCGATGAATTATTCAGGCACGCAGCAGTTGCTATAGGGCGCTGTCATGAATAACAACAGCGGCTATTTTTATCCCTAACTCCTGTTACCTTGCGGCCAGGAGCGGTGGGGCCCTGCCAGCTCCTGGCAGGAGGAAAACTGCAGCGATCCACAACGTCTCCGTGGGCTGGGATTCGTTTTGACCACCCAAATGTAGGTGAGACCTTGTGCAATCCGCATAGATGTGCCTGAATCCCACCCTAGTAATGCTCTGCGTTGTACTCACGGGGTGCTTTGCACCCGTATTTTGTTTTTTCCACTCATATCTTATCTGCAGTGGAGCACACAGACTGGCCATGGCTGGATTTAACATTCTGTCTGCTGCAGAGGGAGAAAAAGCATCTCAGAAGTGAAATCTCACATGGGGTTCTGGCACTTTGTATGGGATAATTCATATTTCCTTTGGGGACTTACACAGATTCCTCCAGCCGGTTTACATCCTCATGGATGATGTTCCCACTTAAATGCCTTTATGTTATCTTTATATATAGAAAAATATATTAAAAATATAAAAATATATATTAATAAATAAATATATTTTATATATAAATATATATATGTGTGATGGGGGCACACCAAAATTCTTTTCTGTTCGCTCTTTGTGCATCCCCTACTCATGATAACAAGAAATGTCCAGCAAATCAGAGGGAAGAGGTGGATTTCAGGAGCAGCTGGAGGGAAATGAATCCTGCTGAGTGTGCAGAAGCAGGGAGGGTATTCCAGCTGCAAGGAGCATCTCTGGAACTAGCAGGGCAACCTGGAAGATTAAAGGGGGGGGGAAAGGGGGAAAATGAAAAGGAAAAATAAAAGGAAAAGAAGAAGGGAAGGGAAAAGGAAAAGAAGAAAAAAAGGAGGGAAGCAGCAACAGATGATAATATTCTTTATTCCAGCCGACCTGCCAAGCGGAATACTCCATCAAATTATTCCAGAGGAGGGCTAAAAGGCCTAAAAAGGAAACGCCGAACTTTCACTTTGACACAGAGCAATGTGAAAAAATCTCTCAGGAGCAGGACAAATATCCAGGACTTGGGCTATGCATATCCCAAACCGGTCACAGTGTTCCCAGCATCATTTCCAGTGATTGATCTGATCCAGGCGCACAAACAGAAAATGGGAAGCGGGGCAAAGGCTGTTTCCTGCTCCTCTTCCGAAACACGAATCGCAGCTGCTCCCTCTGGAGAGATCAGGCAGCGGGAATTATCTTCCTCAGCGTTTGCACAGCCCAGCAGACCCCGGGGTGAATATTCATTCCCAGGATTACCCTGGAAAAACTGCTGTTAGCTACAATATCCAGGGGACAAGGCCAAGTTTGGGTGCCCGGTATGCCTTTGCTAATGTTTTTGTCATGCTTTATATTCTTTTCCTATTTTTAAACAGAGTTTAGATTAAGATTTTTAAGGGATTTTTAAGGGGGAGCAGCAGGTTTCCCTGTGGGCAGCGACACCTTTTGATTCCTGCCTAAAACAGCCTCTTAGAAGACTTAAAGGAGGCTTGGAAAAAGGAGGGAAAGGGAGTTTTTACACAAGCAGATAGTGATAGGACAAGGGGAACTGGTTTTTAAATTGCCAGAGGGCAGGGTTAGATGGGATATTGGGAAGAAATTTCTCCCTGTGAGGGTGGTGAGGTCCTGGCCCAGGGTGCCCAGAGAAGCTGTGACTGCCCCTGGATCCCTGGAAGTGTCCAAGGCCAGGTTGGACGGGGCTTGGAGCAGCCTGGGCTAGTGGAAGGTGTCCCTGCCCATGGCAGGAGCAGTGGATGATCCTTAAGGTCCCTTCCAACCCAAAGCATCCTGTGGTTCTGAGACACATCAAAATCACCATTTCCATTCCAAATACCACGGGACCTGTCCCTTTTGTGTGTTCATCCCCAAACTGCTGGAGTCACACCGAGGCCACGTTAAGGGAGAAAGCAACGCCCACCCAGCCTTTACGGGGTGAAAACACCCGGAAACGGGACTCCCCAAAATACAATATAAAAAACAAAACCCCAAACTATTTCTCATTGGTTTTTTTTTTTTTCGTTTGGGACTCCATTTGAGTGTTTTAGTTGTTGTCGGGTTTACGCTTTTTAATATTTTTTTCCCCCTAAAGCGGCATTTTCAGCCGCTCGGTGACTTCCAAGAGCCGGAGCCGGGATCGAATCCGATCCCCCACAGCCTCTGGCTCCGCCCCCAACCGCCCCCGCTCTTTGATAGGCTGAAGCTCTTGTCCATCACTGCATCGCCGCTCCATTGGCTGGCGCCGGGCAGTGCCGACCAATCAGCAGCGCCACGGGGCGGGCCGGGGGTGGATTTCCCGCGCGGTGGCGGGAAAGGAGCCGCGTTTGGCGCGAAACGGGAGCGCGGCGGGGGCGGATCGCGGGGTCTGATCGCGGGGTCTGATCGCGGGGTCTGATCGCGGGGTCTGATCGCGGGGCCAGCCCGGCTCTCCTCGGCTCTCACCGCCTTCCCCGGCAGCAGCAGGAGCGGCGGCGGGATCCGTCCCAGGGCAGCCGGCAGCATGGCGGCGCCGGCGGGCGGGCTGGAGGATGCGGAGCTGCGGGAGGCGCAGCGCGACTACCTCGATTTCCTGGATGATGAGGTGAGACGAGCTGGGAGGCGCGGGTGCTGCCTCCCCTCTATGCGCCCTGGTGTTGGGGACCACCTGGTCCGTGTCACCGTGTCCCCTCCTCCCCCTATGCTCGGGGATTTGGGTGCATCTCATCCCTGTGCGCCCCCGCCCCTTGTGTACCCCCGAGGTTCGGGAACACCTGGTCCATGTGCCCGTCCGTCCCCCCCAAATCCACGTCCCCGGGAGTTGGGAACCACGTGATCCCTCTCACCATGTACCCCACGGGTTGGGAGACCGTGGTCCCTGTGTCCTCCCATTCCTCCCAGCGGTTAGGGACCACCTCGTTCCTCCTTCCTGGTTCCTACCCCTTCCTGCTTAGGTCGTGGGATAAAGGGAGTGAAGCTCTGCAGGAACGAGTTCCTGAGGGGTGTCTCACACAGATGGACATGCAAAGTGAGTTGGTTTTTTGGGTGTCTTTCCTCCACTCGCTCTTGCAGGAAGACCAGGGAATTTACCAGAGTAAGGTCCGGGACATGATCAGTGACAACCAGTATCGGCTCATCGTCAACATCAACGACCTACGGCGCAAGAACGAGAAGAGAGCCAGCAGGTGGGTCTGGGGCATGGGGGTCACCTGCGGTACTGGGCCTGAGAGGGGTTTTAAAGGTCCATCCCTGGTTCAGCAGGTCATTTGTCCCAAGAAAGCGCCAAACATTGTCCTGTGGCGAAAGCCAGGGCCTCACCACCCTCACAGGGAACAATTCCTTCCCAATATCCTGCCTAACCCTGCCCTTTGTCAGTATGAAGCCATTCTCCCTTATCCTATCACCCCAGCCCTTGTCCCAAGTCCCTCTCCAGCTCTCCTGGAGCTCCTTTAGGCACTGGAAGGGGCTCTAAGGTCCCCATGGACCCTTCTCTTCCCCTGGCTGATCAACCTCAACTATCTCAGTCATTTTTAGGATGCTCAGGCATATTTTGGACCATGCTTGCCAACCTGCCCTCAGCCATGTGAGCTTTTCTAGATACGCTTGGAATTGTTCTCCTCCTGGCTGTTGGTGCTGGAGGACCTCACACAGAGCTGTGATGGACTTTAGTTTTTTTTTTCACTTACTGCTCCTGGCAAACTTGTGGAGCAAGCAGGGGTGTGGGAAAAGTGTTGAGGAGGAAGGGGTTGACCCATCTGCTTTGTCACCTCCCTGTGCTGCAGGCTCCTGAGCAATGCCTTCGAGGAGCTGATTGCCTTCCAGCGCGCCCTGAAGGATTTCGTCGCCTCCATCGATGCCACCTACGCCAAGCAGTATGAGGACTTCTACATCGGGCTGGAGGGCAGCTTTGGCTCCAAGCACGTGTCCCCACGGACACTGACAGCCTGTTTCCTCAGCTGCATCGTCTGCGTGGAGGGCATCGTGACAAAGTGTGAGACTGGGGACACCCAGGGGCTGCGGGCGTGGAGGGACCAGGGGTTGGCTGTGAAGGATCTGGACCCCTCCAGGAGCTGTGGCATGGAGAGGGACTTGGGAAAAGGACCTGGAAGAACAGGACAAGGGGGAATGACTACAGACAGACAGAGGGTAGGATTAGATGGGATCTTGGGAAGGAATTGTTCCCTGTGAGGGTGGGGAGGCCCTGGCACAGGTTGCCCAGAGAAGCTGTGGCTACCTCATCCCTGGAAGCATCCCAGGCCAGGTTGGATGGGGCTTGGAGCAACGTGGGATAGTGGAAGACACCCTGCCCATGGCAGGGGGGCTGGAACTAGTTGATCTTTAATGTTCCTTCCAACCAAACCATCATATGATTCTGTGTCCTGGCAACCTGAATCAGGGAATAGGGAGCTTGGCTGAAGGTCTTGAGTGTTGGGATGGTCTTTAAAATCAGCCAGTCCTGTCCATGTTTGGCAGTGAGTTGGGACCCAAATAATTTTAATGTTGGAGACTCTGTTGAGGGCCCTCTGCTGACAGAGGGGTGGGACATCCCAGCCCCTCACTCCTCTCTTTTCCAACTCCAGGCTCTCTGGTGTGTCCAAAAGTCGTCCGGAGCGTCCATTATTGCCCAGCTACCAAGAAAACAATTGAGCGCCGATACACGGACATGACCTCCCTGAATGCTTTCCCATCCAGCTCCATCTACCCTACAAAGGTGAGGTGAAGCAGCAGCAGCTTCCTTTAGGGAGAATGTGCCAGCTTCAGTATGGATCTGGTGAAACCCAGCCTCCATTCCTGCTGAAAAAACCCTTTCCAGCAGCCACGTGCAGGTTGGATGATGCAGCCTGTGTTTCCCCTGCTCAGCTGACCTTACCTCTCCTCCCTGCTCTCCTGAAAAATGGTGCTGGTCTTTTAATTTGGGTTCCTGCTTTAGGATGAAGAGAACAACCCGCTGGAGACAGAGTTTGGCCTCTCGGTCTACAAGGACCACCAGACCATCACCATCCAGGAGATGCCCGAGAAGGCCCCAGCGGGGCAGCTGCCACGCTCGGTGGACGTGGTTCTGGATGATGACCTGGTGGACAGGGTGAAGCCTGGGGACCGAATCCAGGTGGTGGGGACGTACCGCTGCCTGCCAGGGAAGAAAGGGGGCTACACTTCGGGCACTTTCAGGTCAGTCTGCTTTGGGTTTCAGCCCTCTCACCCTATTTGGTCAGGTCATGTCTCTGGAAGGTGAGATCTGGCAGGTGGCCATCGCACAGCTGGGTCAAACAGTGGTTTAAATCCCTTGGAAGCGGTTTGCACCTTGATCCTAATCACCAAATATGCTGAGTTGGAAAGGGCCCACAAGGATCATCAAGTCCAACTCCTGGCCCTGAACAGGCACCCCAACACTGCACCCTGTGCCTGGGAGCATTGTTCAAATGCTCTTGGAGCTCTGTGAACCTTGGGGCCATGCCTATTCCCTGGGGAGCCTGTCAGTGCCCTACCACCCCTGGGGGAAGAACCTGTTCCTGATATCCAACCTCACCCTCCTGTGACACAGCTCCAGCCATTCCCAGGTCTCAGAAGAGATTGGTGCCACTTTTCCACTTCCCTTTGTGAGGAAGCTGTAGACTGTGGTGATGTCTCCCCTCAAAATGTGCAGTTGTGACTGCCCAGAAGGGTTTGGATGTTCTTAAAAGATGCTCCATTGATGGCCCAGCACAGTCAGATGGAGGGTGCTACAGCTGTTGAAGCTTCCCACCTCCTTCCAGGGCTTCCTAGAGCAAGTGATGACCTGTGGAAGTTTCTGCTGTGTCTCTGTGGGGTTTGCAGAGCTGACCACGGCTGTGTCCCTTCTCCAGGACCATCCTCATTGCCTGCCATGTGAAGCAGATGAGCAAAGACATCCGGCCGCTCTACTCTGCTTCTGACGTGGCCAAGATCAAGAGGTTCAGCAAGAGCCGCTCCAAGGTACTTAAGTCTTCTGGCCAGGGATGAAGTTTCAGCTTGGCATGTGGCTAAGGACATTCTTGTTGGGTTGCAAGTAACTCTTCAACCCTCTTAGCACATTGTCAGATTTTCCAACTCATTTTCTTTGAATTTTCTGCTTAGACTGTGATCAGGCCCTGTTGGGTTTTTTTTTTGCTGCTTCTGTACTGCTTGCAGAGCATCCTTCTGCTGTGTCCTGACCCTGCCAGCGGGTTTCCAGGAAGTTTCCTCTGCAGGAGAAACACGTCTTTTCTCACCCCAGACTGAGATAATGGGGTTCTGCTCCAGCCTCTTATGCTCAGAGCTTTTCCTCTGTAGCACAGAGAGGAGCAAGCCTTGCTCTCACTGCTTCCAGTGCTTGTTTGGGTGTCAGTGACAAGATGGTCCAGGTGTTCATATAAATCCCACTGAAAGAAAACTCTGGCCAACAGTTTTCTCCTTTCCAAATAATTTTTATCCATGTGGCTCTGTGATAAGAATAAGCTGAAATTTGGGCTGAAATGGTCTTTTGAAGTATTGCTTGTTCTTTCTTACTCCAGTCCACGTGACAGGCCATGCTCTGCCTCTTCTGCTTTAGGATATCTTTGACCAGCTGGCCAGATCCCTGGCTCCCAGCATCCACGGGCATGAGTACATCAAGAAGGCCATTCTCTGCATGCTGCTGGGAGGGGTAGAGAAGATCCTGGAGAACGGGAGCCGCATCCGAGGAGACATCAACATCTTGCTGATAGGTCTGGGAGGGCTGGGCAGAGGCACCCTCAGTTGGTGTTGTTGGGGGTGGGGTGAAGGAGTCTGGATTTAGTTTTGTGGAGTAACTGATGTTAGACAGGACATCTGGAGGTGCCTGGTCCAGGGATGTGTGCAGGTGTCACTGGTAGGTCAGGTTGCTTTGTGACTTGTCTGGTTGGTTTTGAACACCTCCAGGGATGGAGATGTGTGCAGAAGTGGAGTCATCAGTGCAAGAAAGATGTGGACCTGTTAGAGTGAGTCGAGAGGAGACCTTGGACAGGAGTCCAAGGGCTGGAGCTCCTCTGCTCTAGAGCCAGGCTGGGAGAGCTGGGGGTGTTCAGCCTGGAGAAATCTCCAGGGACACCTTGGAGCCCCTTCCGGTGCCTAAAGGGGCTCCAGGAGAGCTGGAGAGGGACTTGGGACAAGGCATGGGGTGATAGGACAGGACAAGGAGGAATGGCTTCCCACTGTCAGAGGGCTGGGATAGATGGGATATTGGGAAGGAATTGTTTCCTATGAGGGTGGTGAGGCTTCTCTGGCTCTGATTGGCCAGAGAAGCTGGGGCAGCCCCTGGATCCCTGGAAGTGTCCAAAGCCAGGTTGGATGGGGCTTGGAGGAATCTGGGATAGTGGAAGATGTCCCTGCCCATGGTAGGGGGTTGGAGTGAGATGAGCTTTAAGGTCTCTTTCATCTGAAACCATTTTGTGATTCTAGGGGATCCCATGACCACTATCCCAGTGTTTGCCCACTGTCAAGGTGGTGTTTTTTTTCTTTCCACTTGGGATCTTCTGTGTTTCAGATTGTCCCCATTGCCTCTTGTCCCATCCTCATCACCTCTTAAATCTCTTACCTTCATCCTCTCTATTTCCTCCCATGGGATCACTGATGATGGTGGGAAGATCACATGCTCACCTTATTTTCCAAAGTTTGAACAAAACCCTTCTGTCCCCTTTCCCCTCTACCTGCCCCTGCTCTGAGCACCCCAAACCAGACACAGCACCAGGGTGATGGTGGTATTGATATCCAGGTGATGCATGGTTCCTAAACGTGCTGTTCTCCATACTAGGAGACCCTTCTGTGGCCAAATCCCAGCTGCTGAGGTACGTGCTGAGCACGGCACCCCGGGCCATCCCCACCACTGGCAGGGGCTCCTCTGGCGTTGGTCTCACCGCTGCCATCACCACGGACCAAGAGACTGGTGAGGAGCATCGGGGTGATGGTTGTTAACCCCTGGGAGGGACTCTGTGACATCCAGGGCTGCTGCTTTTGATGATCTGAAAGGTCTTTTCCAACCTTAAATTTGTAATGTTTGTTCTGCAGTGACACTTGCAGGGCTTGCTCCACCAGAAGCTTTATGGTAATGATCATTCGGGACCATGGGATCCCATGTTTTGGGATATTTTCTCCAGTTAGGTGGTGGTCTTCTTTACTCCTCTTCCACTTGGTGCCATATCTGAGGGCTAGCAGCAGCGTGGATTTTTGTCTTCCTCTTGGGAAGGCATTCCTAATCCTGATCCATGTCCTGAGTGTTCCCTCTGCTGTCATGTTCGGTCAGAGAGCAACCCAAAAGGACGCTGCTGCTCCTTGAGGCTCACCCTCATCCCAGGGGTGATGGGGATGGCAGGGCAGGAGGTGTGTAGGGCCAGTGGGTGGTGGTTGACCCTGTTTTCCCCCACCCTATCCCAGGGGAGCGGCGCCTGGAAGCGGGAGCCATGGTGTTGGCCGACCGGGGCGTGGTGTGCATCGACGAGTTCGACAAGATGTCCGACATCGACCGCACGGCCATCCACGAGGTGATGGAGCAGGGACGGGTCACCATCGCCAAGGCAGGCATCCAGGCCCGCCTCAACTCCCGCTGCAGCGTCCTGGCTGCTGCCAACCCTGTCTATGGTCGGGTGAGTGCTGGTGTTACCCTTCCCTGGAGAAGGCTGGGTGCTGGGAGGAGGCAGCTGGTGAATCCCAAAAGATCCCCCAAATCAGTGACTTGGATCCATGGCACAGCAAAGACCTGGTTGGTTTGGGGTCTGTTGTGGTCATGGCTTTCCTGGAGGAGAGAGGGGCTCCTGGTGTTTCTCACCCTGTTTTGGTTCTGTCTGGGTGTTGGGGCAGCCCAATGGACCCTCATGCTGGTGGTGAGCCTCAGTCTTGGTATCTGATTAGGGATTGCAAAAAATACTTGTTTTTCTTGGAAGTAAGAGCTTTGCAGGATGGGGAAAAGTGGCTGTACTGCTGCAGCAGGCTGGGTTTGGTGTGGTGTCCATCCATCCATCCATCCTTTCAGCCCTGGCCCAAGGAAATCCCCCCAACCTCCCTGGCAGCCAGGACTGGCCCATGAGTGTCTCCTGTAACCCCTCACCTCGTCCTTCCCCAGTATGACCAGTACAAGACGCCCATGGAGAACATCGGCCTGCAGGACTCCCTGCTCTCCCGCTTCGACCTCCTCTTCATCGTGCTGGACCAGATGGACCCTGAGCAGGACAGGGAGATCTCGGACCACGTCCTGCGGATGCACCGCTACCGCAACCCCAACGAGCAGGACGGCGATGGTGAGGCCCATCCCTCCTCAGCCAGGCGTCACCCCTTGGTGGCAGCTCTTGGGGACTATTTATGGGGACTATTAGAAGTTGCTCCAGAGGGTAAAATCCTATTCTCTGTACGTTCCCCTCTCCAGCCATGCCCCTGGGCAGCGCTGTGGAGATGCTGGCTACGGATGACCCTGACTTCATGCAGGAGGAGGAGCAGGAGCTGCAGGTGTATGAGAAACATGACGACCTCCTGCACGGGCCCAACCGCCGCAAGTGAGTCCATCATGCCCTGGAGCTCCCTCAGGGTGTCCAGCACTGTGGGTTTGTGGGTTTGGCCCGAGTATCCAGCCAGTGCCAGCCATGCTCCAGGTGGTCCATGGGTAGGATGAAGGAGCCTTGCGTGATCTCTTATGCCCGGCAGGTGGGGAACATCTGGAGCCAAATTCCCTGCACACCTGGATGCCCCTGAAGGGATATAAATGGATGGGAAGCCCATCCCCACTGTGGATAACGTGTGGATGTGCATTCCCACAGGGAGAAGGTCGTCAGCATGGAGTTCATGAGGAAGTACATCCACGTAGCAAAGATGATCAAGCCCGTGCTGACCGAGGAGTCGGCGAGCTACATCGCTGAGGAGTATTCCCGCCTGCGCAGCCAGAGCCAGATGAACTCGGACGTGGCCAGGGTGAGCCCTGGGAGCAGCTCCCACTTGGGCCAGGAGGAGGGGAACTGAGGCACAGGCTCCCCTCTCTCCATATGGGTGTTTTCCACCTTGGATGTGACACTTCTCAGTGAGGGTCACGTGGAGACCCCCTCTCTCTGTCCCCCCAGACCTCCCCCATCACAGCCCGGACCCTGGAGACCCTGATCCGCCTCTCCACGGCCCACGCCAAGGCCAGGATGAACAAGACTGTGGATCTGCAGGATGCTGAGGCAGCTCTGGAGCTGGTGCAGTTCGCCTACTTCAAAAAGGTGGGGGGAAGGTGTCTCTCTGTTCCCAGGGGATCCCAAGATTGTCATAGGAAGGGGTGGGCTTGGTGCAGGCTGAGCACCCTGGGCTGCTGGTGGGACCTTTCCTGGACATACTAAGGGATCAGGCCACCACTGTGGGATCTTGGATGCTTGGGGTTGGTCCCTAAAAGCAGCTTGAGTGGAAATGGCTCTGAGTCCATCCTGCCTTTGCCACACAGGTGCTGGAGAAGGAGAAGAAGCGCAGGAAGCCAGTGGAGGATGACTCTGAGACTGAGAAGGAGGAAGATCAGGAGTCACAGCCCAAGGAGGAGCGCAGGACAAGGAGGTAGGAGCCAGGGCAAGGGAGTGAGAGGGACATGGTGCAAAGGGCACCAGCTTCTTCTGAGGCTGCCACAGGCTTTGGGGAAATACTCCATGTTTTGCTCAGCCAGGTCGTTTGTCCCACCCCATTTGTAGTAGAGGGACATCATATTTTCATGGATAAGGAACTGGCTGGATGGCCACATCCAAAGATGTAAAGCACTGGCACAGGTTGCCCAGAGAAGGAAGCTGTGGCTGCCCCTGGATCCCTGGAAGTGTTCTAGGCCAGGCTGGAAGGGGCTTGGAGCAGCCTGGGATAGTGCCCATGGCAGGGGGCGGAACAGGATGATCCTTAAGGTCCCTTCCAACCCAAACCCTTGGGTGACCCCTCCTCCCTGCTCCCAGAAGGAAGAAGGCGCGCACAGAAGGCGAGGAGGGCTCCTACGACCCGTACGACTTCAGTGACGCTGAGGAGGAGATGCCACAGGGTGAGTCCCTGGGTTTGGTGACACCTGGCTCCTGAGGGTGCTGCTGGGTCAGCATAGCCTGGGGAGCAGCAATGCTGCTGTTACCTGTGGTCCCTGGTGTGATGCAGCACCATCCAGAACCAATCCATGTAGGACAGGGTTAGATGGGATACTAGGAAGGAATTCTTGGCTGTGAGGGTGGTGAGGCACAGGTTCCCAGAGAAGCTGTGGCTGCCCCATCCCTGGAAATGTCCAAGGCCAGGCTGGATGGGGCTTGGAGCAACCTGGGCGAGTGGAAGGTGTCCCTGACCATGGCAGGGGGTGGCACTGGATGAGCTTTAATGTCCCTTCCAACCCAAACCATTTTGTGATTCTGTTGCTGATTAATTTTTTTCCGTCCACCTCCAAACTGCACCATAAATAACAAAATTGGGAGGCAGTTTGGAATCACCCCCCAGTCCTGAGCCCAGTACTTTTGCTCTCTGGGTGCTTGGACACCAGGCACAGGGTGAAGGTAACTCTTCTTCTGCTCCAGTTCAGGCACACCCTCCAAAAACACCCGAAGCCTCTGGAGCTGGCGAAGGGAAGAAGCTGGAGTTGGCTGAGCCAAGGTGAGTGGGGGCTGTCCCTGTGTGTCCACCTCCCTCAGCGGCTCCAGGCTGTTGTCCCATGCTGGAGGTGCATCTGTGATGCTCCCAGCTCTGGTTTTTGGCTTTCCTGCTGAATGCTGCTGCTGGAATGGGGAAGAGCTGAGGCATCCTGGGCTGGGAACAAGGGGAAGGATTTGTGTGTGGTCTCCAAGGGTGATTCCCTTTCCCCTGACCAGGTTGAAAGCATTCAAGGCTGCTCTCCTGGAGGTGTTCAAAGCTTCCCACGCCCAGTCTGTGGGCCTGAAGAACATGATGGAATCCATCAACCACGACAACCCCGAGCCCTTCTCGGCGGCCGAGGTGAAGGTGGCCCTGGCCCACATGCAGGATGACAACCAGATCATGGTGTCTGATGACATTATCTTCTTGATCTGAGCCTCTGCATGGAGGAGCCCGAGTTCTTGTGTTCTCTCAGCCTGGAGACTCCTTGTGTTTGAATGCTTCATGTGGCTGAGCTGGATTTTGGGGGAGCTGAAGTCTCTGCGCTTCCTTCCTGTGCGTTGCTGGCACCAAAAAAAAAGAGCCAGGAGCTCTGGAAGTTGTTGCTGTCTCCAAAGTGGAGTATTTGGGAAGAGGTTTCTGCAAGGAGACGAAGGGAAAAACCTAGGAGCAAATATTTCAGTGTTTTTAATGTATTGTTCTTAGCTTTGGTGGTAAGAGTTCCAGCTTTTAAATAAAAAAATCCAGATTTAGAAATCTGACATTTGAGGGTGGTGATGGGGAGCAATATGAGAGCTCCACTATTAGCGAAGCTTTTATTTTTCCCTTTATTTTCCATTTTCCCCCCAATTCTATAGCCTAGATCTACTTGTCTCACAGGGAAGGGTGCCTAAAGCCTGTCCTGTTGGTTCTGCTCTTCCCACCCATCAGGTGGAGGATGATTCCTGGCAATGGAGGGGCAGGTGTAGTCTGACCTGCTCCACTGCCCATGGGTCAGCCTGGATTTCCAGATTCCCTTATGGGGGTTTTACCCCCAGGGAAGAACCTGGAATGCTCAGAGCTGCTCCCTGGCACAGATGGATTCCATCTCCTGCTCCTGCCTTTAGCCTGGGATCATGCCCTGGGGATGGCTTTCAAGGAAAGCTGAAAGCACAGTCAGACCAGTTCTGGCTGGTTGTGATCAGAGTTGCTGAAGGTTTGGGTTTTTCTTTAATTTCTTTTTCTTTTGTCCTGGTGAGTTTGAGGTTAAGCTTTGGAGAAACCCCTGAACAGGTTTGCTGTTGTCCCTGCCCATCTCCAGACACCCACAGAGCTCCTGCTCCCTTCTTTCTGGGTGCCATAAATCTTTATTTGGGTAATAAAAATGGGTAATAAAAATGTCTATACTGTTCACCCCATGCATGGCTGCTTAGGTGGATGTAAAATTCCCACTTGTGGGGATGCAGCTGCAGTTACACAGGTGGGATTTGTGCTGCTGTGGAAGGACTTCAGCTGCCTGGTGAGCTCTGAAAGCCAGATTTCGGAGCTCCTCTCCTCCAACACAGCCATGACAGCAGGGTTGGAGGGGATTTTGTGTGTTTGCAGCCTCCTAAAGATCTCTGGGTGGGTGTATTGTGTGGGTATGAAGCTGTAAGAGATGGTCCGAAGATCCCTCATCTGCCTCACGATCATTGCCAAGGATAGAGACTGAACACAGGAGTCCTGGCCTGGCTGAGGTGGGATGTCTGCCAAGTGTTGCCTGCAGGTGTGCCCGCTGGGAACTGGTACGCATTCCTGAGGAAAATTAGTGGAACTGGTACGCATTCCTGAGGAAAATTAGTGCAGGTCACAATGGACTGCGCCGTTCTTGCTGCCCAGGTGGGAGGGACTGCGCTGAAGTGGAAAGGAATGACTTGTCCTGTACGTCTGTCCTGTACCTGCTTCCCAAAGCAACGAGCCTCATAACAACGGCTGTAGATTTCCCCACCTCTTGGCCAGTTGCCTCTCGCTTCTGAAAAGGACTATAAAGGGACTTTCTAAATTAGAGAAGAGATCTCCCCACGGAAAGAAGGCGAATCTATTGGCGGAAGACCACGAGGACTTCGTCTCATCTGTTGGTAGCTATTTCCTCCCCTTTTCTTCCTCTCTACCCTTTTACTTTGTTTTCTTTATCTCTCTTTCTCTTCTCTATCACATTACCGTGTTGTGGGTACTTAATAAAGGTGCACTGTTCTGATTAAAACTGAAATCCCTTGTGCCCTTTTGCACTCTGAGATCTATAAAGGAACCATCACGACCCTCGCTTGCATTAGCGGATCGTGACAGAAGCGACCTCGGACCTACAGGCATGGTCTGGCTCATAAAGCTGCTAAGATTGGTGAAAGTTAAACACACAAATCCTCTGCTCTGGATGGGAGGGGAGAGCTGGGGTTGGTCAGCCTGGAGAAGAGAAGGCTCTGGAGAGACCTTGGAACCTCTTCCAGTGCCTAAAGAGAATCCAGGAGAGTTGGAGAGGGACTTGGGCCAAGGGATGGAGGCACAGGACACAGGGAATGTCTTCCCACTGTCAGAGGGCAGGGATGGATGGGATATTGGGAAGGAATTGTTCCCTGGGAGGGTGGTGAGTCCCTGGCCCAGGTTGCCCAGAGCAGCTGTGGCAGCCCCTGGATCCCTGGAAGCGTCCAAGGCCAGGCTGGATGGGGCTTGGAGCAACCTGGGCGAGTAGAAGCTGTCCTGGCCCATTCCGTAATTCCATGATTTGTTTTCCCTGCCCTATAGCTGGGGAACCGCTAATGCTGAATTTCCCATCACAGGACACCAGGAGGAGCTCCAGGGTAGATAAAGCAGGTTTTTTTCCTTACCCTGTAGTCCGGGGCTGCAGGATACGGGTGACTACATCCCCGTTATCCTGGTGGCCACCTCGGTACCTCCTTCACAACTGGGAGAGGGGTCTTTGGTGACAAGCGAAAAAACTGCCAAAGGTGGAGAGGTTTGTGGGGATCAGCTGAATCTGACCGTCTGAGACCAACTGAGGGATCATCCAGTGCCTGGATGCTCAACCATGTGGGCAGCAGAGCTATAAATTTTATATATATTAAAAATATTTATCTATTATATAATATTTATATGTTATAAAACGATATTTCAGTTTTAGGCCCCTCATGACGAGAGGGACCTTGAGGGGCTGGAGCATGTCCAGGGAAGGGAACAGAGCTGGGGAAGGGGCTGGAGCACCAGGAACGGCTGAGGGAGCTGGGAAAGGGGCTCAGCCTGGAGAAAAGGAGGCTCAGCGGGCACCTTGTGGCTCTGCACAACTCCCTGACAGGAGGGTAGAGCCAGAGTCATGTAGGAATTGATCTTCCAAGTAAAAAGGTAACACTTGCTACCTGTTAATATTTATATATTATTATTTCCTATTATATTTAATTTTCAGGCTTTGTTCTTGCTGATGGAAAAAACCTAAAAATTTCATAGTGGATGAAAATTGTGATGGGGTTTGTGATACTGAAAACTAAGAGTGAGGAGGCAATAGAATGAAGATTGCAATTCTCAAGAAACCTGATTAATGTCAGGGGTTCAGTAGGGAAGATCCTGTGGGAAGTGTGCAACCTCTACTGAGTGGCATTATGCTCCTTTTGAGATTGAAGATCACAGGTTATAAAAGTAACCATTCAGGAAGCTCAACAGAGGCAACCAAAAAGTTGGTTTCGTACGTTGGTTTTGTATGTCACCTTCTCTCAAGCCGTGTTCCTAATAATTTCCCAGGCCATGAGCAGCCACACCTTCCACTAGCCCAGGTTGCTCCAAGCCCCGTCCAGCCTGGCCTTGGACACTTCCAGGGATCCAGGGGCAGCCACAGCTTCTCTGGGCACCGTGTGCCAGGGCCTCCCCACCCTGACAGCCAGGAATTCCTTCCCAATATCCCATCTATCCCTGCCCTCTGGCACTGGGAAGCCATTCCCTGTGTCCTGTCCCTCCATGCCTTGTCCCAAGTCCCTCTCCAGCTCTTCTGGAGCCCCTTTAGGCACTGGAAGAGGCTCTGAGGTCTCCCTGGATCCTTCTCTTCTCCAGGTGAACACCCCCAGCTCTCCCATCCCATCTCCAGAGCAGAAGGGCTCCAGCCCTTGGAGCATCGCCTTCGCTCTTAATACACTGCACCACAGAATTGTACTTCTTAAGCTCTTAGTCCACCCCCTCTTTGAAGGGTTATTGATCCTAGAAATCACTCCCCCCTACCTACATCCCTGCTGGGGGACAGGTGAGCACCCAGACTTGCAGGAATTAGGGGCAAAATCCCCACACAGCACCTTCAGCATCATCCCATCCCTGCCTTCCGCTCATCCCTCTCATCCCACTCCTCTGGGCAAACCAGGAAGCTGTGCCAGGGGTGACAGCCATAAATGAGGTTTGTCTGTAACCCGTAGAGGGAGCCCAGAAGTGCCACCAGTCCCCTCTGAGGGCCAGCAGTTGTGACACAGAACCATGGTCACTGTCATGCTGGAGCAGCACCTGCTGGTGTTCCTAGGCAGAAGTTTCTGCTGCTGGTATCTGTGGCGTTTCCCCTTAAATTTTGGTGTTCCCAGTTATCATCTCTCGGCTGTGGTCTGCACTTGGCCAAGGGTCCTGCTGGTGTGACAAAGCACTGCCAGCACACGCTGCCCAGGGTAACCTGTGAGGGTGTGGACAGGCTGTGCTCTAAACCAAGCATGGGTGAGCTTGCGGTGTCACCTGTCAGGAGGGAAAATCCTGGGGTGGCTGGATGTCTTAGGTTACAATGCAAGATGTGACCAAAAATATGCATTCTATCACCATCTTCATAAGCTGTTAAAGCAGGTGGGGCAGTATTCCTTATCTCCTTCATGACTCACCCCTGGTAACTCCCTCCAGAGAGATATCTTCTGTTAATGGGCCACCAAGCCTCACTGCATGACTCATAAAATTATATCATTCCATTGTGAGATGCTCTGCCCAGGGGGAGGAACCAAGCATTCCTACCTGGATATTATCTGAGGTTTGGAACACCACAGCCAGCTTTTCCTAGTGGATTCCCAGAGGACAAGAGCTACATAACCACCACTGGACCTTCCGAGGAGGACCAGACCCTTCTACAGGATCACTGCTTCAACAGAACCACATCTATCACTTCAGGAGGGCTGCAGCCACCATTTAATGGGACTGCCACCACCACCCTGCCCAGCAGGGTGTCAGGTTGTATCCTGGCTCTGTCAGGTTAAGCCAGTGTTTCTGTATTATTGCCTTTATCTTCATTTTCATATTAAATTGTAATTTTGACTTGGGATCTCCCACTGCTTTGCTTTCAAACTGGTACACTGGAGAGGCAGGAGCAAGCTGCTGGAGGTACAAGCCCCATTCTCTGCTGCAGCTGAAATATTTATTATTTGACCCTAATATCTGGAGATTTCGGAGGCTGCAGTTTCAGCCCTTTGCTGCTGCAGGCTGTGGAAGGTCCTCTGAGCAACCTGGGATAGTGGAAGGCAGCCCTGCAGGGTGTGGATGGTCTTTGAGGTCCTTTCCAACCCAAACCATTCTGTGATTCTATGATCTGTGAAAACCTGAACCTAAGTGTGTAACATATCCTGCACTGCAAACAGTGCTGTTTCTTTATAGTAACTCAAGAGTAGAAGAATCCTTGTAAGCAGAATTAAAATACTCTCTTTTATTTCCATGTCCCCATCCCTGCTCCAAGCCCTTAATGTGTGAGAGGGAAAAGCTTTTTGAGATAACTTTATATTAGTATATATAAGGGAAAAAAAGTCTTCCCTGTGGTGAGGCCCTGGCACAGGGTGCCCAGCGAAGCTGATGCTGCCCCATCCCTGGAAGTGTCCAAGAACAGGGCTTGGAGCAACCTGGGATGGTGGAAGGTGTTCCTGCCCATGGCAGGGGATTGGAACAAGATGATCTTTAATGTCCCTTCCCACCCAAGCCATTCTGTGATTCTATGAATAAAAGTATTTTTCCTCCCTTATGATGATTCACGTTTGGTGGCCTCTTTTAGATTAAATTTTTAGTGAACTTCAACTCAAGACAAGTTCAGTTGTAGGAAATTCCAGGTCAAAGAGGGAATCCCTGCTGAAGTTGCAAGCTGCTGAAGACACAAGAAGTGAGTGGAAAGCGGTGGTGGGAGTTCATAACCCGGTATTTGGCGTGATAACGTCATTGCTTCATCGCACGTAACTGTTTCCACTCAACCCCATTCCTGCACAATCCAACCCATTTTCATGGTAGGGCCCTTTCCTTTCATGGCGAGTGCTCAGGGGGAAAAAAAAGCAGGTCAGTTTCTGGGCTAAAAAAGGGGTTTCTGGTAATTTTACCCTCTCTTGCTCTTCCACGCTCCGTGTCGCATCTCAGTAGATGCGCTGGTGAATATATGGGACAGTCAGAGTAGGAACGTGTCACAGCACTGGTGTTGCCTCAGGTGAACTTGGTTACCTGAAATGTGACAAATGTACATGAGGAGAGTCGCTGGGCTCTGAGCTGTGGGTTGAGCCAGACCACAGAGTCATCACAACATCCTGCAGTGATGTAAAGCATCAGTGGATGGAGATTTCTGCTGGTGTGATTCGAGAGAGGTGGCAGCAGCAATCAGTTTAGTCCTTCTTTGTTGGAAAGTTCTATGAATTTGTAAGAGGTTTCTGATTTATTGTAGGACTGAAAATGTCATGAATCTGTTGATTTCCTGGGTGACTGAAGATGAATTTGTGTGAAGAGTCCTACCTTTCAATCCTCTGCTTCCAGCTTGGCTACATGGCTTTTTGAAAAGTTTCTCTCAGGGCTTTTCTCCACCAATAAGCTCCATAAAGTGGTTACATGGGAGTTTTTTTCTGCCATAAAAATAGCTTTTACTTCCAAAGAGACCTGCTGGTGCTCCAGGGGAAAGAGCACATGCACTGTTCTTTCTCCTCCAGTTGGTGGCTGGTCCTTTCTGGACCGCAGGATGCAGAATCCTGTTTCCACTTTTATTTTCACACGTCTCTCCTGTTAGTTATTAAGTGAGGATTGTATGATGGAGAGGGATTAAAGCTTCCATGAACACAAAGGAGCAGGACCAGGTGGAGGAATTCAAAGGAAGCTCCTGACCCAGCTCTTTCAGGGTTGTCTGAGGAGGATGGTCAACCCAAGCCCACATGTAAGTCCCACCAAAGTCAATGGGAGAGGCTTTCCTCATATCACCTTGCTGGCTACAGAACCACGGGACTCATTAGAGTATTTTGGGCTCGTGCAAGACTTATGGGGTGTACAGGAAAGTTGGGCAAAGGAAAGGATAAGGTGGATCAATAAGAAACAGTGTGTGTGGGAGTGCTAAAGACATTGAGATGGACTAGCTCCAGATTATTCCATAAGTCTGGGCCCCTCCCAGTGCTCCAGCCCCTTCCCCAGCTCATTTCCCCAGCTTTATTCCCCACCATGTGTATCCAAGGAGTCCATCTGGGGGAAATGCTGCTCCAAGGTCTACCCAGTTTACAGCTCAGGCAGGGACTGGGAGTGAAAGCTGAGCTGGAATGGGGCTCCTGGTGATGGTGGCCAAGGCCAGTGAAGGTGGTCAGGGCCCTCACAGGGCGTGTATGAGTTTTCAGAATTCTGCACAATGTGTCACCCCAGTGGGGAAGGCATCCCAGCTCCTGGTGCCCTGAGATTTCCCAGGAGGAGTTCCCCATGGCACCTATTCTTCCCCTGCCTGGTCCCTGCAGGACACAGGGATCCCTAAGATGAGGTGGGGGTGGATTGTGCAGTTGAAGGGAGGTTAAATGGTGAAGTTCCATGTCCTGCCCTCATTTTGAAGCCCTTGTTGGGTGCCTGAATTGCAGCTAGCTGATCTCTGCTGTTGGGTTTGTTTGAGGCACGTGGTAGTGCATCCACACTTGTTTGTGGTGAAAGAACACTATAATTAGAAAGAGGGGGTGGGAAGGAGTAAAAAAAACCAACTCCCTGAATAGTTTGGGGTTTTCTTCTATTTTTCTTTCCTTATCTCTTGATCTGCCTGAATAAATGGTATTGGCTGATTTGGGATGCTGGTAGTAGCATCTGCCCTTCCCTTTTTTGGAGGTAGATGGGAGGAAGTGGGCTAAAAATTGCAATATCAGCTCCTAACCTTGGGTCAGGTAAGCCAGCTGTGCTGCAATGGAAAGGGTGGCAGTGCCTGAGCTTTGCTATAAAATGGAGAGCACAACTAGCTCTGAGACACAAGCAGGGTTGAAAGGGTCTCAGAGAAGGAGAACTCTCGTGTCCTGTCGCCCTGACATCCACCCAAAGCAGCAGGGAGGTTACCATGGCTTTCACCAGCTCTGCTTTGGTAAGTAATTATATTCAATATAAAGGAATAAGATGGATTTGCAGCATGAGAGAAAGCAGAATGCAGATCCCCTGATTTGTACAGAAAACCCTTTTGGTCTTGCTGGGAGATGACTGGGATGCTGGGTGTGTCTGATGCAGCTGCTTGGTGATTGAGTGACAAGGGTGTGGTGGACTATCCATTATTTATTTATCTCTTGTTCATCAGCACTGCTGATGTGGGATTGGCAGAGCCCTTTTTGCAGACAGCATGTTATCAAAATTGTTGAAATTTTACTGTGGGTATCTATGCGTTTGAATTTCAACCTGGGTAGCATTTGCAGCACTGTCAGCTCCTGACTTCCTTAAAAACCCTGCTTTTATTTTGTCTTCTTTTGAGGAGCTGGGCTTGACAAATCCTCGTGGTTCCCTTTCTGTTTAGGATATTCTGTGACTCTATTATTTACTAAAACTCTGCCTACTGCAAATGGCTCAAGAACCCCAGATTTTCTTGGGAAAAGGGGTATTTCCAGCAGATGGCTGTGGGTGGCCAATTTTTATGGTCCTGAGGAAGCTGTGGCTGGGCAAGGTTTTAAGCCTAAGCAGAGTCAGCTGAGTCCCTACCCCAGTTTTTAGACGATAAGACGGTGCTGTGTGACTGCAGAGCAGGATCTTCATAGCTTGTTGGAGAGATGCTCTTCTTGGTGCAGAATCAATGATGAATCAGAATTTAAATCGGGGTTTAGCATCTGTTATGATGAGTTTCATTAGCACCATTGTGCTATTTGCTCATCTTGGCCCATTTCACACAAATGTAAGTATGAAGACGGTCCATTGGCGGTCCAGTCTAACCAAGACTTGGCTCTTTGTGCTCTCTCATTCCTGACTGGGCAGAATTAATGACACCTTTCTCTCTCCCAGTTCAGATCACTGGTTTTGGTGCTGGTTTTAGCCCTCACTGTGAAGAGCTTACCCCACAGAAACGCTGGTGCCTCTGCGAGGCTGAGTGAAGGTTGCCTGAACCAAAAGGATCCCAAATACCCCACAACAGTGAAAGTTGACATTCGTATCAGCAGCTCAGACCCTGCCTTTAGGATGGTCCATGACATCAGGAACCGGTCCCTCGCTCCTTGGGATTACAGGTAACTGCTCAGTTATTCTCTAAATTGTGAGGGCAGTGTCACAGATGGTTTTGTGTGGTGGTTTGTTCTCAGCATATGCCCAGAGTCCCGTGAATATTGCAAACATTTCTTGACACACGCTGATGTTTCGATGTTGGGTGGGATTTCTCCAAGAGAAACTGTTTGCAGTGCAAAGGGATGTCATTGGAATGGTTTCTAATTATCTTGTCACTTTATCAATCACAGAATCATTTAGGTTGGAAAAGCCCTCTAAGGTCATTGAGCCCAACCATTCCCCCAGCACTGCCAAGGCCACCACTGACCCATGTCCCCAAGTGCCACATCCACACAGCTTTTAAATCCCTCCAGGGATGGTGATTCTACCATCTCCCTGAGCAGCTGTGCCAGGCCTTAATAACCCTTTCAGGGAAGAAATTTTTCTTAATATCCAATCTAAACCTCCCCTGGGGCAACTTGAGGCCATTTTCTCTTGTCCCTGTTCCCTGGGAGCAGAGCCTGACTCCCCCCACCCCCGGCTGTCCCCTCCTGTCAGGGAGTTGTGCAGAGCCAGAAGTTCCCCCTGAGCCTCCTTTTCTCCAGGCTGAGCCCCTTTCTCAGCTCCCTCAGCCTCTCCTGGTGCTCCAGACCCTTCCCCAGCTCCTATGAGCAGCTTTCCAACCCCTCTGCCCCAAGCCTGTAGCATTGCATGGGGTTGAAATAATTATGAAATTAATTATTCCTCTAGAAAAAGAATGATGGGAGCATATTGTAATTTCACATTTTCCTAACAGAAAGAAACTTCCAAATGCTGAAATTAAAACCAAACAAAAATTAATAGGCCAGTAGTGGGTTCTATATTATTTAACCCAGCCCACTCCATTCATCAGCTCCTAAAGAATGATACAGCAATATTACCCTCCAGTGCTGATTCCATTTCTGGGAAATCATTGTGAAAACGTTGAGGACAGGGAAATCCTTTGTGTCTCATAGTGAGGACGCACAGGTAAATAAGATGATGGAGATATAAACAAGGAGATCCTGCCAAATGATGCTGTCCAAGTGCATAAATCAGTCTTGTGTCCCCATTCCCAGCCTGGATGACGATCCCAACCGCTTCCCGCGCGTGATTGCCGATGCCCGGTGCCGCCTGTCCGGCTGTGTGAGCCCCCTGGGGCAGGAGGACCACAGCCTCAACTCCGTGCCCATCAAGCAGGAGATCCTGGTGCTGCGGCGGGAGCAGCGCGGCTGCCTCCCCTCCTACCGCCTGGAGAAGAGGGTCATCACCGTGGGCTGCACCTGTGTCACTCCGGTCATCCAGCACCAGTCCTAGGAGGAATGTCTAGGGAAGGCAACATTGGGAAGAGGAAGTATCTCCCATAAACATCCCGCTGGTGAAATCCCACAGCCGCCCACCTCGCGTCCCCGGAATTCCACACACCATTCTCCTTCCAATTCTGAGCAAATTGTCTCCTGAAAGTCGTGATTCTTGCTGTTGTTCATGTATGGATTTTAGGATGGGAATCACCGGTAGCTGGTGATGGAGGGGAGGAAGAGTTCTGTTTGTGGCCCCAAGCAGTGAGAGGGTAAACAGTGCTGTTTAAAATTTATTTTTCATTGTGGTTTATATCAGTTTGGTGAATCAAATTAATTATAGTTTCCAAAGTTGTTCTTGGCAGTAAATTGCCCTAATTGAACATATGCCCACCACCACTGCCATAAAAAATGCCTCCTCTCTCCTTTCCTCTCTTCCTCCCTCCCTCCCTCCCTTCCTCATCCCTGTCTCCTTTCCCTCTCTGGCCATCCCTGCTCGCTGGGATATTACTGGTGTCAGTCAGACATTGGTGCCACCAGGCCTGCTTGTCAGCACACTCTGGGTTTGTGTCACTGCTTGTCCGTGGGAACAGAGATTGATTTATTGCAGAACATTTTGGGAGATACTTGAGTCCACTTTGTTGAGTGTTAAAATGTTAAAGACCCAACAGATATCTATATTTCTATTTATGTCTTCTATTTATGGCGGTATTTATGGATCTGTGTGCGCTCAGAGTATAAAAAAGATTGATACATTTAATCTGTATTTATTAAATAACTTATCTGCTGAATAAAAATAATATTTTATTTTAAAAGATGTTTTTTTATGATAGCTCAGAACGACAGCAGACACAGAGAATGGGTTTGTGCTGTGGTAGCACTGAGAGATTTTGGCACAGATCGGGCGTTTTCCGGTGCAGTGAAATGAGTAAGAGGGAGCAGAAGAGAACTTGCAGCCTAAACAGATGAAAAGACGCAAAGAAGAGGCTGAAAGCAGCGAAGGGGCATTCTGCAGGCAGTAGTGGCAATGGAACAAGGTTCTCTAGACCTTTGGGGTTGTCTCTAGGGATGGTGGGGAAAAAAGACAGGAGATATCACATTCCAGGGCTGCAGCTGGAATTTGGGATGGTTCACGAGAGCTCGGAAAGGCCTGTTCTATCCTGTTCCAGGCAAGGTAACATCCCTATAAGCAACCTTCTCCTCCCCCAGCTGAATAGTTGGCTGAGCAGGAATGCAGGGAGATGTGAGATGGCTTCATCTCACTGCCCCTTAGCCAGGTAATTCACAGGTGCTGGGATTAAAGTGGTGGATAAGGATCGCTGGACACCAAGGAACCAGGAGCTGTGCCTGCAGGGTGTGGTTTCCCGCTGAGCTGAGCTGTCCTGCCTTAGGAACGGAGGAATTGCCCTTTCCTTGCCTTAGCTGCACAAGGAGCACAGCCTGGCACAGCTCACTGTTTAGGAGTTGGACTGGATGATCCCTGTGTGTCCCTCAGGATGTTCCATGATTCTATAACTATTTACTGTTTTATCAAACTACTGCAATGTTGCTTTCTTTGACATTGCTCCTCTTTCACCCAGAACTGGGGCAGGCTCTCAGACCTCTGACTTTGGTTTCTTCCGGGGGAGGTTTTAAGCCTGTATTTCCTTTTTCATTTAAATCAGGACAAACCTGTGCAAGCATTCTTGTATTTCATTTTGACTGCACAGAAACCACTTTAAGTTAGATCCACCTGGTGCAGGTAGACCTTGGTTTCCTCCCCAGCGTGGGCCAGGCGAGTTGTTGGGCCTAAATGATTCAAGGCCAGGTTGGATGGGGCTTTGGGACACCGGGGATAGTGGAAGGTATCCCTCTGCCCATGGCAGGGGGTGGAATGAGATGGTCTTTGAGTTCCCTTCCAACCCAAACCATTCCATGATTCTATGACTCTGTGATGACTCTTCTGGTGCTTTTTGTGGAGTCAGGTGTGTTTTGTGCCCCGTGGGACACTGGGAGTCACTTCAACAATCCGTGGGTACCTTTCTCATTCAGTTGCAAACATCTGCACTCATTTGTGGCAGCAGCTGTTTCGTTATGACCACTGAGCTCTTCATGTGGTGCGGAGCAAGCCCAGGGAGGCGTCTCCTGCTTTCCTCTTACAGTAACCGCTGACCAGGAAATCGCAACCTGCTTCTTACTCCTGACCTACTTCTCTCCACAAACCTGCCTTGTGGGGCTGCCCTCACTTGTTTTTCAGGGAGAAAACTGCCCTGCGTTTCTCCTCTCAGTCATAATTAGTTGGACACTGGGTTCATGGCAGTGTATGCCCTGTGCTGATGCTCCTAAACACCCACCAGCTTACCCTAAGAGTGGTCCTAACTGGACGGATAACGAAGTAGCTAATTAGGAAAATACACAGGCTAATTAAGGAAGTCTCGCCCATGGGTCATAAGGTTTTGCAGGCAGAGCTCTCAGCTGCAAACCACACACCACTCAGGGAGGCATTGCCCGTACCTGGGGTTTGTTTCCTCCTAATGGCATCGTTCTTAGAGTGCAGCTGCTTGTAAATACAAGCCTGGTTATTTTTTGGGTGCTGGCTTTCACTACCAGCAATCTATTAATTTGGGGGCTGGAACTAGATGATCTTTAAGGTCCCTTCTAACATAAACCATCCTGTGATTCTGTGAATCGGAGACCACGACAAACAAATTTATGCTTCTTGTAAAGAGTACAGTCATATCACCACTGAGAGCAAGAGCAGTTCACAGCCTTTGCTAAAGGCTTTGCTTGGTTTGTTCCCTCTGCAGCAATGGACCCAGATTGTGCGTGCCCAGCTGGGCATCTCTGGCTCTGAAATGTGGCTTGGAGCAGCCTCCAGGGACTGTGTTGTTTTACCAGGAGGAGAGGACACAGCTGGAGGTGTAGCAACAGTGCCCAGTGCCTTCTTGTAACCTGCTGGGCTAAGCAGCCTCCAGTAACAGGTTGGTATCTGAGCCTTTTGGCCTTTCCTATTCCTTTTCTCTTCTGATTTCCTCTCACTAACCTCCTACCTTTGTTCCTTGCTTACTGCTCCCCTTGGCTGTGTGTTCTGGCAGCTGATCCTGTTGTAGCAGCTCCCACGGGATGCTGGATGGAGCACAGTTCAGACCCCTGTTGCATTACCATGGGCTGGGGGGCACAGCAGTGATGTCAGCACAGGTAGATGCCTCCTCCCAGACCCATGCTGTGACCTGTGAATGTATTGGCCAGAAGGTATCTCTGCCCTCTTTGGACCACTGACCACAGGCAGGTGCTCCTGGGAGTGTTAAAAGGGACTCCGGGTCACGGCAGCCTGTTCCACAAAAACCATTGCTTTGGAAAGTGTGCAAAATTAAATGCATAAAGAATGCAAAGGTTGCAAGCTAAAAGGTTGAAAAACCCCAAGAATTTTCTTTTTGGTAAGTCAGAGGGTTAATGGGTGGAAAGACTGGAAGCTGACATGGTTTATTGGGAGCTTGATATTACAGACAAAATTTTGAGGTGCTGAGCAATTTTCTGATCAGTCCAGAAATTCTCTGGAAGAACAATTTTCTGGTCAGTCCTGTGGGGATCTGTGGGTTGGTGCCAACATGATGGGTATATATGATGGGGTGAGTTCCTCTATCAGCTGCAAGTTCTGGATATGGCCTGAGAGACCAGACCAGAAACCTGCTCCCATGTCACCATCACCTCCAAAACAGGAGCCTTGCCTTGATCTTCCCTGTGAGGGTGGTGAGGCACTGGCAGAGAGAAGCTGTGGCTGTTCCATCCCTAGAAGTGTCCAAGGCCGGGTTGGACAGGGCTTGGAGCAACCTGAGATAGAGGAAGGTGTCCAGATCATCCATAGAACTGGATGATCTTTAACGTCTTTTCCAACCCAATCCATTCTATAATTCCACAATCTCCTTTTATCTCCATGCCCTTCTTCCTTTTACTTCTTTGATATTATTTTTAACCTTGTGCTCAAGAAGAATGAGTGGGCTGATTCTGCATTTTCTACAGCACTGTTGCAAGGCAGTGACAAAAACCCCAAAACCTGCTTAAAATGTCTGTGATTGTCTGGTACTGCTTGGCAGAGCCAGAGCTGTTGGTGGGCATGGGACATGTGCTGGTGCTGGATGTCAGGAGCTGAGAAGATGCCAGCCAGGCTCAGCACCAGACATAAACTGCATTTCCTGCCTTTGCTGCTCACAAAGAGGAGTTCCAGGAGCTGGACTTTGATGATCCTTGTGGGTGCCTTCCAACTCAGGGTATTCTAGGATTAAAAATGTTTTTCATATTTTCTAATTATTCCCCATACTTCCAGGACTAGATAGCGGAAGCAGGTTCAGGTCCTCATCTCTTCAGAGAAATCCCTTCTTGCTTTTGGTGTAACTTTTTATTTATTCTTCCTCCAGAAAAATTGCTCAGCTTTTCTACCTTTTTCTATAACTTTAACAAAATATTAAAAATATGTTTGATTCTCCTTGGGGCTTATGGACTGACAGAATACTGTTTTCTGGGCACACCTTTCTATGAGTAAAATCAGTACAAACCATCATGTTTTGTGTTTTATCTGCATTCTCAGTAAGCACAATATATTTGTATCATGATAAAGGTTCCCTGTTCTGGTAAATGAACACATATGGTTTATCTCCTCTCTAACTTGACCTCATAATTTTTCAGAGTGGCTTTTTATTTCAGACTTCTGAAACTTGTGTTCTTGGCCTTGTTACAGCTGAATCTGCAGCACCTTTTACAAGCATCTGGTTTCTACCCAGATTGCTTTGATAAGTGGCAACGATGAGCATGATTATCTGCAAAAATCCAATCTCAAACTTCCCTTTCTGGTGCGTTTTACTCACAGGTTGCCAAGACACTGCTGCTCAGATTCTGCAAACTGACATGAAATAGAGATGGGGAGCAGTGCTGGACTGGAAACTTTTATGTTGGAGAGGGTTTTGCAGCAATTCCGCCCCCCTCCCTCCAATGACAATATCATTTAAAAGCAGCAAATTAGCAGAAATTTTCACTGAAACTCTTGAAAACAAGGAGGAACAAACTTTACCTGTTAAACCTCAAACAGATAAGAGCTGTGCATGGGTGAAAGAGGAGCTCTACTCTCTTTGGTCTCTCATTGTGATCATTATTGATTGTAGAAAAATAAGGACACTGATGAGGTGACCCTTGTCAGGGTGCATTGGTTTGGGATTATTCTACACTTTTCCAAGTGAACACAGCAGTGTGAAGGGAAATCTCTTGGCTCACGGTGCCAGGAGTTAGGAGAGAACTTGCAGTAGTAAAGAAAACAGTCTTCTGGCCCCATCAATCTGGGTGATAAATTAACCTATTAAATGCTTCTGCAGGAGCATGTAGAACACCCAGGCAGCCTGTAGGTGTGAGCACAAAGTTGTTCAAATAAATAAAAATTGGTTCTGTCCTAAGGCACAGATTTAGCTGGGTTGGTAAATGGTTGAACAAAAACCATGCTGGTGGAAGGGAGACTGGGGAATCTTCACTAAGGCCAGGTTGGATGGGGCTTGGAGCAACCTGGGGTAGTGGAAAGTGTCCCTGCTCATGGCAGGGGATGGAACTAAATGACCTTTAAGGTCCTTCCAACCCAAACTATTCCATGATGATGCTCTGTGAAGTCAGTCAGCAGAAAACTGTTGGCTTTTCAACTCTCCAGCTGTGTCAGCTCTTTCTGATCTGGTTCTGAGTTTTTCCACCTCAGCATAGCTCTCTCAGCACTTTCCAGTCCCCACTATACATGTGCCAACTCCAGCTAGTGGCACATGACTTCCAGGGAAGAAAGGGTTGGACTTTTGGTGATTTTAACTGTTAGAAGTTACTTGGGCTAATTGCAGACAATTTGACAAAACTCCTTCTAGGAGTGGTAGGACAGTGAGAGATTATCTAAACATCAAAGAAATCAGTTCTGTTTCAATCTTTCTAGACTGATATTTATATAAATCTTTGAAAACCTCGAAGGATGACCATTCCTTGATGGTTTTTGGTTTGGGTGTTTTTTTGGGTTTTTTTTTTGAAATCTGTTCACATGCTTAATACTTGTGGGATAGTCAGCTGGGTTAAACTTCAAGACCTGCAGGAGAAGAAAGGGGCTTCCTTAAGGAAGAATAACTGGAGATAAGATCAGAAACTAGCTAAATTAGGATCATACGCACTCCTAGATTCCTATGTTTGGGCAAAGCTATATCAATGTTTGAAGGTAACTAAAGGTGTGGGCAGGAGCTCATTGTTGTGATTACAGGTACTGTGATCAGTTTGAGTTAATCAGTGTTTCCTTGGTCCGCTGCTTATCTGCCAGGTCAAGGAATGGTGTGGCCGTGCTGTGGGTTTAGATTACAGGCTGACTCACCTGGAGTAGGTTAGGGAGGGTTTCGGCTCGCTGGAACAGCCAGAGGGAATAAGCCCCAGTAGCAAAAGTTGGGATGGTCACAGCTGGATCTGGAGAAGATGCTTTCACCTGAGAGGACTCTCCCACTCATTAGGGACTCTCAGCCCCGAGCTCTGCATCTCTACAAGTTCCGTATTTGCTGTTGCATTTGCCAGTGGCACTTTGCCACTGCCTGAGCAGGGCCACACCTCCCTGAGACAGCAGCAAACAAAACGCCCACATCTTCACCAGCCAGCCTTGCCCTCTGAAACATGGAACATGTTCATTGGAGCGCTTTTAACCCAAGTGTGCTTTAAATAAACCCACCTGCTCTGCCAGACACCCACCCACGCAAACCCCATCTGACCGCAGCTGAAGTGCAATGTCAGGGTGCTCCACATTTGAAGCTCTGAAAACATACTGGAAGGACATGAACACAGAGAAAATTATGATTGCAATCAGCAAGAGGTGGTTAATTGCTTCAGTCACCTGCTTGACTCTCGTGAGCTTCCCCAGGTGTACCCAGGTGGTGTCTCTGCTCCACAGGAAATAGGCTGAAACGCGCTGGGCTGAGATTCACAGATAATGCTGGAGCAAAGTTAAAGCTCAGCAGTGGAAATGCAATCGCTGTTTTAGGAGAGGGAGCTTCTTGGAGTTTCTTCCCCCCAAAGAAGTATTGTGTTGAATCCATCTTTAAAAATCCTTTTCCAGTCGGATAATTTGGTGGATAAGTGGGTAGTTACCCAGTAGAAATTTTTTTGCTTGTCTGTCCTTAACGTGAATCTCCTGGGTGCCACTTTATAAATTATTTTCCTCCAGGTATCTTAGCTTCTCTATTGGTAAAATGGTGTTTTCCCTAATTTTTTTTCCGTGGGGTTTACGTTCTACTGCTGCAGAGGTAGATGTTACCAAGAGAATTTGAGGCTTTAGCATCATGTAAATCTCTTTATGGTCATGATTAAGTGATTTCTTGCCTTATCAAGAAGACTTCTTTAGAAAGAAAGGAGAATACCAAAGAATTTTTCCACTTATTTTTTATTACACAAAGATAAATAAACATTACCTTAATACTTTAAAAAAATATATTAGGATAATACATTATTACCATTTTTTCCACCAGAATAAATAGATTTATATAAATAGACATTTCAAAGTGTAAACTAAAGATGGGTAGAGTTCCCATTACTTTGCAGCCCAGCACGTAGAGGTGTCACGATTCTGAATTTGTGGAGTTCAAGATTTTTGGGGGAAAACATTAAATTTTTTAACCAAGACGCCTATTTTTCAGTAC
This sequence comes from Corvus cornix cornix, assembly GCF_000738735.6. NCBI lineage: Eukaryota > Metazoa > Chordata > Aves > Passeriformes > Corvidae > Corvus > Corvus cornix. Next base: position 111,771,010 of record NC_047056.1, on the reverse strand, counting down.
ATTCTGATGTATTCTAGTTAATTTTTATGGCTTGATTCAGCTTTTTGGAGGCTGGATCAGCCTTTTTCATTTCCATGCAAGGAAATTCTCTGTAGTTCCTTGCCCCTCTGGCTCCCTTCAGGCCTGGTGCTGGATCAAGGGGGTGACACACGTGCAGCCCACGGTGATTATTTTCTTCTCCAGCCTGTAGGATTGCTGGCAGCCCTTCTGCTCCCTGCGGAGGACCAGGATCTCCTGCTTGATGGGGACGGAATTGAGGCTGTGGTCCAGCTGCCCCTCCGGAGTCACGCACCGCGAGTGGCGGCACTCGGCGTCCGCGATCAGCCGGGGGAAGCGGTCGTGGTCCTCGTCGATCCTGGGGGTTGGCAGGAAAGGGAGTATTTGAATCCAAAGGCATGATAGTCTGGATAACTATGGGCTCCCAGCTCGGGAACCTGTGCATCCTGGGGTATATTTCCCACGGAGGGACAGCAGATTCTCCAAAACCCCAGGTTTTTCAGAAATAAAATGTAAGTAACTAAATACTGGATGTTTTTAAATGCATGGCTGCATGCAACTGCCTTTGCAAAGGACTTGCTTCAAGAAGGCACTGATTTTGAAAGACTGATCAGAAACAATTTGAGCTTCCCAATGTGTCACTGCAACTAACAGAGCCCAAAGCCTTCAGTTCCTCCCCAAAATGTGAAATGTTGGTGTTATTAAGCCACCATTGAATTTGGTGCAATATTAACCCCCTGAGGTATTTTTTTGTGATGTTTCAGGTAAAGAATGCTTTTGAAGATAAAGCTTGCCCCAGTACACAAATTAATTAAATTACAGAAGTCATTTGCTTTTCCTTCTATATATTGCCTAGGCTGTGTGTTTGTTTTGTGCTGCTTTTTGTACTGGTTCTCTTTCAAAGAGGATTACAGGGACTGTGGACACCCTCATATTTCCAAAATCTCTCGACTGTGAAGCACTGAAAATAGAGATGAAACCATTTTTCTTGTCCAGGGCTTCCAGTGTTTTTCCAGGCTGTAAGGACAGGGATCATACCTGTAATCCCACGGAGCCAGAGAGCGGCTGCTGACATCCGGACTGGCTTTGGTGTCCTGGTTCATGTTGCTCATGCTGAGGTTGACTCTCACAGTTTGGGGGAATTTTGAGTCTGTTTGGGTCAGGCATCCAGCAGATGCTTGCTTGAAGATGTTCTCTGGCTTGAGCCCAGGCTTGATCACCTTCCCATGGGCAGGAATGCTGGCTGACAGCATGGCCAGCAGCATGAGGAGCAGGGGTCTGAGCTGAAGAAAATTGGTACATTTAGGGCACAAGACAGGTGTGAAATTCATCCACAGTCAGCCTAACTGGTAGTTAAAGCTTATACTGCAGGTTGGAATAATGATAGGAAAATGTGCTGTACGTCACATCAATGTTCTCATTAACTGATTCTCACAGTGCTGACAGGTATAGCATACACCCCGTTGTAATTTGGCAATTAAAAAATGTTAAATTATAGAAAATAATATAATACAGACGATAGAAGAAAGGATATAACAAGAAGAAAAACACTCTAAGGTTGAGTTTTCAATGTATTTCTTGCCTCAGAGAATGCTGTGGTAGCCCATGTCACTAATGTACAGTCTCATTGCTGCCCCATGAGCATTCTCACATTTTAGTTTTTTTTAATTATGAATGATTTAAACAAGCATTTTAAAGGTGGGTGCAGATCCCTATTCAATCTACTAGAATTTAAATCTTAAATTAAATCTCTGTCAAACTGGGGGGGAAATAAATCCAGAATTTAAGTTCTTACCAGAGAAGCGCAAAGAGTTGGAGACATCTTCGTTCCCTTACTGCTTCTGATGCTTGTGCTGGGCTCTGCTGAACTGAAGGTGTCTGGGTACATCTGATGCTGGACCTTTTATAAGGGTTTCTGGGCTGTGCTAAATAATTTGGAGTAGGTGTTTTTTTCCCCAACCTTCACTGTGGTTCTGACCATAACCTAAATTAAGACGTGTATGTATATAGGTTCCATTAACACAGGTGGCATACAGGATATATCTTAGATCTGTAGATGCATTCCTTCAGCCATGTCACTGAAACACCAAAAAAACCCAGATGATTTTAGGAAACCACAAACATTACAAATTCGTGGGTGCAAAGTATTCAGTTTGAAATCGGGATGCTGTAAGTATCAAACCCAAATGTTGCTGGCACAGGTTTGGATCTGTTCGCTCCTAGGTCTGTCTGATGTCTTTTCATCCCAAATTGGGCAGATGTTGGACAGCTGGCCACCATCGAATTGCTCTCTTATTCTTCCCATGGGCTGTAATTTGTCTTGATGTCTGAGGAGCAATGTCCCTGCTCAAGCTCAGTTCTTCTCTGAACTGGGCTATTTTTATTCATGGTTAAACCTCAGGTGTGATATCTCAGTGTTGATCAGAATGTTTCGCGATAGTGAGTTCCCAAAAGTCAGTCATTCTCCACATGGGAAATAGAGTGAGTGAGCTTTGTTTTGAGCTTGCCACTTTTTCATTTTGCTTTCATTTTGCTTCTCTTGTGTTATGAGACACTGTTTTGTTCCTAAGGAAAGGAGTTTGGGAAGTGTGATGGATATAGTTAAACTTCCAGTTCCTAAGTTACAGGGAGGACAGGGGCTCCAGAGAAACTTTGTAAAGGCTGAGAGATGCAAAATGACACCCCGGCACAGGGTGTCCAGAGAAGCTGTGGCTGCCCCTGGATCCCTGGAAGTGTCCAAGGCCGGGTTGAATGGGGCTTGGAGCAACCTGGGATAGTGGAAGGTGTCCCTGCCCATGACAGGGGGTGGAACTGGATAATATTCAAGGTCCCTTTCAACCCAAACCATTCTAGGATTCTATGATGTCGAGTCTGTTCTCTGATATTTCTTTTTTAGGAAATACTCCCATCACTTTGCTCTGACAGTGGGTTACGAGTAGCTCAGATGTGCCCTATAAAGTGACACTCAGTGTAACAGCCTTGAGCCGCTGATCAGAACTTTTCCCAGGCCTAATTTTGGTGGTTTTTCCATGAAAATGATGAGGAGAAGGTACGGATTTTTTACATTTGCTTAATATTTATGCTTAAGTCCAAATTTTACTCACCTTGTTCCATCCAAAGGAGGATGCAAATAAGGGTAGAATTTAGTTTGCGGTTTCTGGGATATCCATGACCTACATCCGCTTGTTTAAAAGACGTTGATGCTTCAGAAATTAAACGTGTATTTCAGTTTCCCTCTTCAAGCTAGAGGTGCACAGGTTAAAGGAAATGGTTCCCTCAGAAGGGGTTTTCTCTACTGCCATTTACTGAAATATCCTTTCAAAGTGGGTCAGTTAAATTGCCAATTTTAGAAGCAAAATACGTTTTTGAAAGCCTACAAGGTAGTGGAAGGTCAGATTCAACCAGCCTGACCCTAAATTGTCTACCCTAAATGCGTCAGTGGTTTGGGTTACCTAGGTACTTGAAAGGTGAATAGTTAAGCATTCAAACATGGCTGATCCACCACAACATTGCAATGGCGAAAGAAAAAATTTCCTTGGTTTATATCAAGGTGTAAACGTGTTTGTTGGCAGTTGTCATAGGCAAGATGTGAAGGTCTGAGGAGAACACGTGTGTCTTGAAATGCTTCTACCAGGTCTGAATTATACAAAGGAAACTCTTGCATTTCTGGTTTCAAGATTTTTCCGAGTGCAAAATAATCGTTTTGTAATTTTTAACGCTCTGAAGTGAAAAAAAAAAAAGATTAATATGATTTTCCCCATGAGATTAGAGTTAACCCTGTAAGATTTGTTTTATTCTGACACATTGTTTTCTCTTAGCTAGAGATCTGGAAACTGGGACACTAACAAAGGCTTATTGAAACAAACAAAAAATTAAAGATTATCAAAAGCCTTTTGAATTGGAACCTACCCCTTCTCTTGGCTCTGGTGAAAGCTTTCTTGAGATTAAGTTTCTGTTGAAGTACTTTGCCCAGCTGAGATTCTTCAGATGAAATCTGAGTGTGTTGGCATGGATGACACTTTCTCCCCTCAAATAGTATCTTAGAATCACAGAATGGTTTGGGTTGGAAGGGACCTCAAAGACCATCCTGTTCCACTCCCTGCCATGGGCAGGGACACCTTCCACTATCCCAGGCTGCTCCAAGCCCCATCCAACCTGGCCTTGGACATCTCCAGGGATGGGGCAGCCACAGAGACCCTACAAGTGCTGAAGCTCTGGAGTCCTGACTGAACTTGCTGTAAATTAAAAGAGAACTTCCAGGGAACTCCAAATACTTTACACTTTTTTTTTTTTTTTTATTGCTATCAGTTAAGTTTATGATATTTCTGTAAAATAAGATTTTTTTATTATTATTTGCAAGTATGAAGACATTTACTTTTTGGTTTTTTCTTGCTGAAGAGAATATTTTTCAGTACCTATTATAAACCCCTGTAAATACAGCAGCACTCTCCTTCCTACATACAAGCATTGCATGACCCACTCTGTATTGTGGAGGTAATTTCTAGGGTTAGACTGAGCCTGAGACCAGTGGTGATGTGTGGGAAACTCAGAATTTGATAGGACAAGGCTCTGAGCACTCTGGTTAAACACTGACGTTTAATTTTAGTTCAATTTAATTAAATCATCCTATGAGTGGATGGTTGGGTCAGACGCATTCAGAGGTCCCCTTCAAATTGGTTAAATCCAGAGAAGGGCCAGGAAAATGCTTGGAGGGCTGAAGCACCTCTGCCCTGGAGCCAGGTTGGGAGAGCTGGGGGTGTCCAACCCTGTGTTGGGTCTGGCTGAGCTGCAGTTCATTTTCCCACAGCAGCTTTCCCAGTGCTGGGCTTTGCATTGGGAGCTGGAAAGGTTTTGGGAACACCCCAGTGTTTTGGCTACTTCTGGGCAGGGCTGGCACAGCACCAGCTCTGTCTCTCCATTTCCCCCATTGAGGGGCTGGAAGTGGCCAAGATCCTGGGAGGGCACACAACTGAGGTAGCTGACCCAAATTATCCAAAGGGATATTCCATACCATAGGATGTCATCTCAGGTAAAAGCTAAGAAAAGGAGGAAGGGGGTGCATTTGTTGTTTACAATGTTTGCCTTCCAGAGAAACTGCTCTGTGTGCTGAAGCCCTGCTTCCCAGGAAGTGGCTGGACATTGCTCACTGATGGGAAGTAGAGAATAAAATTATTGGTTTTTCTCTTTGCTTGTGCACGAGCAAACTTTTGCTTTTGCTTTAGTAAACTGCCTTGTCTCGACCTATGAGTTGTTTCCCTTCTTATTTTCTCTCCCCTGTCCAGCTGGAAAGGGGGAGTGATAGAGTGGCTTGGTGTCCAGGCAAGATCCATCTGCCACATGCCTGGAGAAGAGAAGAGACTTTAGAGCCCCTTCCAAGGCCTAAAGGGGCTCCAGGAGAGCTGCAGAGGGACTTGGGACAAGGGGATGGAGGGACAGGACACAGGGAATGGCTTCCCACTGTCAGAGGGCAGGGATAGATGGGAATGTTGGGGAGAAATTCTCCCCTGTGAGGGTGGTGAGGCCCAGAGAAGCTGTGGCTGCCCCTGGATCCCTGGAAGTGTCCAAGGCCAGGCTGGATGGGGCTTGGAGCAACCTGGGCTAGTGGAAGATGTCCCTGCCCATGGCAGGGGGTGGAATGGGATGATCTTTAAAGGTCCCTTCCAATCCCAGCCATACCATGGTTCTATGAAGTCACTGCACCAGTCTCCTACCCCTTGATTTTTACACAGGAGACACAGCAGAAGAGCTAAAGTAACATTTTTCCTCTATTAAACACCTGTATTTTTCCTCCCCAGCCACTGCAGTAGAAATGATCATCTCCTACTTCATGCCTAAATTTTGCATAACTAATATCTTATAGATACTCAGTATCTGGGAAGTCAGCTTCAAGAAAATGAGCTGCAAAATGTCATTTTAGGAAAGGGACACTTGTGGAGCATTGAGAGGTCAGTGCTGTGTGCCCAAAATCCAGCCCTTAGTTCATGCTCCACCACTTTTAAACCAAATTAAATTCAGAAAACTTGTTTTCTCACCAGTATATCCCTGTATCCCAGAGTTTATCAGAGTTGCCAGGCAGGTCTGATAGGGCAGCTTGCAGAAATAAACTAATTTCTACTGTAGCCATTTGCCTGCTCCCAGGAAAAATCTGAAAATCTTGGTCATTCATCATGGAATCAAAAGATCATAGAATCATGGAGTAGTTTGGGTTGGAAAGGACCTTTTAAATGTCATGTAGTCCAACACCCTGCAATGAGCAGCATCTTCTACTACATCAGCTTGTTCAGAGCCCCATCCAACCTGATCTTGAATTTCCAGAAGCATCTCTTTTTAAGAAGGGAAGTTCCTATTGTTCTGTTTTATCTTGCAGAGCAATCACTCCTGGCCACAACATTTGGTGTGCAAGAAACGCTCAGAATACAGAGGTTTTATGGAATAAGTGAGTCAGAGTGGTTTTGGTGAGAGCTGTAAAAGCACCAGTAGGATCCTAATTTTTGAGCCCTTTCACCTCACTGCGGTTCAGTCTGACTTGTTTTATATTTTTTATTTTTTCTTTAAATAAGTAATGGAAATTCATCCCTTTTCCAATCATATGCTAATTCTGACCATGGTTCAGTGAAGTTTCCAGAACTATCCCAGGGAGGGATTTCAGAGAATAAGCACTGCTGAAGGCTTCCTACTCAGAGATGTGGCCTTGTGAAGGTGGGGTGTGGACCATGGGTGGGTGACAAAAGCTCCGTGTCCTGTTCTAACCCAAAAAATGTCTCTTAACCAGACCTGGTCCTTCTGTGCTGATGCCATGGATACACAGGCAAAGTGAATAGGTGTATGCCAGGTAGAATGGAGCATCCCTGATCTTTCTTTCCTGGCTGAACTGAATGTGCTGAGCCCAGTTGGGCTAGAAAAGGAATTGTGGTTCTTTGTTTCAACCAATGCACAATTCTGAGAAGGAATTTTAATTTCTGTCTTGTTTTACACGTTTTATTTTCCTCATGTAATTGAGCAAATAGACATGGGTACTTTTTCCCCACTCATGTTTTTGACAAGATTTCTCTGGGGTACTTGGCAGGGCAGTTGGCTGAAATCTCTTTTAAAGTTGTGGGACTATTTCCGCTTATGTCCTGGTTCTCCAGGATTTTCTTTTTTGGGGTTTGCTTTGCCCACTGTTGGGAGGCTCTGGGGATCCACAGCCCAGTGCTGTGCTCCACAGGTGTCCCTTGCATTGATGTGGTGCTGAGCAAACCCAGCTTGTGTGGAGGGGAGGTGCAGTGAGCTATGAGGTGTTAAAAAATCCCCTTTTGACTCATTCCCAGGTAAAACCGAGAACAGTTTGCATTAAATGCTCAGAAATCCCCAGGGATTTAGGACTGTGAAATGGGGCATCTCGGTGGTTACGATCCATGAACTGTCAGGGATGACACAGTCCTTGCTCAGGATGAATTAATTGTGCATCTGGAGTGAGAGGGAACCTGGGGATAGAATAATGGAATGGTTTGGATTGGAAAGGACCTTGAAACCCATCTCATTCCAACCCCCTGCCATGGGCAGGAACACCTTCCACTAGCCCAGGTTGCTCCAAGTCCCATCCAGCCTGGTCTTGGACACTTCCAGGGATCCAGGGGCAGCCACAGCTTCTCTGGACACCCTGTGCCAGGGCCTCACCACCCTTAGGATCAATTTGTCTTTTAACTCGAATTTCATAACCTTCCTAGACTCAGGAGTGCCAGCAAACCCATACAATGTGTACAATCCTTCCTGCCCCTCAGAACCCTCCCCATGGGGACTTAAAGCCTGGTGTCCTTTGCTCTGTCACACACATGATCCTGGCCAGACTGTCCCCCCACACACTGCTGCCTTTTGTGTGTCTGGGTCTTCCAAGGGACATTGTCCATGGAGACCTGACAAAAATGAAGCTATGCTCCGTTGCATCCGGGAAGATGTGTCATTTCTGTTCTCAGCAGAGATTCAAACTGCTTTGGAACAGACTGGTGCCACTGCTCATTCTGCTGCATCCATGCTCCCTCCTCCCCATCCATCCAGCAAAATATAAGGGCGTCATGGATGATGCACGTAATGAACTTGATATACCTTTGTTCATTTATTTATTGACAGCTTTGAAATTTTTTTGGTGGGGTGAAGATGGGGAACAACCGGCTGAGCTGAATGTCTGAAGTTAGACATCCGAGTTCATAGCCTGGCTCAGAGAAAAGGTCAGCAAAGCCATTTTCAAGTTTTTTGGCTGTTTTTCTTCATTAGCTGCAGTGTGGTGGGGGTGGGAAGATTCAGAGATACCTCACAGGGAGATGTGTGATCTGGTGTGTGTGTTGTGGCTAAGTTGATATGGGATAACTGATGTCAAAAACCTTTGCCATGCAGATTATTGTTATTTATAGCTCCTTTTTGCATTAAATAAGTAAGAAAAACATGGACACAGAGTGTTTTCAAGAATATGTTGCTCTTGTTCTTTATGTGTTTTTTTTAATAATTTACTTACAGATTACTTGGTCTGGCAGTGCTCAGCAAAAGGGGGTGTGTGGATGCAAGTTTGATTGATAGGGAAAGGAAATTAAGATGGTTGTGTCTCTGCAGATCCACATTGATTTAGGAACCTGCTGAATGTTCCAGAGCCAACAGCTTTGTGTGTGATATTCTGGGCCTCTGGTAATCATGGAATGGTTTGGGTTGAAAAGGACCTTAAAGCACATCTCATTCCAACCCTCCTGCTGTGGGCAGGGACACCTTCCACTGGACCAGGTTGCTCAGAGCCCCATCCAGCCTGGCCTTGGACACTTCCAGGGATGAAGGAAATGCTGGAGTAGCCCTGCCTGCAGTGATGCTTATGAAAACCAAAAGCCTATCCCAAACCTTTCCAGGTGCCTCATCCCCAGATGCACCTCTGGAGATGTTCGGAGGAGTAGCAGATCCATCCGGGAGGAAGGGCTGGTGAGGCTGAGCTGAGGCAGAGGCAGGCAAACCTTCCTGGCTTGGTGTTTTCCACACTGCTATAGCTGGTTGAAGGGGACCAAACCTCCGAGGAAGACGGGCTTGGTTCCGTTTGACCAGCCAGAGCAGAGCATAGCTCCGGACCACAGCACGCCCTTGGCTCCGCTGCTCCTGACCTGCAATGGGAATGGGACACATGAGACAGGGGACACAAGGACTGACCTCTGCTCAGAGGGAGAGGAGGATGGTGCAGCACTTATGACACCAGCTTAGGAGACCTCACCATTCTCCACAGAATCATAGAATGGTTTGGGTTGGAAGTACCTTAAAGATCACCTCATTCACCCCCTGCCATGGGCAGGGACACCTTCCACTATCCCAGGTTTCTCCAAGCCCCATCCATCCTGGCGTTGGACACTTCCAGGGATGGGGCAGCCACAGCTGCTCTCGGAAACCTGTGCCAGGGCCTTATGACCCTAATAGGGAAGAATCTCATCCTAATATCTAACTCTACTGTCTTTTGGTTTGTCCTATCACTCCGGGCTCTTGTAAATGGTCTCTCTCCATCTCTCCTGTAGTCTCCTTCAAGCACTGAAAGGCCACAATTAAGTCACCCTAAAGCTTCTCTCTTCCAGCCTGAGCAACCACAATTCTCTCATCCTTTCCTGATAGCAGAGAGGAAATCAACATAGTGGCCTCATCTTGGACTTGCTCCAACAGCCCCATGTCCTTCCTGTGCTGGGACCCCAGAGCAGCAGGCAGCTCTGCAGTCGAGGTGCTGGTACATCCATTTTGGCTGGGAACTGGTCTGTGCATGGGGCCATTGTAGATACAAAAATGCTGCTAGCAAGGATTTTCTTGCTATTTTCAAAGTCCATGAGAGACTTTTCTCTCTCACAGAAGAGGTAGCAGGGAATGTAAACAACCAAACACCTGCAGCCTTGAAAAGTCTTGTTTATAGTACAGTAGAAAAATATTTTGACAATGGATGTTTTAGGATTTTAGCCAATCACCCCAAGGGGTGGCTGATCCTTTGTCCAATTAGACTATGAAGAAAAAAGTCATAAAAGAGTTTGTAAAATGATTAAATAAATCAATCTTGCTGCACAGTTCCTGCCTGCTGGATCTTCTCTCCTCCTCCCTATGGCTGTGATATACCCTAGGATTGCAGTAATAGGCCATTGATGCCCTGACTCCTGGGGGGTTTTCAGGACTGGGGTAATTTTCTTGCTAATGCATAAATCAACAGTACTGAAGTGTGGGGATATGCCTCAGGAGGCAAATTCTGCATCCCTGTCTCGATGTTTCATAGATTTTGGGCTTGATTTGGTATCTGGTCCCAGCTCATGAGCCTGGGCACGGGTAAGGAACAAAGTCTTGTGTAGCTTAGAGAATTGGCCCATCCTGAGCCACAGCAGCAAATGTATGGAGATTTATCTTAGAACCCTAGAATCACAGAATAGTTTGGGTTGGAAAGTGTTGGAGTGAAAGCTTCTCTGGACTGAGGCCCAGAGGGAAGCCAAAGCACAAGGGTTGAATTAAAACCTTTGGATAGGCTGAGATACATGAAGTCACACTAAAGTGAAATAGAAATACAGAATTTTAACTTTTAGTAGAAATATATGCTAAGTGCCTTAAACATTAAAAAGCTGTAGCAGAGACCTTAAACACAGTTCTTGCTGCAGCAATGTTGCCTTTTCACAGAATTTCTTTACTTTAGACAAAATATAGATAGAACTATACTGTTCCCATTTTTAGATAGAGTGTTCACATAAACAATAAGAGCTGATAGAAACTGTACACACAAATCTGTGTAATACCTGTGTAACACTTGTGTAAGGCTTAGGACTGTTAGAATTAGACCAGGATAGGCTAAGAAAAGAAAAACTAGAATGGTGTGTTAATCTTATTGGTCAATTAGCAAATATAATCCACACTTCTGTGAGAAAAAATTATAGAAGAAACTAGAATTAGAAGAAGCAGCTGTTTTCTGCCTGCTGTTTGCTGTTGCTGCTTGGCTTTATCATGTAACCCCCTTGAACTCTGCCTTCAAGAAAGCTATGAGACAATGAAATACAGAACTTAGCAGAACAGCAGTCTCCTCTGCTCTCTTACCCTGGTCTGAGAAGGAAGGGTATCCCATCGAAAGCTCAACAGAAAGGATCTTAAAAATGATCTTGTTCCAACCCCCCTGCCATGGGGGCACCTTCATGCAGCTCTTTCCTCCCCACTTCTTCCTCCGTCTGTATTTTTCCACTCTTTCTTTTTCTTATTTTTCTTATTTTTATTTTTGTTTTTTAATAGTGAAAAAAGGGAAAAGTGGGAGGGAGGAAAGACACCTCCTTTGTCCATTGAAGGGAAGTCACCTGCCAGTTGTCAGTCAGGCATCACTTTTCAGAGCCACCCTGAGCCCTCCAGCTGTACCTGGAGCCTCAGTGAGGAGACAGCTGCCAGAGACCACGAGCAGCAGGGCACGGGGCAGCTTCCAAACAGGACAAAAGCAGCATTTTTCCAGGCCTGTACATAGGCCCCTTTCCATGTGCATGTGGTTTTTCGGGGACTTAGAGTCATAGGATCATTAAGGTCAGAAAAGGCCTCTAAGATCATCAAGCCCAAGTGACTTGAAACATTTTTCTCTGATAAACATTTTGATTAGGAGGGGTTTTTCCCTTGGTTTTTGTTGTTGTTTTTGTTTTAGTTTTTTTTGTGTTTTTTTTTAAATTTCTTTTTTATTCCCTTTGTCTTCTCACTGCTCAGTGTTGGGAGAAATATTAATTTGAGTAACCTCTGGACTCCCCTTCTTGCTTCCTACTTTCTCTTTGTTCATTGGGGTATTCATTAACAAGGGAAGCTTCAGCAACTTAAATTCTATATCCCCTATGGAAACATCTACCTTACTGCCAAAGAAACACCTCCTGCCAGCCTCCAGTTGTAAAATTCGTTTCATACTCTGCCCCATCAGCACTAGAAGGTTTCAAACCTGACAGAATTTAGGTAGAATTAGAGTTTTTACCTTCTGTCATGGTCTGGGTGTGGATACACAACCAGAGGATGGAGGAAAGAACAGAATTAAAACAGGGGCCTTGACCCCCCCAGACAGGCAATAAGTTTTCCCAAACCTTAGCCCCATGTGGAGGTTATTTCTTCTCCTGTGTCCTTGCCAGTGTGTGTGTGCCTGTAACTCAATCCTGGCCCGTGCTGTGCAGGAAGAGTCACTGCTGATCCCGGGCTCCAGCGGAACAGGCTGGGAACAGCTGCAGAAAGTAAATAAGGGATGGGATTCCACTCCAGTGTTAAACCCCAAATTCATGCAGTCAGTCAAGGCTAGGGACAGGCTCAGCTGGCCAGCCAGAAGGTTTGGCTTCATTTGCCAACACCTGAGCCTCTGGCACCATCCAAGGAACCACAGGTTGTTTGGGACAGCCACATGTGATGTGCAGGTGTGGCACAGCACAGAGCTGAAGAAAAGCTAGAAGCCATTGGACTATTCTTAGGCAGACTCCAAAGGCACTGGGAACATCTTTTTTGGCAACTAAATAAAGTCCACAGCTCCATAGACTGCAACAGGTTTTCATTACCATAGAGATGAAGACATCACCAGATGCAGAGAGGAAGTGCTGGGCTTGAGACATGGACAGTGGGCTGATCAGCCAAGTCAGGTCAGGATTCGCACCCCTGCCTGCTCATTCCACTGGGTGCCTTTTTGTCTTGCCTAGTTTTTATGATTAGAACCACAGAATTGTTTGGTTAGAGGGGGCATTAAACACCATTCCAACCCCCTGCCATGGCCCAGGACACCTTCCTCTAGCCCAGGTTGCTCCAAGCCCCGTCCAGCCTGGCCTTGGACACTTCCAGGGATCCAGAGGCAGCCACAGCTTCTCTGGCACCCTGTGCCAGGGCCTCACTACCCTCACAGGGAAGAATTCCTTCCCAATATCCCATCCATCCCTACCCTCAGTGAGAAGCCATTCCCTGTGTCCTGTCCCTCCATCCCTTGGCCCAAGTCCCTCTCCAGCTCTCCTGGAGCCCCTTTAGGCACTGGAAGGGGCTCTGAGGTCTCCCTGGGTCCTTCTCTTCTCCAGGTGAACACCCCCAGCTCTCCCAGCCTGGCTCCAGAGCAGAAGGGCTCCAGCCCTTGGAGCATCTCCGGGGCCTCCTCTGGACTTGCTCCAGCAGCTCCATGTCCTTCTGCTGTTGGACCCCAGATCTGGAGGCAGCTCTGCAGGTGGATTCTCACCTGAGAGGGGCAGAGGGGCAGAACTGCCTCCCTTGGCCTGCTGGCCATTCTTCCTTTAATGCAGCCCAGAAAGAAAAAAAAAGATAATTTTTCTCTGCTCAGTTTCTCTTCGGAGTTTACATAACCTAAGAGTTGGTTCTGTACAAGAAAGGGTGAAATAATGGTTTGACAAGCGCTTTCCTGGATTACATCAAGGAGACCACAGGGCCTGGGTCAGATGAAGAAGCCTTGGCTTTGATGCAGACTGAAATTTTGCAAATCATCTTGGTGGCTAAGGAACATAAATGTCATTGGTTTCAGGGTCTATATTGGTGCCTTATAAAGTGCTGAGGTGCAGGCACAGGAACTCAGTGGTTGCTGCTGTGTTTAGCACAGTTGCTGGCACAGTTTTGACCTGTGTCTACTGGGGCTCACTCTAACAATTCCTAAGCTCAGCTTTGCACTTAGAGCTGGTCAAGGGCCATTCCCAGTCAGGAGTTTGAAGATGATCAAGTTGTGAACATTAATGACTGAAACATATGTATGGTTTTTAAGCTTCTAACTAGATCAGGTTTGTTGAGGGCAATTTGGAGTGGAATTCCAAAAATTTCCCATGGGAAATGAAGGCCTGAAAACCTTTCAGACCTAGGCCACAATGGCAACAACAGTTGTTTGAAAAAATTTCCTAAATTCTTTCTTAAAATAAATTAAGACTGACTGAAAACTGCCTTAAGTTTGAATATTTGACCTATAGTGGAAGAAGGTAATGTGTAAGAAATGGTTTGAACGCTTCAGCTCCATGTAACAGGATCTTGAAGATATCCAGGATATCTCCAGGCTGTCCTAGAGGGGTTAAAGGCAACTGGTCCACTGTTTGCAAAAAAAATACACTGAGCTCATTGCTACACAATATTAGAGCACAGAATTAAACAGTGCTCAGAGGAGGAAGAGACATTTGTGACATGGCAGGACTGTCCTGAGTTATGATAACACAGATTTAGGAAAAAAAATCTCATTGTTTTTGATAAGGCTGTGTGCCTGCTTAGCTCCACAGTGTCATATTAATTAGGAGGTGACTTCCTGCAACTTGTCCTGTTCCTGTACTGAGACAGTGCAATGAATTAACCTTCAACAATCCACTACAGCAATTTCTGTACCTGTAGCATTCATTTTAATCCCATTAAAGAAGATCCTGTTAGGAATTACTGGGAGTAAAGAGAAGAATTTTGTGACATCTGGATCATACTCAGTTTTGCTCCTCACAAGTCAACCCTACCCAGTGCTATTTAATTCTTCCTCTGTGTCACTTAATCCGAAGCGTTTTCCACCTGAGAATGGATGGCAACATGAAATAGGGTAGATTTAGATAAGATATTGGGAAGAAACTCTTTGCTGCAAGGGCGGCGAGGCCCTGGCACAGGTTGCCCAGAGAAGCTGTGGCTGCCCCTCCCCTGGAAGTGTCCCAGGCCAGGTTGGACAGGTCTTGGAGCAACCTGGGATAGAGGGAAGTTTTGGAAGTAGATTCTGAACCATTCTGTGACTCCATGAATTATTGATGCTCTCTGGGATGTAGTGATTTTCAGAAAGCCCTTGAAGAGCACTTTCAGGACAGTGTGAATATTATTTGGATTAGGTGAAACCTATAGTCTACTTACTGCGTGCTTTTTCAAGAGAAAGATGTACAGAATACATTCTAGTTATCAAATTTGCATGGATTCAGGAGTTTGCAATCTTTTTAGATGTTCAGATCCCTATGCACTGCTCTCTGTGGGTGGTGAGGGCACTGTAAAATGAATATAAACTGCCTGGCTCTATTTGACAAAGTCAAATTCAAATAAAATGCAGTTACAGGAAATCTTTGGACTCCTTGCAGTCGCTGGGAGCAGAGGACACAGGCGATGTCTCCCTGAAACCACACACTTCCTTACATTCCATAGCAGCCTAATCCATATGGGGATATAAAGAAGCATGTCATCTCACAAGAGAAGTCCGGATTGTGCCTTCTGGCCAGCAGGACAGCTCTGCACCCTGCACTCCTGAAGGGGTAGTGTTGCTCCTCAGACGTGTTTCAGAGCCAACAGTCTGCTTCCTCCTTGGTAAAGCAGTGACAGCACAACCCTTGTAACTTCCCTGGTGCCCTGGAGCATTTTGGGATGTTTTGGAGGGATACTTCCAGGTGGTTCAGATTTTTCCAGAGTGTCAGCAAGCATTCCTGTGTGTGCCTCTGCACAATGCTCAAGCCTGGAATCTCCTGGAAGTGCATGTTGGAGAAGGTCTTGGACTTGTTTTGACAGCCCTGAAATCCTCAAAAGCTAAAGTTTGCTGTAAAAAAAAGGTCACATGAGTGAGAGGTGATAGATTGTGTTCTTTCCTTTCACTTTGTTGTTATTATTGGTGTTGAGGCAGGGCCTTGAGGACCTGGCTGAGCAGAGGAGCTGCTCATACACACACAGGGATGTGGTCCTGGAGAGCTGCCTGGCCAAGCAGGCAGTGCCTTCAGAACCAGACAGCAGCTCACCAGAGCCTGGCCTGGCTGATCAGATATAAGCTTTAAGTCCAAGGGTCACAGAATGGTTTGGGTCAGAAGGATCTGGCAGGCTCAAAGGAGGAGCAGCTTAGATCAGGTTGCTCAGCACCATGTCTAGTCAAGCTTGAATCTCTCCAAGGATGGAGTTCCCTCAGTCTTTTGGGGTCTGTTTCCCAGAGTGTGACCATGCTGATGGTGAAAACCTGGTTGGTAATATCTAATTGGAATTTCCTGTGTTCCAACTTGAGCCAAGCCCTGGTGCACCTTTGGGAGGAGCCTGTCATGGCACAGAGGGCAGGACACATGGATGGATTTCTGCATTTCATGATAGAAATGATCATCAGAAGTGAAAAGCAAAGTACCCTGGTGTTCCTTCCTGTAGTAATCCTTGATTCAGGGTTGTTGCACACTCTCTTCCTCAGTAGGGCTGGCATGCTCAGGGATGCTCAAAGGGAGTTATGGCCATGTTTGGGAAACAGCTGGTTGGAATCGATTTGTTCATGGCACAGATTCACAAAGATGATTTATTTCTAAGTGGAAGCATCTCCAAGGATGGAAAAGGAGAGGGAATACCCAAGTTTCTAATACACAACCAGTCCACACAAATATATAGGACAGGAAAAAAAAAAAAAAAAGCTTTTCTCTCACGTTTTCTCTTCCAAAAGAGTCAAAAGACTAAGGAATGATCTCAGGTGATGAGAAGTACTAAAATCAGGGTGGGAATAACCCCAAGCTTTGAAGGAAACATAAATCCTCTTTGAAGGCAGGCCCTAGTGAGGCTCTGCTGGCCCAGCACAGACTCCAGGGTGCAGAGCAGCACTGCACACACTCCTCAGAGGCTCCAGCTCTCCCTGGAGCACGGCTCCCTCTCCTCAGCTTTGCTGTCACTCTCCAGACATTTTATTGTGTAGGAGAAGTTGGATCAGAGGCTCTCTCCATTCTTGCAGGGCTCTCCATCCTCCCCTGTGACAGAGGTGTTCCCCTGCATGATGGTACTTCAGGAAATACCACTTCTGCAATGTCCCCCAGTGTCTGACATTGCTGATTTTTCACATCTCACATGTAACCACCTCAGTTTTTCTGCCCCTCTATTTTCCCTCCTTGTCAGCCGTTCAAACCTGTGTCAGTACCTGATGTAATGATGTCTACAAAAGACAAAATCCATCCCATGGTGTTGCTCATCCTAATACTCAGCTGGGGCAATGGATTTACAGACTGAAGAGTGTACAAATGGCTCAAATTTATTTTCACTTAAAAACTTCATGATTTTGTACATGATGCTCTAAGTAATTTTGCTTGTACAAAAATCCCTATTGAGTGAAGTGAAGGGATGAGTGGCTTTTGGGAGAAATTGTTTGTTTTCTTTAAAGCCATATAAAGGCTTCTCTTCATGATTTCTAGAGAAATTCATGGCAGGGAATTTCACATAGTCATTATTTCAATCAGTACCTGATTGAACAAATGAATGCAAATTCTACAGAAAGAGATGAGTCATGCAGTGACCCAGGAAATTATATTGTTTAAAAGTTCCCAGAATCAGGAGTGGTGTCTGAATTTCCATTATTTAAGATTTTTACACAAAGCACAACAGAGGTGTTAAAAATACCCACAGCAAAACATTCCTGCTTTGTTTTTGTTTTTGTTTCAGTCAGATCAATGTTATAGGAGCATTCACTATACTTTAGACTAAGAACTCAATGTAATATTTACTTCCCAGTTAGATGAAGGCCTTTGACTCAGAGTAGGTGAGGAAGATGAGCCTTGCTGACATCAGGGTAAAACTCCCAGAGATTTCAGCAGAGCCATGACACAGGCTGTGGATTCCCAGACTTTTGAGTGCATAAATCTGTTTACATGAGCTATCAGCAATAATGAACGAAGAGATATTTCTTCCTAGCCTTGTTAGCCCTCAGTTTAAAACCATTATTGGTGCTTACTGGTAGCATTTTCTTAAGCTTCTCATAGGCCTGTGTCAAAGTACCATGGAAATTCTGGGATCAGAAAAGGGTTCAGAGTGATTAATGAGGAAACAGATGTAGTTACCTCGAAGATCCTTGATTCCAAGCATGTAGGTAGGTAAATATTCCTTATTTATATAAGCTCTTCTGGTCCAATTTGTGGACTGGGGTTTTAAAATCTTATGTTGGTATAAATGGGAATTTATTGATGATATTAAAACCTAATTGGATCAAGATTTGTATTAAATACATTGAGTGGAATTAACTGGGACTGTTGCAGTAAACACTCACTAGGTTGGATTTCCAGGCCACACTGTTCCAAGATTTACAAAACCCAAAACAGGCAGAATGAAGAAATGTGGATAAGGAAATTATAGCTAAATAGTTAGAAATTAAGGAGCTGACTGGGACAGATACTTGAGTACAAAAGATTGGCAGGAATGGCCATAAAAGCCAGGAAGGAAAAGAAGGAAATGAAGGAAGTCAATAGGATATAAGTAGATCCATTTACAGCCAGAATCTCTCTTTTTGCCCGCCCTGGGATATTATATTCCTTGTGAACAGCAGATATACAAACTAAGAGCAAACGGTCCATGCCTTTTGGAGCCACTTGGAATAATCATCTGAGGCATACCCAGAGCCACATCTGTCCCTGCCTGGTGTGAGGAAGAGAACGAGGAAAGAATGGGGCAGCTGTCCTCCAAGGGTCCCTGTGACTGGGAGGGTTTGTCACCGGGGCAAGATGGGAGGTGATACTCCCAAAATGGGCTTTCTGATACCCCTGGCATTCGGGCAGTCACTCTTCTGGGCTCTCTGGCAAGTTTCTTCTTCCACCCTGGATTGCAAGGATGAATGCTTTCCGGGGAGCAGTTGTTACTGGAAGGAGGGAGGCAGCTTAGCCTTTGGTTTTCCTGACTACACCCCCATGCACAGAGATGTGCATGGATGTGACAGCAGTGCAAAGAAGGGAAGCGGTACACAGGAGTCATCCCACTGATTTAAAAGGGGAACCCCCTTCCTAACACTCTGCCCTTCTCCCCAGTAAAGATTTGTCTGGATTTTACCACCTCATTGTCCCCTATCTGCACCAAAAGGCATCTCATATAAGGCAAAAGCTCATGTAGAGCCTTTTCTTGTCTCTTTTGCAATCTTCTGTGGGCAAGTCAGTCAGGTTAACATTTTAGCTTTGTGAGCCAAGTTAGTTATCTCAAGGTAGATTTTTGAAGCCTGTCCTAACCACAGCCTCCAGGAAGCTTAAAACTCAAGAAATCAAGTTTGCATCTGTCTGCAAAATATTGCCTACCTCTAACTAGAGACTATATTTAGGCCCTTGGGTTTTGGAGGTGTTTCAAGAGCCTGTTTTTCTTTAAACTCTGGTGGGGTTTCATGGGAGTGTCTCCAAGTTTAGTGAGTTTGCTCCATTAACTGTGGTGATCAGTTCCCTGTCTCAGTGGGAATAAGGCCTCAGCAAGCACCTCTGAAAAATCACTCAGTCCTAGTGTGCCTACATTTAATTCCTTAAAACAGGGAGGCACAAAGGAGAAAATAGATGAGTTGCCCAAGGTTATTTAGAGAGGTTGTGCCAGAATCACCGGCAGCCCTTGTAAGGTGCGTGCCCATCCTACTCATCTCCTTGTTAGAATTTCCACCATTTTTATCTCACTATAAAAAGATATTTATATTATGGCTCTCTAAGTTATATTTTCTGTTTTATCTGGTGATTTTAAACTGAGATCTTGAGTCTGGTTTAGCCCCATCGTGTTTTACTTAACCAGTCTTTTCACCAAAGCAGAGTAACTGCACTTGAGCAAAGTCCATCAACATTCCCAGATGGTGGGTGGGGAAACTGAGGCACAGAGGTGCAATAATTGGCCTGGAACAAGCTGGAGTGCCTGTAGCAATGCCCATACCTACTCAGCATGGCCTCCCTCGCTCTGTGGTTTTCCTTTTCCCCCCATAACTTGAATGCAAATTAATTTAATGATGTAATATATGGTAACTGTCCCTCAAGAAGCCCATTCGGATTTTTGCCACTGGCTTGAAAAAGAGGGGAATCATCCTTGCCTTTTTACTGCACCTAAGACTGTTTCACTGGGGGTTTCTGGGTCTCCTCATGTCACAAACCTTTCCCCAGGTTGGAGCTCCTGGAGGCCAGAGGCCTCTTGTACAGCCTTGGGAAAGAGGACAGTGCCCTTGTCCTCTAATTGGTTTTTTTTTTTTTTTGGCTAGTTCCTCTCCTTATAATCCAAAAACAGGGAAATGAGGGGATGAGCTGAGACTGGAGAAGGATAAATGCATGCTGGGCTTTGACAGCTTCAGTCATTCATTCCCAGTTAAATTAACCAATACTTCTAACAGGCTGGAAAAACAAGGAACAGCCACCCATGGAGAGCAAGGACCCACAGACAGGGCCCAGGAGTGTGTCCAGAGGGGGCTGCCTCTCTCTCTTGACTCCAGAAGGAGCCAGGGGTGACTGTGCTCATCATTTAAACTCCTCACTTAGCACCTCAGGTCAAGTGGGGATGAATTTGCACCTGTGGATGCCTGTACTCATGGTTTCCATTGGTGAAATGAAGAAAACACTTCACTGTCCAGTAACAATTCTGGAGCATTAAATGAATCAAAAAAAGAGTCGGGATAACATAATTTAACAGCTGGACATGGTGACAGGGAGGCACTAGTGGGAACCTGCTGGTCACCACTTATTCCAAGGTGAGAATTAAAAGTCAGAAGGTCACTTCCCCTGGAAGGTGTTCATCACCTGGGCTGTCACCCTTCGCTGTTAAAGGAGGCTCCTTGGGAGCCATCTGAGATTGCAGAGCTTCCCAGGGGATGAAACTGTTTCCCTCCCACCACCCTGCAGCCCGTCCTCAGCAGTCCCTGTACCCCCTGGGTCCCTGAAGGGTTGACTTTTGAGAGGAGAGACCTGGCCAACAGGACTCCAAACACCAACCCTGCTGCCCTTGAGAACAAAACCGTGCTTTTGGAGATGGTCTTGAAAATCAGACACATCCCTGGGGTTCATCTGTCCACAGCTAAGAGCCTGAACACACCCACTTGGAAAGGATACTTCGATGCCACAGCCATAGATCACACCCAGGCAGGGTGGTCTGATCCCTGGGAATTTGGTAATGAGTCCGTGGCCCTGTTTGAACCATGAGGACACCACCCCACCTCCTTTCCCTTTCCCATCCGTGGCATCTTTTGCCCTGCCCAGAGTTCCTTAGGATGCTTTCCACAACCCTGGATGTGAGGCACTGGCTGCTGCCTGTGCACTCCCAGCTTGGCCATAAATCTCACACACAGGAGGCATTACATTAAAAACCAATAAATTGCAGACATTACCTTCAGCAAAGGAGCAGTTGGTGCCTTCATCCTCCTCTCCTGGGTCCTTTGTGGCTTTGTGGCTCCCCAGGGGTGTTATCTGGGCTGGCATCTTCAGCGACAGGTGGGGTTCATCCTTTCCAAGGCTTCCCGAAGGAAGCAGGAGCTGGTGTGGTCAGAAGTGCTCTCCAGCAAGCAGCCTATGCCTGGGGCTGCCCACAAGTCTCTTGAAGCAGCTGATGCTACTGACCCCTCTGTGTGTGTGAGTGTGTTTGGGGATTTGGGCATTTCCCCCTCTCCCACTCTCCTCTAAAACCAATGCCTCCTTTTTTTTTATTTTTTCCCTCTTCCCTAGGGATAACCATGTTAAGTTCCTCACCTTTCCATCAACTTTCTACCACCTGGGCTCATTTCCCCCCGCCTCGCCTCAGTATCCTCTTAGCTCCCTTGCCGGCTCTGTGGCTAAACGTTTTCCATCAATATTCCTGTCTCATCCTGCTCAGGGCAGAGCAGCTTCCAGCCCCCCGGGCCTCGGGCTGGCTCTTCACTCTCCGCTGCCCCTTCCCACCTCGCTGTACCCCGAGGATGCTCCAGCCATCCCCGCATGGTCCCTGCCCTGCCCGGCTGTCACCGTCCCTTTTGTATCGCCCACCCCCAGGCCAGCCCACCCCACGGCCCCGTCCCCCCACCTGCCCGTGTCCTTTACAGCCCGTGGCCCTTCCCGGCCCCTCCTGTCCACCTCAATCACCCCGCTGACAGCGGCGTGTTGAGTGACACCGCTTCAGCTGTCCCGTGCCGGGACGGGCACATTTCGGCATTTTATCCCTTTTTTCTGATGCTGTAACTCAGTCCTGGCAGAAAAAACCCCACCAAAATTTCCAGACTAAAGCCACTTACTGCAGGTACAGCAGTTTAATGTTTTAATGGCCAGAGGGCTGCAGGAGGATGAGGAGGAGGAGGAGGAGGAGGAGGGAGTTGGATTTGGAGCTGGTCCAAAATCCTCATGGGCTCTTTGCTTAGTGGTGATCGGCAGGACAAGAGGAGCTGGGCTTTTGGGGTCATAAACAGGGGCTGAGCCCAACCAACTCCATGAATTCACACCAGTACAGCCTTTTCACCTCTTCTCCATCAAAGCTGTTTAAAAAACAGTGTCCCTGGAAGACTGGAAATGAATCCATTGGTGGGGGTAAAAGTTTGCAGAGAATTTTTGACTGGCAAATAATATTAACCACAGAATCACTGAGTCCTAGAATAGTTTGGCCTGGTATGGACCTTAATGATCATCTTGTTCCACCAATGGGCGGGGACACCTTGCACTAGACCAGGTTGGTCCAAACTCCATCCAACCTTGCCTTGAACACTTTCCCTTTTTTTTTTTCTTATGTTGGTATTTAAAAACATCTTCAGCTTTCTCAGAGCTAAAGAAGCAAATTGCAAGCAAACCTGTCACTCTGCTCCTTACCAGACTCCTACGAGTCATAAACCAAAATGCCCTCTTAAATTATACACCATTTCCTCTCCGTTTTCTGTCAAAATCTCAATGTTTAGTGTAATCTTACGTCATAGGGGAAAAATACTTTTGAAACATTCTCAGCATTTTTTGGGAAGGGAAATATTTTTGTGTTAAAATCAGAGTGGCCATACAACCCTGCAATCAATTCCAGACATTTGAATGCTCACCTAATAAGAATTATTAGGATGGGGACAAAAGCCAGGGAGCAGGACCTGTGGTGAAAGACAGACTGTAATAGGATTATCTGAGAGAGAAATGGCCAAAAGTAAATGAAAGAGGACCAGACAATGCTGCTGGGTGCAGGAACTCCACCATCCTCACCGCAGGAACATCCTCAGCATGGTTTTGACTGAGATGATTTCTCTCTCCCATCCTTTTCCAGGCACAGTTCAGGAGTTTGCGTGCAATAAGACACATCCCTACAGGCAGCTGCATGCAGCAATCCTGGTTTGGAGGTTAAAACGCTTCAGTAATACCAATGTGGGCCATTTGGCTTCATGGGCAGCCGTGCCAGTCATACTCAATTTACTGTTTCAGATGCAGAGGAAAGAATGTGATTTTTAAAAAAATACTTGCTGTGCCATAAACTTCTTCCAAGATCCTGAGCATATCATCCTGTGCCTCAGTTTCCCAACCATAAACAACATTTTGAGAGCACTGCCCTCTCCCCGGGTGGGATGAGGACCTAAGAGACCCCCTGGGGAATTCAGATATCCCATTAATTCTTCCCTGGGAGGGTGGGGAGGCCCTGGCACACGTTGCCCAGAGAAGCCGCGGCTGCCCCATCCCTGGAAGTGTCCCAGACAAACTGAGGCTGGCAGAGGGGTTTGGTGTCACTGGAATGTGCTGGTGCTCACAGGCAGTATCAGGTTTCACAAGGATGTGGAGATGGCAGCTGGGAACACACTGGGCACGTGGAAGCTGTAAAAAATTGACCTTTTCTATTTAGAGCTGCTGATACACCTTGTAAGGCTATTGGGAGCAGCAGTTTGGCTCAGGGACCCCACATGATCCCAGGCAGTCATGAGATGAACTCTGTATTTCCTATAAGGTATCACCCCGTTCCTTATGGAAAGAAAGGAGGTTGTCCCTCAAAATCCACCACCTTGGTCCATGGAACACATCTGGGAGCTGAAAATTTCAGCGCAAAATGGGTAGTCCTTTATATTTAATTTAAATTTAATTTAATTTAATTTAATTTTATTTTATTTTATTTTATTTAAAATTCTACTTGTCTGAAAAACCAAAAAACATTGATTATGCTGAATTATTATTTTCTTTTAATCCCAGTTAGTAACCCGTAGGACATAAACTGCATAAACTGCCCAAACTACATTTGTATCATTTTTAGTTTATTTTTATTCATTACTTTCAAATTCATTGGGATGTAGATAAACCCAGCCCTATACAGAGCTCCCTGCTGATTGTCATCCATAAAATTATGGCTATGCTGGATAACTATAAACTCACTACTGGAAGGAATTTCTGTACACTCTCTATTTCTATATTCTCTGGGTATTTCAGTGCCCAGAGAAGCTGTGGAAAAGTCCAAGGCCAGGTTGGATGGGATTTGGAGCAACCTGGGATAGTGGAAGGTGTCCCTGCCCATGGCAGGGGGGTAGGATGAGGTGGTTTTTGTGACTGTTGGTATAAAGTCCCTGTTAGAGTGAGGTAGAGAGGAATTATATTCAGACACTTAAATTCCATCTCTTCTGGGCTCTTCAGTTCAAGTGAGGAGATTGATTTTTGTTTCTCTACGTTCCTCAGACAGATATGAAGAGGATGGAGAGGAACAGATCATCTGCCCCTCTGGCTGTGCCTTCATTCCCAGTGCCTGGGTAAAAGTGGCCAGGAACAAGGCAAGTTGTGGTGCCTCACACCTGCTTGCATATTTGTGGGGGTGGAAAAGAGCAGATGTCCAGAGCTGCCAGTTCTGGGAGCCCTGCAGGAATGTGGGGCCTGTGACAGCTGATTGAGTTGGAGAGGGTTTGGATGGGGGTGGGAGGGGGTTTTGGTGCCTGTTCATGGCCTTGGAGAGCTGGTGATGGGGAATAGAGGTGGAAAGTTGGTGTAGACCCCAAAATGAAAAGGTTGCTTGAACCTGGAATATTTATGGCCTGGATGAGGAAATTCAGTGCTCTTCCCTTGGGAGATACCGAGTCTTGGAGTCCCTGCTGGATTTTGGATGTATTTTCTGGGTTAGCTGGTGGGAAGATCAGGTTGTTGACCTCTTTAGACTTGGACAGATACAGAGGTTGCCAACAGCTATCATCAGTCCAATCCCTTGGAGTTTCATTCCAACAGTCCCTTGCATCATTACTGAGGGACAATAAGAGTGGGAAGACACAATGATCTCAAGAAAAAGACTGAGAATTAGCCTGGTTTGCACCCAATATTAAACAAATCTTGTAAAAAAGTCTCCTGAAAGTGAGACATTGCATTCTTTGAAATGGCTGTTGTTGAATTTATTTTTATATTGAATTTATTTATTTTATTACCTTTGCAAATTCACTGTAGGATCCAACATGTCATTGATCTCATGTTACTCCTGCTGTTATCATTACTGATAGATAAGAAGTGAATTTCCCAGAGCCCCCTGTAAGTGTAGAACAGCACTGGCAGGTGAACCTGTGTTCCAGGTAGTTCCATCTCTTAAGGACATCCAGTCTCAATTATGGAGTTGCTACTTTCTGAAAGCTGGCAAGAGAGGAGAGATTTTTCGGAGGCCATCCAGAGTAAAAGTGGATCAGATAAGATCCTGGGAAGGCAATGGGCTTCATTTCTTTGCTCCTCATACCTGATGAAGGTCAGGAGCACCTAGAGGCTGCCCTGATGCATTTGTTTTTTGTGGCTATTGCCCAAACCAGAAAGCCACTGTCCCACTGATCCCCTGAGCTGGACAGCTTGTGACTATCCTAATTTGTTGGTGTTAGAATAGGAGCAGTGGATTCCTGCCTTCTCCTCTGTACAGGGATGTGTTTCCATGGCACGGGGTTTGAACTTTAAGGTCACTTCCAATTTCAACCATTTTATGATTTTTTTGACAGTTCCAACTGCCTCCAAGGCAGGAGGAAAGACCCTGAAGAAAGATTGTTGAGTTCTGACATGTATTTAGACAGGATAAAGAAAGGGATGCCTTAGGGTAGTGTTTCAATCTCATCCCACTGGTGTTTTCACAATAAAGGAGCTTAAGGAGGATCTCCTCAAGGGCCAATTCCATGTTAGGCTTTTGGAAAACAGCCCACAGACAGGCCCACACACACACATTGGATGCATCATCTGGTGCAGATTTGTCTTTCTGAAGTCAGGATGTGAAATTTATTGTCCCTGGCTACCAGAGGATGGAAAAATCCTTCCTGCAGTTTCCAGGAAGGAACTTCCAGCACTGATGAGAAGAGTTTTTTCATCCTTTTCCTCTCCTCCCTCCCCATCCTTGCAGCTACGAAGAGCAAGTGGCCTGAGTTCCTCAGGAGGCCCTTGGGGATATGGCAGAGCTGAGCAGGCCCTGAACCCAAAGTCCCATCCTGGAATCCCTCAGGGCAGGCAATTCCCAAATTAACACCTTGCAGTGAGAAATCCTGAGCGCTAATTGAGCTGGATTTATGGGCTGGGGGTTCAAATGGGGGCAGTGCCAAACTTTGTGTGACTTAAATAAATGGAGTCCCCACCACCAGGTCAGTGATTTGGAGCCCTTGCAGATGCCCTTTGCTGTCCCTCCACCCAGGAGCTGGAGGCATCCTCCCTGGTGGCCAGCTGCTGCCCTTGAGGTTTACACAGCTGCCGTGAGGAATGGGGGGTTGGAGGGTGGGAGGTGCAGCCTCCCAAGTGCTTCAGACCCACAGCGGGGTCAGAGGTGGCCACGTTTGGGCTCAAAGAGGAACAGGTGGG
This sequence comes from Corvus cornix cornix, assembly GCF_000738735.6. Taxonomy (NCBI): domain Eukaryota; kingdom Metazoa; phylum Chordata; class Aves; order Passeriformes; family Corvidae; genus Corvus; species Corvus cornix. The sequence goes on along the minus strand of NC_047056.1, from coordinate 111,744,647 downwards.
TACAGGGCTGGCATTTGGAACACTGGCACTTTTATTTTTAATGGCCCTTCCCCCTGCACACACAGCGCTGGAAATGACTATGAAATGCATCTGGCTGGACTGAGCAGGCCTCCTGCCCTTAAATAAGGGAATCATCTTGGGTTTGGGGGTTGAATATTCATTTAATTTGCATTTTAACCCATGCAAACACATTCTAAAGTAAAGCATTAATTTAGACTTTAAATTTATCGAGCAGGCTGTGATCAAGGCTTCCTTCCTCATCCCACCTATGGGGTCTTTTTCTCTCCACTTCTGTTTTTCTCTTCATTGCTGGGTCAGTGGGTCTGCGCAGCAGCAGGCACAAGGATATCTCAATTAGAGCTGTGGGCATAACCAGTTATTCAGATCACTGGAAGTCCTAAAAAGCTAGGGGAAAAAATCTTGCTGTGGTTCGCTTAAGACTGGATGGGAAGTGGCTTCTTGTTGGATTCAGGCAACGAATGTAAGCACAAACAGAGAGGGAAATGTGAAAGAAGTTGTTTTGAGTGAGAAAACAAACTAAGACTCACAGCACTAATAATAAATAGAAGGTGTGATGGGCAATGATCAGCCCATCAGGGGCTCCCAGCAACCCTGGAACATCACTGACACTTTCACTGAGGACAAAAGTGATAGAAAGTCACCACATTTATCTCAAACTTGTACCAATGGTCAGGATACTGCCCGTGGCAAGGGTTTGGAACTAGGTGAGCTTTAAGGTCCCTTCCAACCCAGACCATTCTGTGATTCTCTGATTGCTTTCTCCTGGAGTGACAGGTTTGGTGTTCATCCATGTGACTTCCATGAGTTTGCGGTTTTCACTCCTGAAAGGATAATATCCCTGGGATATGGCTCACTGACCAGTATCTAAATGTGAGCCCACCTTAGCAGGATCCATCTGGGAGTCTGCTGTGTGTGACACCAGATTAACAGAGCTTGGACAGAGAGAGGCCATTAATGCTCTGCTTGAACCCTCTGTGTGACGACAGGCTGTGGAGCTCCACACCAGGCCAATGAGACAAAATCCCACCCCAGGGATTTGACGACGGAAAAAGATCTTGTATCAAGTGTCTGGCTTTACACATCTCCCTGCACAGCTGGGATCATTGTAAGTTGTTCTATTTTGCTTTTTTCTTTCTTTTCTTTCTTTCTTTTTTTTTTTTTTTTTTTTTTTTTTTTAAATCAGGGCTGTGGCACGTCTTACATAGAAGCCAATTTGTGCAAATGAAAAAAAAAAAAGGTGTAATTTGATTCCAGCTCTGAGGAATACAGTGGCAAGCCATCCCCTCTGCTGGAGGTGAAGCAAAGCCCGGGAGCAGCCTGCTGCAGGCTCTTTCCTTTCATGTGACTAATACACACAAATCCCCTGTCCCCGGGGGCTGGGGAATCTCTGACAGCAGGGGCAGGCTGTGAGAAAGGGGCGAGGGGAGCCAAACTGTGCTCTCCTTTCATTCACCAGGGTCAGCTGTCCCACCTGTTCCTCCTCTTAGACATGGGGAGCAGGGACGGATGGAGGGGATGGGGCAGTGGCAGCATTCACAATGCGAACTCATCGAAGGGAAGGCATTCCGTGTTAAAATGAGAAGCAAGTGGGCATTTGCCACAGAGGTGGAAGAAGAGAGGCTGCAGGACACAGCGGGGCTGGCATTTGCCTGAATCACTTCTCTGAGAACTGGGGAGCAGGCCAAGAACAAGTTTCCTAATGAAAGACTAATGATGAATGAAGCTCAGTAGGTGCTGGGTTGCAGTTTGATTCCGAAACCCAATCCTCCACCAGCTGTTTGTTTAAGCAAATGCCAAGGTTCACTCTGCAGCAGCGCCTGCGAGGCTTCCCCGAGAGATTTCTTCCGTCCAAATGACACCTCTTGGTTTTGTCCTTCGCCTCCCGGGTCCTACCTGTGCAGGTTTCCTTTGGGGCTGTTATCACCTACTTTACAAAACCTGCAGCAGGTATCTTTTCCCACAGACACGTGGGATTGTGTCTCTTTGCCCCTGTTTAAACGGAAAGCTTTTTTAGGGTTGGACACTCCCGGGTGCTGTGTGGCTATAGAGCGCCCAGCACAACAGAGCTGTAGCCTTTTTTTGGGTGCTGTTTGCATGACAAAAAGCCCTGTAACGCAGAGATTGAAGGAGTGATGGTCCGTCACACCTATGGGAAGTGTGGATGAGATGTGCCTGTGAGCAGCCCAGCAGAGGAAAATCTCTAGGAAGAACCTCAACGCCAGGATGTTTTTCACAGTGCAGATGCAGCTATTTGAAGTTGCTTTATTTGAAGTTGATTTTTTTTTTCCTTTGTGACTGTATTTTCGACTTTGGAGGATTTCTGTACCTGGCAAGTACTGGGGGTGTTCAGGCTGGAGAAAAGGAGGCTCAGGGGGGACGTTATGGCTCTCTACACATGAAAGGAGGGTGTAGCCAGTTTGGGTTTGGTCTCTTCTCCCAGGTATCAAGTGATAAGACAAGGAGAAATGACCTTAAGTGGTACCAGGGGAGGTTTAAGTTGGATATCAGAGAAAATTTCTTCACTGAATGACTGTTTAAACTTTGAAAAGGGCTGCCCAAGGAAGTGGTGGAGTCACCATCTCTGGAAGCGTTCAAAAAAATCCGTAGATGTGGCACTTTGTGACATGGTTTAGTGGTAAGGGGGGTAATTTAGTGGTAAGTGGTCAAAGGTTATACTTGATGATCTTGGATGTCTTTCTCAACCTTAATGATTCTACGACGGGTCTGGGAGCCAGCCTTGACCTTGGTTTTCCCTGGCAATCCCAGGTGCTCCGCAGACCCCAGGGGAGCAGGGGAGCATCCTCTATGTGGCTGGGAGAAGACCAAAGCTGCAGCAGACAAATCCCCTGCAAGATCCTGGTTTCTCCTTGCCCAGTTGCCTTGTGCATCCCCAGGCTCCAGCATCTGCCAGGGGCAGGGGGCCAGGGGAACCCACATCCCCTCTGTGAACCACGGGAGACATGAGCACAAACACACCCAACCTTGAAACCAAAGAAGCCTCAAACCTGTCATTAAAGCAGCTGCACCGGCAGTAAATTTAGTATTTAAAGAAGTTCAGTGCCTGTTTAAAATGCAGAGAGAGTAGCTATGGGAACAAGCTCAGCAGAGTTTTATCCTGCTGAAAAGCGACCCTGTAAAGATGTGGAAGGCTCCTGGAAGCACCAGTGTTTTTCCTCTCAAAGAAGAGTTGAATCTCTTAAAAATCAGGTAGAAAAATGGGCCAGGCAAGTCAGACAGTTCATTTACAGGCTGCAAATGTAAGTAGTAGTAGTAATAAAAGTTTTTAAAATCTGAAAAAAAAAAAGTTAATATGAATGTTAAAATTTCCAAGGAAGAAAATGTTTTTCTTTTCCTGTGTAGAGGAGTAGTAAAATAGGGAAATTTGTGGCCATTGGTGATGCCTGATAAATACAAACACCAGAAGAAACCTGAGTGCTGTTCCTACCCAGAGATGCTGTCAATTCCCCTGGATCCCTGGAAGTGTCCAAGGGACGGTTGGACAGGGCTTGGAGCAACCTGGGATAGTGGAAGGTGTCCCTGCCCATGGCAGGGGGTTGGAATTAGGTAATTTTTAGGATCCCTTTTAACCCAAACCATTCTGTGATTCTAGGATCCTTGGCCAGGGGCTCTTTCTTCTCCTGGTTTGGAAATGACCGTGAACAAGATGTATTGGCTTTCTCGTACTCAGATTCCTGCTTAGCACCACTGCCCTGCCTCAGCTCACCTTCCCATGGATAGTAGCCTCACCCAGCTGGATTCTGAGGGCCAGCAGGAGGAAGACTGGGATTCACAGGGAAATTTGATCAGAGAAGGTTTTCCAAATCCCCTAGGTTCCCTTGGAAATGCGAGCTCAGCACCCGCCTGCTGGTGTCTAACGAGTCTCTCAAGAAAAAAAGACATCAAACCCCAGGATTTATTATCAATCAGCCCAGCTTCTTAACACCTTCTCCATGACCTTGGTTGCTAGGAAGCTGGTGTCAATACAGGAAAAGTGAAGTATTAATAGGAAAAAGGAGCAGCTGTAAGAACTCAGCATGGAGCAGCATGGCCAGTGGAAGTCTTCCAGACTACTGGTAACCCAGCCTTCCAGGAGAGGGATAATGATTTCCCACTGAAAGATGGTAGATCTAAATTAGATATTAGGAAGAAATTCTTCCCTGTGAGAGTGGTGAGGCTCTGGCACAGGGTGCCCAGAGAAGCTGTGGCTGCTCCATCCCTGGAAGTGTCCAAGGCCAGGTTGGACAGGGCTTGGAGCAACGTGGGATAGTGGAAGGTGTCCTTGCCCATGGCAGGGAATGGAATAAGATGAGCTTTAATGTCCCTTCCAACCTGAACCATTCCATGATTCTATGACAATGCCAGGCTGGAAAGCAGAGATCTCTCTGAGGCCTGTGTCTGGACACAGTCATTAAGTTCAAGCAGTTTCAAGCTGTTTTTCCCCATCATGTGTCCAGCACATCACGCTTTGTGTTGGAGAGGAAGTTGCTTATCCAAAGATAAATCCAAGAGAAACATGATATTACTGGTCACTAAGTGACCATCACCAGCAGTCACATGGCATCAGTCCCCTAGAAACCTGATCTAGGCAGTGACACCCCTGCCCAGGACAGGGGGCTGGAATAAATGAGCTTTTTGGTCCCTTCCAACCCAAACCATTCTGTCATTTTATGACTCTATCATTGTATGCTGCAAGCATGAACCCATTAGTCTGGCTTTCCCCTGGGATGCGTTATGCTCTCTTTACATGGGTAGGTGCAGGAACTGTGAGCACAGGCAACATTCCCACATCATTGCCAAGGCCTGGCTTTGGTGAGCAGGAGGCAGGAAAGGCTGGGGCCCTTGGTTTGGGGTGGTGGATGCATCAGCAGGGCTGGGAGGGAGGAGGGGAGCTTCTGAGTGGTTGCAGACAAAATTGTTAAACCTCTCCTTATCCCCATATTATCCTCCCTCAGCTGTTCCGCTGGGAGGTGCCATGTGGTGTCCAACAACTGCCACATTCCTCTTGCGAGGTGGCCGCTGTGTGACGGAGGGGGGTAGCATGAGGGGACCCCTCATTTGGCTCCTGCAAGGCCCTTCCATCCCAAAAATGCTCCAAGTCCTGGGGAAACAGTCTTTCCATGCTGCTGCCCCTGAAAAAGGCCTCACAGGCAGTGTCATCCCTGTCTTACACACAAATGACTTGACAATGAAGCTGTTTAGCCCAAATCATGTGCTGGTGAATGCAAGAGCTGGGAATAGATCCCACATCTCCTTTTCCTCTGCTGTCTGCTCACACTTGGAGTTTCTCTCAAGCACAGGCAGTTAAAACACTCCTGGACCTGTGTCAGGCAGAGCAGCGGCAGCTTGGCCACCCGTGGGCTGTGTTTCAAGCGTCAGACAGGTCTTTGATGGCTCCATGCTTCCATCTAGTGACAATAAGCCACTGCTCACTCCTCCTGCTTGGCTCTTCCTCCTCTCTGGTTGCAATGCAGGAATATTTCTCAGATTCCTGATGCTGAACCTGTCTGTAAGGCTATTTCCATTCGTTTATCCAAAATCTAAACCCCTAAACGAGTGACTCCAAACAAACAAAAGCAGGGGTGAAGTTTTTGAGCAGAACTGTCCTTTGTCAAGGAAAAAGTGGCTTGCACATGTATACAAACATTCACTTACTCATCAAAATGTGCTGCTTTCCTCTTTAGTGGACAATATCCCAAAAAATGGACACCAGCCTGTGGTGACAGAATATTTACAAGTCCTGTAACAAAGCTCCTGTGTGACTCAGCCATTCCTGTCCTGATCTGAGTTCTAGGCCTGGGTTCCTGGTTATTAAGGACAATGTTTTCCACAGAATCATGGAATCATAAAATGGTTTGGATTGGAAGGGACCTAAAAGCTCACCCAGTTCCATCTCCCTGCCATGGGCAGGAACAACTTCCACTATCCCAGGTTGCTCCAAGTCCCATCCAACCTGGACTGGAACACTGCGAGGGATGGGGCAGCCACAGCTTCTCTGAGCAGCCTGTGCCAGGGCCTCCCCACCCTCACAGGGAAGAATTCCTTCCTAACGTGCAAACTAATTATACTCTCTAGCAGTTTGAAAACATTCCCCCTTGTTCTGTCACTCCAGGCCCTTGTAAATTGTTTCTGTCCATCTTTCCTGTTGGCTCTCTTCAGGTACTGGCAGATCAAAATTAGATCTCCCCAAAACCTTCTCTTTTCCAGGGGGAATAATCCCAATTCTCTCAGCCTTTCATTGCAGGAGAATTGCTCCATCCCTCCAATCGTCTTTGTGGCCTCCTCTGGACTTGTCCTTTCCTTCTTTCTTTTCACGTTTCAGCTCCTTCATGGGTAGGGCTCCCTGTGCACTGTTTTGCTTTATCTATGACTTTCTGCAAAGAATAAACTCCTCATCCCAGCCAAATCCTTCTGTCCAAACCTTGGATATTTTGTTGAGTTTTTCCTGGACAAAACATTTCCTTAGGATTGGATCACAAAGTGCTATGGACACTAATACTAATAGTTTTTGCTGACTACAACCTACAGAGTTTGAGTGATGGAATGTGATGGTAGCAGCAGTGTCAGGGCACTGAGGGCAGCAATAAGCCGCAATGGCACTGACCAGCCTCACCTGGCACCCCCCTCCCCAGCCTGGCCATGGATCAGGAGCCCTGTTTGACCTCAGCTGTGGCCCTGTGCTCCCTCTGTGAGCTGTGTTGTAGAAATACTGCTCTGTAATCTCTGCTCTGGTCCTGCCTTTTATCTGGATCATGGGCTCATGTTGTAGCTGAGCCTCCTGCCCTGTCTCCTCTTGTTTCTGAGGAGATTTCCTGAAGGGACCTGGCACTTGGTCCATCCCCTTGTTTGGGGCTGTGTGTGGAACCTGTTACCAGCATTTGTTTCTGCCTGCTGTGTTCAAGCTGTCATCCTCGAACAGCCTCTTCTTTGGCAAAACGTTTTTTTTTGAGAATTCCCTCAAGTTTACTCTTCCTTCTGACCATGTTTCCGGTGTCATTCCACTAATAAGTAAACTGAGTGTAGACCACTGATGGGGTTAACTCATATTGGATTCCTGTAATCATTGGCTGTATGTGGCTGAGACACTGGGGCTTGGCCTAAGAATAAACCAAGCGCAACTGGTTCCACTGCTGGGCAGAGCTCCAGAGCTCCCCTGAGGGTTGACTGCCCGTGACTTTTTGCCACTGAGCCTCTGAATTGAGGCTGAGGAGGAACCTGAGTAAGCCTGTTCCACCTCCCTTTGGGGCTAAGGTGAGAACATGAGCACATTCTGCTGCTGTTTGGTGTGTGGTAACTCATTAAACCTCAGTTATGCTGTGGGGTTGGGGAACTTTCTGTGAATTTTAGTGGAAACTTCCATGAAGGCTTCCATACCAGGGCAGGGGCTCAGCAACCCACCAAGGGACTCCATTAAAATCTATCTGGGCTTCAAACAGAGGAGGGCAGAGATGGGAGTAGAGATGCTGTTCAGTGTCTGAGAAAGGCTGGATTGGGTCTTCCCAGCAGCTGAGGCTCTCCAGGGCATGAATGATAACACTGTGAGAGTCCACTGCCCTCTTTTCCACAGGGAATAGGACCTGCAGAGGTAAAGCTACTTTAGCAGTGATAAGGGATCCAAACACCCTTTGTGCAGAATTTCCAGCAGATGCTGTTGGGAATACCATGGAAAAATTGAAGTAAGAACATAAAAGGGAACCTTGAAGTCCACTTGCTCTGAAAGTCAGTCCCAGACTGAATATCAGCATATCAAGAAACCATTCCACCGTTTTTTCTGTCATGTTGTAGGAGGGAAAAAAAGAGGATAAAATGGATTCGTTGTCCTCTTGTTGGAAGCTCTAACCATATAATAATGGAAGAACAACCCCAGGTTATTCTTGTTATGGTTATTAAAGTCTTGGAACAAAACAGTTAATGGCAGCAAGCAGCTTAGGTTAATAATTAAGCACCCTCAATGGACAGCTCTGAGCTGTCTGTGACGGGATTTGAGCCTTTTGGGAAACTTGTCTGGTGGGTTTCAGCACTGGGCAGAGTGACTGACACAGCCCCAGCCTGAAACCTGTGGCAGAGCTGGTGCCAAAGGGATGGAGCCCTTGTGCTGGTATTGGAGCCCCTGCACTAAACTCATCAGAGGAATGGAGAAAGAACAAGTCAAATAAGGTAAGTAAAGCCAGAAAAAGTCCTTAAAAGAATAATAAAATTAAGTCTAAATGAAATTTTATGCATCTGCTTTGAAATGCAGCATTCACTTGCACCAGGGTGCTGGGCTCTGCCCTGTGCAAGTTGCAGTGTGTTAAAACGTGCAAGAAATTGTGTGAGAGTAGTTACAGTAGGTCTTGTGGTACAATAAACAGTAGAAACCAGGTTGGATGAGGCTTGGAGCAACCTGGTCTGATGGAAGGTGTCCCCCTCCATGGCAGGGGGTTAGAACTGGGTGATCTTTAAGGTCTCTTCCAACCAAAACCATTTTGTGATTTAAAAATGTGGCTAAATTAATTTATCCTTGGGTTTTTTTCCATACTAGTACAAAACCCAGGGTGAAGGCAGGAGAAGTTGATGGTCTGTCTTTAAATGTTAGAACAGTTCCTGACATGCGTGATATCTCTTGCTATGATAGCAAGTAAGAGCTGGTCTGCAAGTACTCAAATGTTTATTTCTTAAATTATTAGAAGAGTTCACAGCTGTTGCTCCCACAGGTTTGCAGTGAGAAGAAACAACACAGATGGGGTTTGTTTAAAAGTTACAGGGGAGGTCCTGGAGCCAGACTCTTGTGAATTCCTCATCCAACATTGAAGATGAACCTTTGGAGAACATTCCTGCTGAGTGCTGGGCTGGTATTCTTGGCAGGTGGGTGAGGGAGAGGTGTTGTCTCCAACCACACCTGTAAAATCCAGTGGGGATTGGATACAGACAGCCTGTGAGACGTGGAGAAGAACCCCTAAAATGCATTGAAAACTATGGGATATTGGCTGTGGCACACTGGACATTGTCCACCCTTATTATTGGTTTTCCTTGGCATTATTTCCATATCCACAGGGGAGATTTCTGGATTAATGTTTTGTTCTCTGTGTTCTACCTGGGTTCACGTCATACCTATTGTTTTTTGTTCACTTGGTAATAAATATGTCACTCTCTGCATGTTGATATTAAGGGTTCATGATGCAAAAGTGTCCAATATTGCTTTGGTGATCAATACTGATGTGGAGTCAGATAGCATTCAAACAGCTAAGAAGTTGGAAATCTCCTAAAATGTTAATCAGAAAACTGGATATCGCTGTAAAATGACTTCTGGAAAATTCTGGTCAGTGGCTGCATAAAAAGAAGCCAAGTACTGGTTCACCTCTCAGCTTCAGAGAACGAGGGTACCCAAAATAAATCCTAAATTATCTTAGGAATTTGGTACCTCTATGAAAGGCAGGGCATAGCAGGTTATAGGTGACTTAACATCATGAAGCAGGAGCTCTTTTCCAGGCCTGTATGTCTTTCCTGAAGACTTCAGAAAGAAATTGCTGGACAGGCTTTGTTGCAGCCAGAAAAGGATATATTTTGTAGGCAGCTTTAATTTTGGTAGGGTGCACAGAAGTCAGCAACACATTTCTTTGAGAGATGAAGGAATAAACATTAGGTTTATCATCTTTAATTCTTGAGGAGGACAGGAAGCTCAGGCTGCAGCTTGGTCCACCCTGAGGGCATCAACATCTACCTGAGGGGAGCTGTAAAGGGGGGAGAGAGGTGGGGGGAAAAGGGTGGGCAACATGATTACTTTGGATAACTGAGAAGGAGAAATGAAATGAAGGGTGGGGTAGCAGGAAGACCTCTCTCAGATCACTCTGTGTCTCATCCTGAATAAGGCATTTTAGATGTTTGCATTTCCCTTCAGCCTGATGGAGCTGGTTTGGTTTTGCAGGGACAGCCTTGGGATCACTCGTCAAGCCCCATGAGGGCAGCATTGCTGGAGGAACATGGATTACCCTCACTCTGGATGGTGAGTTTTAAATCCTTATGAAGAACGTGTTGAACTACAATCTGAGAAAGTTTTGATTGGAAGGGACCTGAAATCTCCTCTCATTCCACCCCCTGCCGTGGGCAGGGACACCTTCCACTAGACCAGGTTGCTCCAAGCCCTGTCCAGCCTGCCCTTGAACACTTCCAGGGATGTAAAATTAACAGATAATCAGCTCCCTTCTGAGGCTTGTGGTTGGAGTGACAAACCCTACCCAACAGAGCCATCGTCTGTGACACTCATAGCATGAAATCAGCTTGAAATGATCACTTCATAAGCGAGTTGTGAGAAATGAGACAACTCTTAAAAAGATTAATTTATTGAAAACAGAAAAATTGAAAAATTACACAAATTAGAAAAATATAAAAATTTGGGATCCTATGGCTCAGTAGATGGTATGCCCCAGGAGCGCAGGGATGTGAGATCTTCTGGCTGAGACAGCACTAGACCTCAGGTAGAGAAAAAGAACTTGCAGTGCTGGGCTGACTTTAAAAAAATTACTAAAAGCCCCTTAAAAGGGGTAAGGCTTTGAATGCCCCAGCACCGATGTCTCCCACAGCTGGTCTAGGGAGAGCAAGAGGGGAAAAGAGACCCCGCCTCTCCGCTTCGTCCTTTTTATAGTTTTTGCTCCGCCCCCACCCCGCCCCCCCCAGTCTGCCCACAGCCCGCCCCTTCGGTCCAAAGCGATTGGTGCTTTCCCTTTGATGGATCATCTCCGTCCACCAATGGCTCATCGTTATCGGGGGGGGTGGTATTGGTTGAGATAAGGGAATACAATGCCTTCATTAAAATTCAGGTTGCCGAGGAGCTTGCCTGCAGAGTAATGGCCTTGTGGCTAAAAATAGCTGCTGACTATTAAGACTGGGTGGGGTTCTGGCTTTGGAACCAAAATGCAAGTGAAAACACCAAAAAAAGTATTAAAATACATCTAACACATCTCAAAACACTTGTAAAAGTATACAGTAAACACAGGAAAGGTAACTCTTATGGTGTATAGGTGGTTTGAAGTTTGAGAAGGGGCAAGTTTGTGATTTTTAACTGGGAAAATTTTAACTGGGAAGGGTGCAACTCTCTTAATAAACTACTTTAAACAAATGAAAAGACTGATAATGGAACTGGATTTTTGTACGTGGGCTGATGGGTTAATTTTAAGATTCAATTTTAAAATATTTAACTCAAAATTAATTAATTAAAGCACTTAATATGCAAAGACCAAGCACAAATAGGGATTTCATGTATGACATATTGCTGAAGTTTTATTTCTAAGCAGCAGAAGTCCAAATGTTTACCTTATTTGGGTTTTTTTTCCTTAAATTTTATCTTACATTTTGCAGATATAGGGCTAGAAATTTCTTCCCTGCTCCTGCCCTCTTATTGAAGAAAAGTTAAAAATCTGCTCCCTTCATATGTCCTGTGATGCTGGAGCTTTTCAAACTCTATGAGGAACATGAGATCTAAGTAAAAATCACTGAAACTGATAAGCCATGTCCATGTGGGTCCAAAACCAAAGCTTGGTCTGTTTTTTCATAGTGATGAATATTTATTCATTGGGAAGAGAGTTGGTTTCTGAAGCAGCTCCATGGTCATTAGCTGGCACAGGCTGCCCAGGGCAGTGGTAGAGTCACCAGGGGGATTTAAAAGATGTGTGGAAGTGCACTTGGGGACATGTTTTTTACTTTTCCAGTTCTCTCCCCCATCCCCCTGGGAGAAAAGTGAGTGAGCTAAGTTGACTGCTGGGGTTAAACCACCACAACATGAAATTACATAAATATGATTTTAAAAAACCTGGTCGAGGGCTCTAAGCACTATTCCTAGAGAAGCTGGGTTGTACCTCCAAAAATGTTTGTTGTGAGACTGGGAGTGATCCTGTCCTCACAGAGCTCTTCTGATTGACTTTCTTGCTTAGGCTCAACAGCCCTCCAGGTAGAATCTCTCTCTCCAGCCAGTGCATCCCAGCTGGAGGTGTCCCTGGTGAATCCAGACCTGCCCAGACTGCCATGTGATGTCTCTCCTCTGTTTTTGGAGTTGCCCAGTATAAGGTGCAGAACAAGGTATGATCCATGGTTAGGCTGTGGGTGAGACCTTGCCCTTTGTCAAACAGAACCCTCATTTTTATTCAGTGTCTGCCCATTAATTACGGAGCAGGATTAAGACGCCCTGCAGATCCAGGCAGCCCTGGGTCATTTTATTACTAATGAATAACGATTATTGTCTGTGCATGTCTAATGAGAATGTCTGTGTTTTATATTAGCATTAATTTGGGTAGGGTTCTGATGTCCTGTCACCTTCTGTGCTTAACTGTGATTTCTTGCTGTGCTTTCACATGTCTTTTAAATTATTGTTTTAGAGTTTGGGTTCATATGTGTGAAGTTTGGGCTGACAGTGTAAAGCTCCTTTGCTCTATTGAAGCCTCAGTGGACTTGCTGAGATTGGAGACCCTGTGAAGGTCCTGGCATTTTGTAAACATAATCTAAATAAAAATAATATAATATTACACATTTTCTTCCACCTAGGTCTTCACCCCAGGAGGGTTTGTACTACGTGGAGGTGATGTTTAAAGGACATGTGATTAACAACCTGACTGAGGTGGAGAAAGGGAACTATTCTTTCAAGGTAATCACCAAGCAAGTGCAGAAGTGAGGATAAAGAATTCGAGGTATTGAAGGGAATCAAGCTTCAACGTTGTGTCACAGGAAATACATTGAAATGGATGGAATCATGGAATGGTTTGGATTGGAAGGGGCCTCTAAGACCATTCAGTTCCAACCCTAAGCTAAAGAAAGATGGGGGGAGACTTTTTCAAGGGCATGTTAGAGACGAAACCAGGGAGAGTGGCTTCAAACTGAGAGAGTAGGTTTAGACTAGATGTTTGGAAAAAACTCTTTACTGTAATGATGGTGAGGCCCTGGCACGGGTTGCTCAGAGAAGCTGTGGCTGCCCCATTCCTGGAAGTGTTCAAGGCCAGGTTGGGCTTGGAGCAACGTGGGATAATGGAAGTTGTCCCTGCCCATGGCAGGGAGTGGGACTGGATGATATTTAAGGTCCCTTCCAACACTAACCATTCTGTGGTTCTGTGATCTCTCGGGGAGCAGAATCCTTAACCATGACTGTGTGCTTTGGGATAAGGCCTGGTGTGTTTGGAAGTCACATCCCACCTCTGTGCTAACTTTGAGCAAGAAAACCCAGTGTTTTCAGTAAATTGCACATTAAAGCTGAAGAACCATCGGGTGGTTCAGCTAGCTTAGAGAGCTGATGAAAAATCACCAGGGGATGCTGTTAATGAGGCACATTCCAAGCTAAATAAACCACAATGTGTGTCTTTGTTTTGAGGCTGGGACCTGGGAGCTACGCATATTAAAAATTAATTTTGCCTCCTCGTTAGATTGAAAAAGCTGCTGCAGGCAGCAACAAGTCTGAGCAGCTCACAAGTCTTGTGTCAGCCAGGGGCCCCAATTTCATGCTGCTTTTGGCTTCTTTCTCCACATCTTCTCCAGCCTGGGGTATGGTGTCATGTTGCCTTTGCTCCCCAGAAGTGGACATTGCTGGAGGAAATTTGTGGCTGCTCATTCATTTTTGTCATGACTGGGAGCAGGAGGGAAGGCAAAGGCTGAGCTCTGAAAGGGAATGGGCTTCAAGGAAAGCTTAGGAAAAAAACCATGGCATATGCAGTGCTATCTTTGAATTAATACAAAAAATTAATTTTTAATGATATTTATTGGGCTGTCAGCAGCATCTCTAAGTGCCAGTGAGGACATGAGGGTGTTCATAAAGAGATGGGGAAGATGAGCGTGTCCAAAAAAGGATGGACACACAGGTCTGGAGCACAAGTTTGATGAGGAGCAACTAGGGGGACTCAGCCTGGGCAAAAGGAGGCTCAGGGAGGACCTTCTCACTCTCCACAGCTCCTTGACAGGAGGATGCAGCCAGGTGGCAGTTGGTCTCTGCTTCCAAGTTACAAGACACAGGACAAGAAAATTGCCTCAAGTTGCACCAGGGGAGGTTTAGGTTGGATATTAGGGAAAATTTTTTCCCCAAAGGATTGCCAAACACCAGGGCAGTGATGTCTTCACCACTCCTAAAGGGATTTAAAAGATGTGTAGATGTGGCACTTGGGGACATGGTTTAGTGAATTTAGCAGTGTTGGATTAATGGTTGGACTTGATGATTTTCAAGGTTTTTTTTCCTCAGTGGCCAAGGTAGTGCTTTCCCAAAGAAATCTCTGTTGTATTGCTGTAAGATGGACCAATACAAGGTCTTTTTTTGCTCCACTGCTTTAGGGTACCCAACAAACTTGATAAAGGGTGACTGAAGTATTTCACATCTGTGATGATGAAATAGTTCTAAAGGATATACTACTGGGAAAAAAATGGTGTCAAAATTCAAGATAAAATTCAGGTTTTCACTTCAGCTAAAGCATGACTTAGAAATCTGATATTGTATTAAAGTGTATCTTCTGACACTGGAACAAGCCAGGGTGGGCAATTTGAGCACAAGAGAGGAGGTAAAACCAGCTTTAACCCAGGCTCTGAAAGGCAAGGGGGTAAGAAGGGAATATTTCTCCTTACTCCCTTCCCAGAGCAGGATTCTGCTTCAAAGATCAGACCTGGAGTGTGACTCTGAAATGCAGCTGCTGGTGGGGTGTGAGCAATGCACCATCAGGAGGGGTTGGACTGCTGCAGAAAAAGCTGCCATTTCACTACAGATTTCTCTTTGCAGTTCTCAGCCAAGCAGACACCTGTGATTTACCAAATTAATCCATCATCTGGCACCCCAGGTACAGGACCTTTCTTTAATCTGTACTGCCATACAGACCTTTCGCTTATTGGGGCTTTAGATCAGATTTCAAAGTTAAGTGAGAAGTCATTCGCTGGTTTTAGTCTGAAAAATTAGCTGGAATAGGCCAGATTTTTTTCCCTATTTCTGTTATTTTTGCATATCCAGGTTTCTTTAGAGAAAATTGAAAGTTTGATCCTCAAAGTCACGATTAATCAAAAGATTTTGGTCTCTCAAGAGTTCAGTCAGACACTTGAATGATCAGATTGCACAGATGATTCTCAGTCTAAGTCAGTCCTTAATTTCCAATTATTTTCAGGTGTAGTTCATCCCTAGATTCTCATGCCTCGCTTTAGGGTGTCAGTATGAAGGTTTCTGTGTGTACGCTGGATGTTTCACCTCCCAGTGTGAGTGAAGAGCAGGAGAATAATCTGGCCACAGATATGCCAAAGTCCTGCTTTAGACCTTCACCCTGTCTGGTGTACAAATGATGTAATTTTGGTTGTCTCATGAGGTTCTACAGTGGAACTGGGTGAGAGTGTGGGGTTTGGTTAACAAAAGAGTTGAGGAAAAATTGTCAACTCAGTGCAAATACAGATCTGCAAAAAAAAAAGTTGGAATGAATTTGGGTTTTTTGGTGGGGAACAAAGACATATGCTTCGAGAAAAGTGAATGAAGTGCAAAATCATCTTGAGCCAAGGTAAAAGCTGAGAGTACCTTCAGTGCAGGCAGCTAGGAACCTCTGCAACATTCATGAAGACCACGAATTCCTTTTGTTCAGCTCAGAAAATCTGCAAGTAAGTTCTCTGCTTTTAAAAGACTCTCTTCAATTTCCATTTCCTCTTAAACAGGAAATTTAATACAGATTCATGGGAAGACAATTGCTGGCAGATATGATACCCTGGACTTCAACGTGGATTATATTGATGGGTAATTACGAACACTCAGCTATCTTCTGCAGTCCCTGTAAATTGGTATTTCTTCCATCAGCCTCCTCGACAGCAATAAATTGCAACCAGTTGGCCCAGAATTGCCATTTGCTTCCTTTGTGGTTTATTGCAGCTCATGAGTTGGGCTCCAGCAAACTTTGTTAATCTAATTGCAACTGGTCCATTAAGCTGGTTGGTTTGTTTACTGGCAGCACAGTCAATCACAGCTCAGTGTGAATTGTACTGTAATTGCAACTGGCTGCTGTAGATTTTATTTTGGCTAGCAAATTAAAATTTAACTAATTAAAATAATGTCAGAGCCAAAAAGTTAAATAAATTTTCCCCTTTCCATTTGCATTTTTTTTTTTTCAAAAAAAAAAAAATTAGTTTGAAGCTAATGCTCTGGTGAGCCAGAAGACTAAAGAGGAGTATTTTGAGACAAAAGCTTTGTTTTTCACTGCTTTAAACACTCTGTAGTTGTTTTCTTGTTCTCAAATGTTTGATATTTTTTTAAATGTTTTTTCTGTGGTTGCGTGCAACAGAGAAAAGCAGGTAGGTTTAAAAAAACCCCTTATTTTAGGACAGCAGCCCCTTTAAGCACAGTGAATCCAAAATGAGCATCGACACTGTCCTGCTGTGTGTCATATGTATCTCCATATGTATGGATATGTTATCAAATGTTAATTTATGATTTCTGTGCCAACGGCAGCGAAGAACTAAGACCAGGTAAGTATTTTAAAGATAAACTGTTTATCCATAGTTACTCTGCTGGCAGCTTAAGGCTCATTTCAGGAGCCAGGAAAGGTGTGTATTCTTGGTAGTTAGAAATTTTAGTTGAAGCATCAGATATTTAACCACTAGATGCTTTTAATGACTTTTCAGGCTGAAAGGAAATGCCCTTCCTAAGTGATTAAACTCCCTGCTGGCATGAAGGAAAGCCAGTGCAGATTCCTGCCATGCCATCCCTACACTGTGCCCATCAGCATCCTTTGTTTGGTATCAATTATTGTTTTACCTGCCTCTGGTGGAGCTGTGGAACCTTTGATCAGAGGCAAGAAAGGCTGCTCTGTCTGAGTGCAGGCTGGACGTGCCTGCAGTGCTCTGCTGCCAGATTACTCATTTACAGCTCAACCTCACCAAAAGGAAATGGCCTCAAAATCCCAGCATACCAGACAGGTTCCCTTTGTAGCTTCACATGAAAAATCTGCCCATTTTTGGTGTGTTAGGAAATACGTACCAGGTGGGGACTTGGACTTGACCAGAGCAGTCTGTCACTCAGTCACGCTGATTCGGGATGTGGAGCAAAAAAAAAGGAATGGGTTTTATACTTTCAAGTGTGTTCTGCACCTTTCTCCATGCTTTGTATGGGATGCACTGGTCCAGTGATGCTGAGCAAACATTTGGCAGCACTGATTTTTTTCTTCCTTAAAAGGAAAGGTTCTCAATATCAGCCACCTGTATTAATAAAAGCAAACTCTTTTAGTAAAGCCTCATAAAATTGCACTCTGAAACATGGACCATAGAAAGCTGCACTGTGAGGGATGGGTCATCACAAAGTGTTTGCATTACAGGTCTTTACCTATTTCCTTTAATTGCCTGTTAATTCTCAAGGAATCATTGCCAGCCTTTGCTTATTCTGCTAATTACTCTGAATTTATTCCTCTCACCTGCTTCTTCCTGTCCAGTGGAAGGTGTCCCATATCGATTCTTTAAGGAACAGATATTTAAATTTGTTGTTATCAGGGACTTGGGTGATTTCTGCCAGAAGTTGTTTATAATGCTTTTCCTCAATGAAATAAAGAAGAGGCTGAGCTGCATCTTGACTGTACTTGCTGTAGTTGATGCTGCCCTGCTGGTTTTGGAAGGTGAGGGTGGGTATTGTCCTTCTGGAGCTCAGCCTTGCCTTCAGGGAGGAGGGATTGGATCATTCAGAGCTGGCATGGGGTGTCTCCAAGAGGGTCCTGCTGCACTCTCACAGAGGTGCAGCTCCCACAGTATTTGGGGAACATACTTGGCAGGTGCATAGATGAGGGATTAGGGCTTGTCCCATTTTCTAGAAGGTTAATAAATATTAGAAACAAGTGGGGAAAAATTCCTGTCCCTTGGGAAAATATTGGCTGCTAATTTTAACAGATTAGCTTTTCATCTCTATCACATCATATCTTTCCTGTTGATTTTTTGCCCAGGCCAGCTGTTCTTACATCAGAAGGAGATGGATGGACCAGTCTCTGCTCTTTTGCTGACAGGAGAGCTGGAAGCATGTCAGTCCTTGACTTACTTTGGGTTTGTGTTGGTGCAAGGGCTCAGCACAGCTTGTGCACAAAAAAATTTGTGGCTTTTGGAGGAACTCTTCTGCTTTGTTCTAAAGTTGGGAGAGACCCTGAGTTTTGGTCTGTGATGGGGTGGGTGAGGGCGGCTGGCTTTCTGCAGCTTCAGCCACTCAAATGTAAACGCGAGTTAATGACGGGAATTGTGTCATTCCACGACTCCAGAGGGTTGATGCAATGCCAGCATATCTGTTTTACTTGCTGCCTGCTCCTTCTTACAGTTTAGGAACCTGCAGAGGAGCAAACAGAAGGGAAACGTTTTTGTCCTTCAATTCACCTTCCCCTTGTTCCTGCTCAGCTTTTTTACTTCAAATGGGACTTCTCAAGGTCACAAATAGCATCAGCTTCTAGAAATAGGTGTAAAGGAGCCAAGCTGGAGCACTGCTGCTGGGAGACATCCTCCTAAGCCGCTGAACTCTTCATCATTAGTGTGAAGATGCGTTGTTCCTCTCCTGTCTCACCTGCTTCACTCTAATGTTTCTAGAGACAGCAAACCATTACCAGCTTGGGTGTATAAGCCCACATCCTCTATAGGTTAGTTGATTCTACTATATTTTACTTGTTTTTTGCTCCCAAGGCTCAGTGAAGTCCTTTGTCTCTCCACAGTTACCCTATCCATGCAAAGGATGGACTGGGAACCCTGCAGTGCCAGGTGGAAGGGAACCACATAGGTTGGTGAAAAGGGGTCAAAACCACCGGTTTCTGTCATTCCCAAAACTCCAGAGGATGGAGGGAGGGTGTCAGTCAGTCAGGAGTTTCTGTTCTGTCTCTGAAGTTGGGAATGTGGCTCAGGGCTGAGTCCATAAAAACTGTTTCAGATCAAGCCTCGCCAGCCTTCAGCACAGCCCCTGCCATGGTTTGTGTCCTCTGCACAGCCTGGGAGAACATGAAGGGAACCCATGACGTGGTGTGGGCATTGCTGGCAGCAACAGTGTGATTTGGGGTCCTTGCTCAGTTTCCTACTTTAATTCTTCTTGTCTGTGGTGGACCTTCCCTTTAGTGCTTTATTAGAGGAATAGATTGGGTGTTCCCTTCTATTCACAATCTCTCCGGTGGCAGGTTGGATCCCTTTCATTTTTCCTCCATGCACTCTGAAGAAGTTTCTGATTCCTTGTGGAGGCTTTGAGCTCCAGCCTTCCTGTTTGGGAAACGTATTGTGAGTTAAATATGTAAAACAGACTTTCCTTACTGTTGTAAGGAAGGGAGAATCAGGCCTAGGGAACCAGGACAAGGCTTGGGAGGATGCACTCCATACTCTGCCTTAAAACATCATCACTTTTATCTTCCCCAGGGTCCCACAATGTCAGCTTCTCGGTGTTTAACAAAGGAAAGTGAGTGAAATAATCTTTTCTCTCTTTTTCTCTGGTTTTGCATGGGGATGGAGCTGCATTTGAGTCCAGGATGAGTGAATTATGTCTTTCCTGAATCATGTGTTTCGTTGCTTAGAAATAAGGTTTTGTTATCTTGAGAAGATGGTTGTCAGATTTGGAATGAAATGGGAGAATGTTTCTCCCCAAAGTATTTCCACTTTGGTGTTTTATATTCTACCTTCCGTGTCCAAAGCATAAGACATCTTATCTTGGAAAAGGGGGAATGGCTGAAGGAGGATTGGTTCAGATTGGATGTTAGGGAGAAATTCTTACCTGTGAGGGCAGTGAGGCCCTGGCACAGGGTGCCCATAAAAGCTGTGGCTGCCCCTGGATCCCTGGAAGTTTCCAAGGCCAGGTTGGAGGGGCTTGGAGCAAGCTGGGATAGTGGAAGGTGTCCCTGCCCATGGCAGGGGGTGGAATGAGGTGAGCTTTAAGGTCCCTTCCCACTAAAGCCATTCTGTGATTCTGTGATCTGTTAAAACTAGCTAAATAAAATCTTTTCACCTTGCTATTCATCCAAATAGGAAAGAATTTAACCATAAAAGGAAGTGAAAATAGGTTCTGACCATGTCAAAACATACTTTACAATGTGTTAGTACTTCTAATAAAGTGTTTCAGCCATGTAATGGGGTCTCATGAATGAATGCCTCAATGTGCTGGTGAAAGGAGTTGTTGGAGCTTGCAGAAATGTTCCACTGCTCCTCTGGAGAGTGAGTGTCCAGCTCTTCCAAATGAAGTTCTGCTTTTATTTACACAGCCCAGGATCTCTCAGGTGTTTTCTCTCTTGCAGGTCAGCAGTGCACAAAGGTGCTTGGCTCATCAGTGCCAAGCAGGAGCTTTTCCTGTATCAAACTCATCCAGGTATTCACTGATCCTTCTCGCTGGCTGCACTGTCTTCCAGCAGTTCCAGTGTGGTCTAAGAAAAGGCCTCTCACTGTTGCTTTTCCCAGGGATTTAATCCTGTTTTGTCCTCATTTTGGTGTTGCACTCCCCTGGTAGGGGCTTGACTAAGCAAAAAGCTGCAGATCAAAAATGATGAGATAACCAGATTTGTGTGCATTGTTCCTTGTCCTGTCAGATCAGTTATAGACTTGAGGTGTTGCTCATAGAGAAACTTTTCCCCCTTAAATCACTCTGTATTTTGGTAAGGCTGAAATTTTGGAAATGCAGACCTCAGGATGAGAACTCCCACATCAGCTACAGGAGGAGATGATGTTCAGCTACTCCAAAAATTAAATTCTGGTAAAGTGGATAATGGCAGAGTGCTGCACCATTCATTAAAAAAATTATTTAAGATACATAAAAATTAATCTACACGTGACAGTTCAAGATGCTTTGTCGGCAACACTTTGTTAAGAAGGGTAATTTTGTGTCTTTATTTACAATTTAAGGCAGAGTAAAATGAAATAACTCTGCATGCAGTTGGCTGTGGGCAGAACACAAGCAGAAAGATCTTCTAGATCTGCCCCATAGAGGGTACTGTGCTAGTCAGCAGCCAATATTGTCCAATTAATGTTTCAATACCAGATGAATTAACAAAAAAGAAGCAGGTATAGGCCAAAATCCCTCACCTTTTCCTTATTAGTCTTTTTTTTTTTTTTTCAGAGCTATACAAGTAGAACTGGGTGGTTAAATCAGAACATGAGCGCAAAGTGGGTAAATGTCATGAAAGAGAAAAATAATTTTCCTGTGGAATGGCACAACTGTAACAGATAAAATCCTGAAAGGATCTCATGGTCATGATGTGGAAACTCAGATGTTCAGCTCCCTCCATTTGTCCCTGAAGTCTGAGGGGTGATTAGAAAGTGTGGTAGCATTGAAACCTCAGGGCTAAATTGAGAAGTGAGTCAGAGAAGGTCAAAAGGATTAAAATAGTTTTAATTCTGGTTTTTTTTTTTGTTGGTTTTTTTTTTGCAGAGCTCCTCGATAGCATGGAATAGAGCAGTTTGCAATCTGAGCATGACAGATGCAGCCACTGCTGAGTAACAGCCCAAGCATTGCAGTGTTTCCCCTGTCATGTGGCCAAATTATCCATGTTGTTCATTCCTGGTGTCATCACAGAGGCTGCCAAAAAAAGGGATCAGTGAGATGCTGGTTTCACTCACAGGAGCCTCTCTGGCTGGAAGCAGTGCAAGTGCACTGCAGGCTTTCCCAGAAATGGGGCTGGGATTTGCCTCTGAAAGGCTCAGATCCTCCTTTTCCTTCCCTTGCAGAGATATTATCTGTGTTCCCAGCTGGAGGGAGCCTGGGAGGGGGCACTGATCTCACTGTCACCGGGGATTTCTTTGAGGAGCCAGTGCAGGTCACTGCTGCAGGTAAGAGAAGAAATATGGGGTTTTTTTTGTTGTTGTTGTTTTCTTTTTTGTTATTTTTTTTTAATTCCAGTTTGGCCCTGACCACAAACCCCAAGCGATGTTCAGGGATACCAATGTGGGAATTGTAGGACTCACCCCTGGGAAGGTCCAGTTTTTCTGACTGTGGGAAAGAACTGTTCTGTTTTCTGGTAGTACCAGCCCAGGGTTGCAGCAAAGTGTGGACCCTTTTGGGAACAAGGTGGATGCAGGGGATTCTGCCTCTCTGCTCCAGTGAGACCCCACCCAGAGTACCACATCCAGGGTCCTCAGCACGAGAAAAACATGGATCTCTTGGAGTGAGTCCAGAGGAGGGACACAAAAATGATCAGAGGGATAGAACACCTCTACTATAAGGAAAGGCTGAGACAGATGGGGCTGTTCAGATTGGAGAAAAGAAGGCTCCAAGGAGACCTTGGAGCACCTAAAGGAGCTCCAACAGAACAACCTGGTCTAGTGGAAGGTGTCCCTGTACATGGAAAGGCTTGGAACTACTTGTTTGTAAGGTCCCTTCCAACCCAAACCATTCCATGACTCTAAGATGGGTTTATGCTGTGGCTCAGCTGTGTTTCCAAGTTTCCCATGGCACATTTGTCTCCTTTCCCGGCTGGCAGGTGTTCCCTGTAAGGTCAAGCACGTCTCTCCCTGGGAAATCAAATGCACCACTGGGCCTGTTGGCAAGGGCAGGAGACCTGGTGTCCCCCAGCCAGGTAAGGTGTTCAACTGAAGCTCCAAATTAGCAAACACACACAGAAATGCAGGGCAGAAACCTTTTGGTGCTGAATGCAATCAAGAAACAGGGCTTTCCAAAAGATTGTCTGCTTTGACATCAAGCCAGTTTCTTTTGGGGTGGGTAGGGAAGGGGACTACAAATAATCCAAAGGCTGGAGCACCTCTGCTATGAGGAAAGATATGTGAGAGAGCTGGGGTTGTCCAGCCCAGGGAAAAGAAGGCTCCAGGGAGACCTGAGAGCCCCTTCCAGTGCCTAAAGGGGGCTTTCAGAAATATGGGGATAAACTTTTATTAGGGACTGTAGTGATAGGACAGGGGGTGATGTTTTTAAATTAAAAGGGTGTGCATTTAAATTAGGTCTAAGGAAGGTATTTTTTTTACGATGAGGGGGGTGAGGCCATGGCACAGGTTGCCCAGAAAGGAGGTGGATGCTCCATCCCTGGAAACATTCAAGGCCAGTTTGGGTGCAGCTCTGAGCAACCTGCTCTAGTTGGAGATGTCCCTTCTCGAGGCAGGGGGTTGGACTGGATAAACTTGAATGGTCCCTTCCAAACCATTCTGTGATTCTATAGCCAGGAAAACCAAGGTGGAGAGCTCACCCCACCAAGTGCAGACAGGAGATGGTGGGAGGATTGTCAGACTGGTGTGCAGGGCTGTGGAAAATGAGCAGAAAAAGGCCTGAATAATATTTAGAGGAAGGATGGCTGAACTGGAGTTACTGCAGAGGCTGCTGGGGCACTCCTCGAGTGGAGCATTGCAGGAGACTGTAGTGCATAAAATGAGGCTTAACTTTGACTGTGGGTCACCTCAGTGCCTTTTCCTGCAAGAGCAGACATGTGAGCTGGTTGGATGCTCTGCTCTCTGCAGAGTTTTGTTATTTCTGGTGGAGAATTTCAAGGTAAAACAAATTCCCTTAGGCGAGATCTGTGTTCTGCCTTAGACTGCAAAATACCCCACAAACAGAACCAATTTATTATTAAAATTTTCTCTCTGGCCTGCCTCCTACACCACTGATTCCAGCATGTGCTCTGGGATTTCTGCTGGCTGCTGCTGAGAATACTTTTGTTTTAACTTTCTAGGAAACAGAGGGCTTCTCTTTGAAGTCTGGGATGATGCCTCTGATCTGACAGCAGCAGGTCCTGGATACAGATGGCAGTTTGTACCTAATGCTAGCTCCCCAGCAAGGTTTCTGTCTGGGGCAAAGAAGTCCTTCAGGTACTCAGTGATCTTAAAAAGAGACGAAGCCATGGCAATCACCTTTAGCAGTGTAAGGTGCAGCAAAAACACCTGACAGCTCTTTACAGCAGAGCCTCACTGTATAGCTCCTATAAATCAAAGAAAACCCTTTGCTCCCAGGTCCTTTTGAAGCTTAAAATATGCAGTGAAGTGCTTTATTTTTCCTCCTGTTGCCTTCCCTCAGTATTTCTGCTCTACCTGGCCTAGATATGCTGAAATACCACCAAAAAAAAAAAAAAAAAAAAGTTGTGGAAATAGAAGGAGCTCCAGTTTGAAGCCATTTTGGGCTGGAACTCTGGCCAGATGTGGAGGGGCAGATTCTTGGCTGATGTTGGCAGCAAAGGTGAAGTTTATACAAATAAATAAATTCCTGAACTGTGCTGGTTCCCACTACCTCTTCAGATATGACCTTGAAAGACTGTACAATGTGCATGAATTCTTACATTTTTCTACCACTTCTCTGTTTTTGTTGTTTGATTCTGAGGGTGGTTTTGGCTTTTTCCTGCATGGTCAGGGTTAAGACCTTGTTTGAGAAGAAATGCACTAAAGTGGCCACCAACAAAATCATACTTGGTTTCATGGAGCTGTTTTTTCTTTCCTTTTTGAAACTTTTGTAAAGCACAATTGACATTTAATGTGAAATCGGGTCATTTTGAGGTTACTTCAGCTTTAAAATAGCAAGGTTTGTTTTGTTAAAACTTGGTTTAAAGATGTTTTCTTGTTACTCTGTGTAGGTGTGAAGGTGGGGTGTGGGGATGGTTTGATGTTTTGGGGTTTTCTTTGCTGTAACTCTTGTATATTATGGATGTTCTCTTTTTGCTTAGCTCCAGACTCCGTGGTTTTTTTGTGGCTCCTCAGACCAACAATTACACCTTTTGGATTCAGGCAGATGGGCAGGCATCTCTCTACTTAAGTTTGTCCCAAGATCCAGAACAGAAGGTATTAGTCTCGGCAGAGAAAAATGAGATGAAATGAAAATGAAAAATGAGGATGAAAAGGGTTTTAATTAAGGTGATAACAAGTAGGAATTTTCCCAGTGTGGATTGGTTTATTGTCTCTTATAAATGTATTGCAGAGTGAAATCTGTGTGATTTTATTTGATATTTTACATCAACCCTTTCGGGTTTTTAGCTCATAAAATACTCACTCTTGCAACCAGAGGCATTGATTGTCTTTTCTAGAAGACTTTTTTTTGTTAGTTCAGCACATTTCTGTCTGAACTGAAGTCATACATGAAAAGTTATTTGGGGAACTGTTACTAGTGCTAGGGTGAGCCATAAGAATCATCTTCTTTGTGATATTGAACCTTAAACCAAAGCTCTTTCAGATTGTGGCTTTTTCCTACATAATGGGAAGGAATTTGTCAGCCATCAACCCACGGTTATCAGTTATAAACACAAATATATTGGGTTTTTTTTTTTTTTATTTTTGGAGCTGTGGCATTGGACTAAATGTTTTTGTGGCTGGAGAGAGGTCACCAACTGCTTTAATGGCTTTAAACTGAGAGAGAGTAGGAAGAAATTTTTGACTCTGAGGGTCGCAAAGCCCTGGCACAGGTTGCCCAGAGAAGTTCTGGCTGCCCCTGGATCCCTGGCAGTGTCCAAGGCCAGGTCGGACTGGGCTTGGAGCAACCTGGGATAGCAGAAGGTGTCCCTGCCCGTGGCAAGGGATGGAACACGATGGTTTTTCAGGACCCTTCCCATCCACATCATTCTATGATTCTGTGATTTGGATGTTCTGCACACAGGTGAGAATTGCTTCTCTCCCTGCTGGCAATTCAGAGTGGTCGGAGAACTGGGTGAAGAACTGGAGTGAACTGTGGCAGCCAAAATCCCAGAAATTTGAGCTCACTGCTGGTTCCAGGTACTACCTGGAAGCACTGCATCATGGAAAGACACCCAGCAAGGGGATGAGAGTTGGAGTCCAGATACACAACACGTGGCTGAACCCCGATGTGGTGAACAACTACTGCGTTGAAAGGCACGAAATTCGGGCTCGTGCCTTGCGACTTCCAGAAGTGCAGGTCAGTGCTGCAACTGCCTTGTTGGTGCTAGATGTGAAAAAATGTGTGTTTCCACCTTGTTTTCAACCTTCTGAGACAGCTGATGAGAAGAGCATTGTGAGCTGAAGTTGTCTGTGGTTTTTACATACGTTAGTGGGTGTGTGTAAGCCCTCAGGAATGAGGGAAGTTTTTTCCTAATGGTGAAACTCCTGAAGGTCGGGAGCTTTAAGGACCATTTGCAGCTGCACAGGTCATGTACCCCTTGTGCTCCTGTTAATCTAAGAATCCCGTTCCTTGTAGGACAGGAGCAGTTCAAGAGTAGCTGAAGTGACTCTTGGAAGGGATCCCTGGTTTACAGAGGCTTAAAAAGGCAAAATGCTGGTTGTAAAATCCTCTTCAGCAGAAGATGCCAGGTTTGAAGTGTGTGTCTCATGCAGTTTACATCTGTTTTCATTTCTTTATTTGCTTCTCTTTTTTAACCAGATGTTGACTGTGTCTGGTACAGGCTATTTCAGTATCTCCTGGAATAACATGCTGAGAATGATCCCCACAAATGCTACAGCTCACCAGGTAGGTGCTGTTAAACACAGACACAGGGTCCTCTGCTGGGATGGAATTGGTGGAACTCTGGTGCTTGACAGAAGTTAAGATTTGGCCCAGAAGCTGAGATAAAGTTAATGTGATATAGGGGTAAATTATTTTTATGTGGTTTTTTTTTAACTGAGAATGTCTTACAATGTGATTTTTTTTTTTGTTTTGTGAACACTGACTCCCAGGTGTATTCTAAGCGTATCACAACACCCAGATACCTTGGGCTTGCATTGATCCAGATCTTTGGACTTCTCTAATGCCAGATGTGTGCTGTATGGCTCTGGCTTCTCCAACAGCCCACAGTCTCTTGATGTGGCTGTTTTTTAATCTTAGAGTGACCCTGAGTGATGGCTCCACGACAGTCATTAGACTGAGGATGTCCCACACCCCTGAAAGCTGTCAGACATGAAAGTTTACACTCTGTTGAGATAAATTTTGTTATATTATTATTTAAAATTTTTATTCTTGTAATATTTGGCT
Source organism: Corvus cornix cornix (assembly GCF_000738735.6). NCBI lineage: Eukaryota > Metazoa > Chordata > Aves > Passeriformes > Corvidae > Corvus > Corvus cornix. Next base: position 111,717,838 of record NC_047056.1, on the reverse strand, counting down.
ACCTGCTTGTTCAGAGCTGCTGTGCCACCGATCCCTGGCTGGTGAAAAAATGAAGTGATGATGTGTGTGTTGAAGTCTCTGCTGAAATGATTGTAACTGGCTGCTTTTCACTTTCTTAATTTCTTTTAAAGGTGCAAACAGCAATAGAGGAACTCCTTTCAGTAAGATGTGAAATGGAGCCAAATTCTGCTAAAATCCTTTTTCGCCATGGTTTTGAGAAAGAAGGTAGGGAACTTCTGTGGCAAATAAGCAGTACTTTTTGTGAGAATTGATCTGCTTTTATGACATAAATGTTCTTTAAACTTTTAGTGGTAGTAAATTTACACTTTTAATGGGTATAAGGATGCATTTATATTTATCATTTATTCATTGTGTGTATGCATGAAAAACAACATGATCAGTATAGTAATCATCATGATAGAATATCCAGGGTTGGAAGGGACCCACAAGGACCATCAAATCCAGCTCCTGGCCCTGTACAGGACAACCCCAGGAATCTGTGCCTGAGAGTGTTGTACAAACACTTCTTGAACTCTGCCAGGAGAATACTTAGAGTAGGACTGTTTGACAATTTTTGGATACCCACTTTCTGTATCTTCATGAATTTTGTCTGAGTTGGTGTCTTCTGAATCACTTGGAAACCTCTCATTTCCTTGTCTTGTTTTTCATATGTCAGATATGAAGAACATCATCACCACAGGACACATTGTCAGTGGAACTGAGCCGTTCTGTGGGAGGTTCAGCATCCACAGACCAAGCCAGCTGGTGAAAACTTCCCCACCAGCACTACCAAGATATGACCTTACTGAATACACACATGTGAGTGGCTGCTCTTAATGAATCGCTGTTCTCAGCGAGCAGCTCGCACTGGGCACTGAATGCTCAGAGTCTAATTGACAACATAAAGTCTTCTGGTCTGCTTAGAATTGCCCCAAATCTACAAAGGATCATGTCTTAGCACAGAGCAGAGCATCTTTTATTGGGTGTGAGAGTGGTTTTGTATCTCTGAGATGTAAATACTGTTTAACACACCTGGCTGTTGACTGTTCCTGGGGATACAACCCTTGCTGTGGGAAAGGAAAAAATGGGATGGTGTTGGGGAAAGGTGGAAGACGCAGGGACGACCACTTCTTGACAAAAGGAAAAAAACCTTTTGTTATTTTGGTGGTCCGTTATTGGTCACTTTCCTGCTCATCTCCTACTTTTGATAGGAATGAACCCAAAAGCTCAGGGAAGCCCCAGGGGTCAGTTTGATGCCATGTTGTGGCACTCCTGGTGCCACAAACCATCTTCTACAGCTGTTATTCCCTCTCCAGCTCTCTTGGAGCCCCTTTAGGCACTGGAAGAGGCTTTAAGGTCTCTGTGGAGTTCTGTTTTCCCCAGGCCAAACAACCCAGTGTTAAACCAGAATTCACACAGGGTATCTTCCTTCATCTCCCATGTACATTATATATAAATTACCTGTGTTTTGATTGGTGAAAATCTTCTCCCCATTTTTGCAGGCGTGTTTTGCACATAAAGGCCATATGAGCAACATCTTTCATCTCTCAGTGTCCTACACCAATGTCTCTTCATGTCCAGTGAGGAGGAACCTCACCTGTCTGTGGCACTTCAATGAAACCAACTCTAAAAGGTATCCAGGAAATTTTAGTTATCAGAGTTTATATTTTGCATAGTAAGAAGGTGCAGTGGGAAAACTGAGGGAAGTTCTTATTTATATAGGAACAATTTCTCAGCTGGAGTAATCTGACAAAAGCTCTGTCCCTGCAGAGGCATTCCTGGAATGCGTTTTCGTACTTTTTCGAGGATTTAATGAGTAAATTTCCATGTTTCTTGCTACATGCAGTATCTCATCTCAGTGATACACAGGCATACTTGAAGATTTTTGAGGACATCAATTTCCAAGTTTCTTTCCCAGTAGATTTTCTGCAGTAAGAGAGAGAATTGATTGGTTTTTCCTCCACCCTTTGGAAGCTTTGAAAATTGGTGTAACCTTTGATTTTCTTTATTCACTTCAAATTCCGAGGGTAGAAGACATAAAGCTTAGGGCAGACAGACTTAAAAAAAAAATCAGGAGTGTCTGAAGAACTTGGAGAGAGCTGAGGGGTTGAATTCTGGCTTGACCCCCATTGAGGTCACTGATGCCACTGTGGGATTTTGCCAAAAATAAAGCAGGTGTAGTCATTCCCATATCCCACTCTTGTGATTCAGGGGTGGAAACATAAGCAGAGATCTAAATCCTTATTTCTCATTGTGGAAAACCCAACAAGGACATGGTGAGTGATCACAAACCACTGAGCATGTGGCTTGGCTTGTGTTAGAGTAGAAATAACAACAGGAGCTGGTGTTACCTGGAATCTTCACAATCACCTCAAATTCGATTGTTGTCCCAACCTTGGTGTCTTCCAGCTGGACATTCACCTGCACTGACCTCTGGAAGAGGTGTGTGACCCTCTCTGTGCTTCTCCAGGACCTCCCAGCCAATTCCCCAGTATTTGTGCATCAGATAAACTTGCAGAGCCCTGTGCTGCAAAAAGAAACACCTGGATCATTTTATCTTGATGAACTCATCATTGCTGACAGAGCTGTGATTGGTAAAGGCATCTCTTTTGGTTTTTTCTTCCCCAGGATATTCCATTAAATCTATAGCAATAAAGCTGGATAAAACTTTTTCAAAGGGAAATTTCGCAACAGGCACAAAAATAATTTTCTTTTCTTGAACTTTTTTTTTTTTGGTGACAGCAGTCAAGAAGGAATTACCAAAATATCAATATACTTGGTTTATTTGAAAATAAATAATGGATCAGACTGTGGTGAAATCACCACAGTGAACCCGGAGAGGTTCAAAAATGTGTAGATGTGGCACTTGGGGACATGGGTTAGTGGTGGACTGGGCAATGCTGGGGAATGGTCCACACAGTGGACTTAGAGGCCTTTTCCAACCTTAATGATTCTATGAAATATAACTGAAAACCAAAAATCCCCAAGCAGGTGTTTCCAGCTATGAAATGGCAAAAACCTGGGCACAGTCAGCTCTGCTCTCCTTGCTCTGGTGAATATTTGTGTTTTTTCTTTCAGTTTCTCAGAGAGATCCCAAACCTCCCTGGCCAGGAGGGAGGATAATTGAAGCAGTGTCTGTGGTGGGGTCTCCTCCCACCTACAACGTGTCCTGGAGGGTGTCTGGCTGTGGTTCCAGTGTGCCCCTTCTCTCCCCAAGGTAGGGACAGCGAGTAGCTCATCTCAATACTCTGTAACACCTCTTGCAGTTCCCCCAGCGTGTCTGGAGCTGGTTTTCAGCTGGGTTCAGTTGCTGAAAACAAGAGGTGCTTGATAAGTTTGAGATAACTTGGGGTGTCAGATGTCCGTGGGTCACCAAGGTGTGATGTAGGACTGGAAGGAAATCTAAGCTCTTCTGGAACAGTGGATGAAGATCATCCAGAGGTGTTTCCATAACAGCTTTAATGACACCAATTCCCACATTAGGCACTGGAAATCCACCTTAGGTGTCCTTGTTTGCTGAGATGAGGTTTCTGTTCCTCCCAACAATGACAGAGGAATCGGAGCCATAGTCTCTAACTAGATCAGAGACTGTAACATTAAAAGTTTGCACTGGCAGAAAATAAGTCCTGTAAAGGTTGGATTGTATCCAGCTGAGTCAAATGTAGTATCCTGACACAAACCACCAACAGGAAAGGACAGGGATGAGAATACAGGCGGATGTTTGTGGTGGTTGAGATGTGTCACCAGAGGTGTAACTAGCAGGAAGAAGAAAAGTCTTTACTCCTGTGTGGAGCCTGAAGACTGACATTGCAATGCTGAAAATAGCACTGATGAACAAATTTTTCAAATGTATTTAGAAAAAAATGGGAAAAAAATGCCATGAGCATCATTATGGAGCTGAAGAAAATGCCTAGGAAAGGCAGGTTTAAGAAGCTCCACCTGTTTAGCTAATAAAAAGAGGATTAAGAGGTGGATTGATCACAGTACCTCCCACCAATATAAAAAAGGGTGCTTGGCATGGGTGGACTTTTCCATCTCACAGAGGAAGATATCAGAGAAAAGCAGGAATCAGCACAAGCTTTAAAAATGAGTGGGCTGAGCACTGTCTTTGGAAATCCTCAAAACAAACCTGGCTCTTTCTCATCACTGAGCACGGACTGTGATTTAATCCAACACAACTCCTTCTCCTGTCGGAACAGGAAAATTGTCTAAAATCTTGTACCAGCTGTACAAAGAGCTCAGTGATTCTTTTGGTTTTACTGTCTGGCGATTTGCTCTCCAGAAGCCACTTGTTATCCAGACGCTTAACACACGGTGGCATCGTTGTACCACAGAGAGACTCCTTTCCCCTTGAAACACGAGAATTTTAGTGGCGAAGGAGAAAAACATTTTAACTTTTAGAAAGTGGACTTCGGGTGAACATGAATTACTCCAGTTCAGATGTGGTGTGTGGGGGCATGGTTTAATGGTGGATCTGGTAATGCTGGGTTTGATCTTAGGGGTGCTTTCCAACCTTAATGATTGTACAATATGGAATCTTCCTGTTACTCAGGGGAGTTGAAATTTTCATGGACTCGAGGAGATTACAGGGGGAAATGGGAAATATTTTTTGCTTTTATGTTGCAGATGCTGTCCAGGCTGCACTGAGCTGGTCCTTTAGAAACACCAGTACTGGGGTAGCACTCCCTGGTGCTTGATGGTGTTTAAATTATTTCTTCCATCATTAATTTTAAAAGGTCATTTTCCATCATTTTCTGCTGTTGCATTGCCTGCCTAATGCAGTTGGAAGTTGGGAATATCCAGTTTTGTTTGAGGCCTGGGTTCATTTCCTTTAAATCCTTCATGAGTGTTGCTCCTAAAGGTGCCCCTCAGCTGCTGGTTGACACAGGAGTGTCAGGAGTGGGGGTCTCCACTGCTGATGTCTTCCTGTGACCCCCTCTCTGTCTCACAGAGGTGCAGTGCTTGGGGAGGGCTCCGAGGAGCATGGATACGTCTACGTCTCCACGGAGGATGTGAGAGTCAGCCTCACCATCCAGAGGCTGCAGAAGTCATCCCCAGCTCTTGGAGGGACCTTCCACATCCACTTGGCCAATACAGTGATACCAGGTAAGGGAAGATGCAAGTCAGGGCCTGGGTTTCCTGAGCAGGAAGCCAAGGGAAGAATTAATAGCCAGAGAAGTTTTGGCTGCCCCATCCCTGGGTGTGCTCCAGGCCAGGTTGGTTGTTTTTAAATAGTGCAGATGATCTTCAGATTAGACATAAGGAAGAATTTTCGTCATGATGAGGGTGGGAAAACAGTGGCACAGGTTGTCCAAAGAGGTGGTAGATGCCCCATCTCTGGAAACATTTGAGGTCAGATTGGATGGGGCTTTGAGCAACCCGGTCTAGGATTCATTGCTTGGATTAGATGACCTTTAAAGGTCCTTTCCAATCCCAATCATTCTACAGTTCTATTCTATAATTCTATGATCTTTTGGTGTTTAGGGTCCAATAAATTTCACTGTTTTGGCAGCTGCAGAGGTTTGAACCACGGACAGGCTTGCGCTTATAATGAAACCCCTTCGTTTCCTAGGAGCAGGCAGATGTGCTGTCCTGGGGAGGGAGATATCCACTGCTCCCTAATGTCTTTTGCAGATGTTTCAGTGCACATTTCCGCCCACCAGCTCCACAGGCTTTTGCAGGACAATGTGGATAACTTTACAGCTCCCTTCTTCAACACCAGTGACTTCACTGTGACCAGAGACTCCAGCTCGTGCTATGAAAGTGTCTGGACACTGACTTGGAAAAAAACTGCTGGGGACTTGCCCAATGTTATCAGTGTACAGTAATTTCTTTTGCTAATCCCCACTTTAATCCCCATTCAATGTCTTTGGCCTTTGCTGATTCAATCTCTTAATCATTGTTTTTATGAAGACATCATGGAAATTTAGGCAACCTTCCTATTTGGACTAGCAGCTTAAGAAAACTGCAGATTAAATCATTAAAAAAAAAAAACCTCTTGCGGGAGAAGAAATTAGATTGAATCTTCACTTCAAAACCAGGAGACTTAAATGTAATTTCTGCATAATAAAGGGGCTGCTATACTGAAATGAAATCTTCATTAATTATATCTACAATAATGTTTCAGTACAGTAACTGAAGCTCATCACAGATTTGTGGCATCACTTATTTGCCAAGAAGGTATTTTTCTGAGAACTATTTTGTCTGGTTCCATATCTGGCTCTCATAAGCCTCAGGAAAAGGTTCACTTTACACTCTCCCATCCCAAGATTTGTCATGCTAGTTTTACTTCAAGCAGGTGGATCTTTTTGAGTAAGGACTCAGGCTGGGCTTCTTCCTCCCTCAAAAGGGAACACTATTTCTTTGGATATTCAGCTCCTAAAAGTGTGACATTATTTTCAACAAATCAGTGAGTTCCAATGCTCAGGATATTGGCCTGGAGGGTGAAAAAAGTTTGAGCTGCATCTTCAGCTCTTGCACAGGCCCTTGTTTCACCTAAAGTCATGTCTTTGAGAAGCTCTTTCTGTGCCTAATTCCAAATTATATAATTGAGTACTAAAAGTTTATTTGTAAATCTGTCTCCTGAATATCTTTTTCTCAGTTTGCCATCTCCCTGTCTGCAAGGTGAGGGTGGGAACAGGGAGGTATTGTGAAACCTTGAGTAATGAAGATTTAGACCCAGAGATGTGATTCATGGAAGAAGGGTGAGAAGAAGTTTCCAGGAGTTATTTGCATGTAAAGATTCTGTTTTAATTTAAAATCACAGGACAGAAAAAGACAAGAAACTTAAATTCCTTGATCTTTGCCAGGTCTCTGACGAAAATCTCACTGGCCTGAAGCCAACTGTTTCTACTCGTGTAGTTTATGATGGGGGTGTGTTTATTGGACCAATATTTGGGGACATGCTTGCCACCCCCCATAACCAAACACAGGTGAGTTGAGCTCTCACACTCCCCACTGATTCAGCAGGGTTGTGTAGCTCCAGGGGTCTCACAGGTATTGGGGTACCTTGTTCTGCCACTAAATCCTTTCAGGAATCTGATGTTCTGTGCCATAAATTTCTCACATTCTGCTGCCTGGTATGTGGAGCAGGATTTGCCTCCAAGAGTTGTTGCAGGTACTGAGAATGGTGATCATGGGTGATGGAGGACAATTCATTTTTTTTGAGGCAGTCACCAAGGGGTGACACAACCTCTGAACTCCCACTCTTGGTGGGTCCTGTGGTGCTGGCCACCAAACTGGGAATGACACAATTCACCTGCAACACTGATGGGCAAAATAAATGAGTTGGTTGCTGGGATACTCATCTGTGAGTTAGGCAAGTCCTGAGCCTCCATGGATCTCAATTCCCCAAGTAGGAAAAGAGAGAAAGGAGGGCTTCCTGGCTGGAAGAGGAATCATTCTGGTCTGCTGGATGGACAAATGTGTTTCCAGCTCTGCTCTCAGATGTTGCAGAACGGTGGCTGCTGCTGGCTTTGTTTCCAACAGACTCACAGGCACTGTGGCCATAACAGGGTGATGATGTTGGATGTACTTCAAGCCCAGCTGTGCAACATCTGGGGCCAAGTCATCCTGCTTTTTTCATGAGCCTGGTTCCCAGCCATGAGAATTGCTTTTCTTCCAGTGACTCAGCCACCTATGACATCTTTTCCATCTGTGCTGCACAAACCTGCAAACAGCCCCAGTGAAACAAGACCACCACCAGCAAACAGATTTTCTGGTAGTTTTTGAAGATTTATTCTGGCTTGCTGCTAGCACAAGTATAAAAGTGTCCCTCTAATTATTGTGTCTCTATTCAAGCAGAGTGCTTTGCAACTTCTGTGCTCCTTGCACTTCTTTGGGACAGTTGCTTTTCTTTTTGCAGGCATTGGTGTACTCTCCTGGCACACCCTTAATATCTGGAGAGAGATAAAGAGGGGCTTTCTTATGCCCTATCCTTTGCCAGTTGACTCTTCTAAAATATCAAGATCTCAGGAGGGATATTTCTTGATATCTCTTTTAGACAATCAAGGTCACAGCCCAGTTTTTTCCTTCAGCATGAACAAGGGGCAAAAAATAAAATTGAGGGCTGCATGCTGAGAAGACACATTGTGGGTTTCATTTTAATCAGTCTTCCAGGGTGTTTTAAACATAATAAACTTGTTCCCAAGGCAAAGTGGGAAGAACTGGGGAAAGGCAAGAACGGTCTTCAGTGGATGACTAGAAGAACAGGATTTTGAGGAGGTGTGGGTCCCAGGATGGTGGGAGATGCAGCATCCAAAGCTGTGCTCTGCTGTGCCTTGAATGAACCCAAGAAATTTGCTATTCAAATGTGCAATTAAATTTTCAGTGAGGCTGCAGCAGGGTGAGCAGCTCTCCGTCTGTGCCCTGTTCTGACACTGCATGCTCTCAGTAGCTCAGGGTGGCTACCAGCATCTATCAGGAAGCTGTGGCTCTAGAAAACACCTCTGTTCCCTTACTAACTTTAAGGTAACCCTCTCCTCTGTCCCCAGGTGGTGGTCATGGTGAATGATGTCCTTGCAAACTGTTCTGGCTCATGCTCTTTCCAGTTCAGCCAGGAACTGACACCCATAGTCAGAGATGTGGAGTATTCATCAGGTAACGGGGCCTGCTCTCTGAACAAAATGGCAAAAATTCTGTGAAAAAGATCTTCCAGGTGCTGATGATTTCATGTGTATGGGTATCCTTTTAGAAATTTTTGATTTTATGGAAGCTGCACTTTTATGGGTCACTTAGGATCAGCTCCAGTTCCAGACATGCTGAGTGTACAAGTGTGTCCTGAGAAGGGCAGCGGAGCTCAGAAGGGTCTGGAGCACAAGTCTGCTGAATAGCAGCTGCGGGAGCTCAGCTGGAGAAGAGGAGGCTCGGGGGGGACCTTCTTGCTCTCCACAAGTCCCTGACAGGAGGGTGCAGCCATGTGGGGCTTGGTCTCTTCTTACAGGGAACAAGAAATAGGATGATAGGAAATGGCCTTAATGTGCATCAGGAGAGGTTTAGAACAGATGTTAGGAAAAATTTCCTCACTGAGTGGGTTGTCAGTCTCTGGAACAGGCTGCCCAGGGCACTGTGGAGTCACCATCCCTGGAAGGGTTCAGAAGGCTCGTGGATGTGGTATTTGGGGACATGGTTTAGGGCTGAGCACAGAGGTGATCTCAGAGGTTTTTTCCAACCTTAACTACTCTGTGATTCTATGGGAGAGGCATAAAGGGGAGAGAAACAATGGCAGGTTTGGTGCCCAAAGCAAAAGACATCTCTTGGCTCAAGTTATTTTTAATAAAAATTTAAGGAAACATCTAACAGCTGGACAAGGACAGGCAGGAATTGCTGTTACATGGGACAATGAGAAATCACCAGTGGTGTAGTTTTTAGGACGTCCTGATGAAGCTGGTAAAAACTTTTAACTGTTGGCTGAAATTAAATTCTGGGCATTGATATGCCAAAATTCATGAGGCACCTTGATGATTATATTCCTTCAGGTGAAGGGTCCCAGGCCACAGTGGTTATCAGAGGAGCTGGCTTTGGCGAGGAGAAGCTGGCCCTGCAGGTGGAGGTGAACAACAGGAGTTGCCTCATCACAACTCTGAATCAAACAGAAGTGGTTTGCCAGGTGCCGAGGCTGCCGGTCGGGATCTACCTGGTGACACTGCTGGTGACACCTCACGGCTTCGCCCTCAATGGCACCACAGGACAAGGGATCTTCCTGGCAGTGGAGCCAGTCCTGGGAGCTGTTGAACCTCCTTCGACTTCAGAGATTGGTAGGTGTGGACCCTCCAAGGGAGCTGCTTCCTGCTTCTTCCTTGTCATGGCGTGTTCTGGTTCTTCCGTACTCTCACTACCAAAATTTTCACCTGAAGAAGACATTTTATGGCTGGACACATTGTGTGTGACCCAAAACACAGCCAAAAATTTCTTAAAGACTGACAGACTTCCCTTGGCTCTCTGTGCAGGCAACCAGTTTCCCAAGCAGTTTTGTTTGGGAATTGTATTTCAAGTGCACATATATTCATTTCAGCAAATCATTAGTGTTTCATACTCATCCTCCCATACCCATGTCACATGTAGATTTGCAGTATTTGAATTAATCTGGCCTAATTAGAGTGGGTATTAGGGAAAATTTCTTCAGTGGAATGGTTGCCAATCACTGGAACAGGTTGCACAGGGCATTGGTGGAATCACCATCCCTAGAGGGATTTGAAAGATGTGTAGACGTGGCACTTGGGGACATGGATTAGTGGTGGGCCTGGTAGTGATGGGTTACTGGCTGGACTTAATGATCTTGGAGGGTTTTTTCAAACTAAATGATCCATGATTCTATAACTGTGAAATGGCTGAACTCTGGTTAATCCCAGTCCCACTGAAGTGAATTCATATTCTGAGGAATAAAATGGAAGACTCGCCTGTGTTTAGGCACAAGGCTAAGAAACTTAGAGAAGGTAAAGCTAAACTGAATCTCCTTCCATTCCCATTATGCCTCCTCTCCTTGAAACAGCAGAGGAAATAAAGAGTGATAAATTCCATACCTGAAGACAAGAGCTGGAAAGAATTCTTTTTTTTGGTTGGGTTTTTTTTTTCAAGAGGGATGAATCTTGTCAACCCAATGAGAAATGTGGCAAACACTCTTGATACACCTGGACTGTGCAGTGAGAGATAGTCTCAGATTATCCCTTGTTTTCAAGCAGCAAGGAATGCACCAGAAACAGCATGGCCCAGGTCTACTCTGACAAAGGCAAAGGTCACCCAGTTATTTTTCTGGGAATCTCCTCATTTCATTTTTGAGATCATGGTAATGAACACCACTGAGAGCAGTACTGGCCTTGCTGCAGCTCAGACATGGCTTGGAGATCTGATTGTGCCATGCTTGGCCACCTTGGATCAGCCAGAGAAAAAGAATGATGGCCTGTAAACCTCTCCATGGATGATGAGCATGGGATGGACTTGGAATAACACAGGGTTCCTAAGCTAGAAGTTATGGCTGCCTTGTTCTTTGGTTTTGGATTTGTTTGTGGTTTTCTTTTTGTTTGTTTGTTTGTTTGTTTGTTTTTGGGGGGAGGGAGGTTGTTTATATTTTTTTTCTGGTGTTGATTTTTTTGGGTTGTTTTCTTTTTTTCTGGTGCATGGGAAGAAAATTATTCTAACTCTTTTACTACCGTTTTTTTCCCTAATGACTAGATCATATAGTACACTAAGGTTAAGAATCACTTTTAATTAATGGACAACCCAAATGAATCTAAAAAACTCTAAAAACAATCCATCAATGGCAAGTTTTAATGCTTGGGCCTTGATTCTTCTTTCCTTTGCTGGCAAATCCACTCCTTCTCCCAATTACAGTGATCTGTCACTCATTAAAAAGAAAGCAAACATAATGCTATCTTACGTTACATGTGCCTGGAACGCTTATAATTGGAAAGAATTACAGCTTCCATCTGTGTTTTTAATTTCTCCCATTTCAAATACCTCTCTTCAATCTCATCGTAAAGTGCACACAGGCAGTATTTCACTGCATATAGATATAATGTAGATATCAAAACTTAAGAGCATCAGTCTTTACACAACACTCGTGGATTCTGAACTCTAAATCTGAAGCTCCTTATCTGACAGCTCTCTCATTAGACAAGCGGATTCAGTTTTCACTTCTTGCTCTTTCTGACTCTGCAAATTTAATTTTAGAAGATGGGAAGGCAAGAAGCACCTTGTACTTTGCTGCTTCAGCTCCCTCTTGTCAAAATATCCCTGGTCTCAGTGGTGCCATGCTGGGGAATCCCCATGACCTAACTCTAGAAGCATGGAATGCCTTTCTAAAGATACTCCCATGTTCCAGTGAAGAGCAGGACCTTGCTGTTAATGTATCTGATTGCTCTTGTTGGCCTGGATTTACTGCCAGCCAGAGGAAATCAAGATGAAACTTCTGTAATTCTCTGGTAGTTTAAAGAATTAGCAGGAAAAGGTAATTTTAGGAAAGTGTACAAGGGATTTTGCCATTAATATATGATTACCTTAACATAGAAGGTTGCTTGCATCACATGTGAAAAGAGGGATAAAAGCTCAGTAGGTTTACAATATAGCCATGCTATTAAATACAAATAATTCTCCTGCATTAATTACTGCATTAATTAATACACTGCATTAATTAGTACCTGTCTGAGCAGTCTGTTCAGCCATAATCTTAAAACTCTGCAGGGCTGAGAACTAGGGAAAAAGCTCTAAGTTTCAAGTAACGTTTCCTTTTTTTTTAAAGTTTCTCTGAATTGCATCAAAGCACAAACTCCAGCTTAGAATTGCCATTAATGCCCGCTCCTGTTGTCTTTCCAGTCTCTCTTTGAAATACTCCTGAGTCTTCTAGTTGCTTGGAAAAGCAAAGGGACACCTTGACTCTTTACCTTGGAATTGGATGCTGAAGAAAGATCAAGCACAATTCTGGCTTGTGCCAGGCATGATCCTGCATGGTGTTGAAGAGGCTCAGTCTGGCACGAAGGAGAGCTGAGCTTGCTCAGTGCCCCATGGAACGAATCCCTCAGTGACTTCCCTCACAACTCCAAGTCTCGAGCCCTGACAAGCCCCCTTTCTATCCCAAACTTCCTAGACACATGCTACAGGCTTTTCTGACAGCAGGGAGCTTGGCAGCTGTTTGAACTGTGAGAGCACCTGCTGCGTTAAGCTCATTTTCCATTCTTAGCGCTTCTTCCTTCCTTCCTTGTTTCATTCTCGGGCTGGGGATCTGTCTAAGGGGGAGATCACAGGCCAGGGCTTGCTGGTTTAAATAAGTATGTCATTAAAAAATAAACCGAGAAACAAACCCAGTTGTCCTGTATCGTGGAGGAGAATTCAAATAATAGGCAAGAAGGATCTCTTCCTTGCAAGACAGGAAGCCAGGCACAGCAAGGTGGAACAGATCATCATCAGATCAGCTGACAGACTCTACTGCCTTTTTAGTCATCTATAAACAAAGAATCCTTTGCATATTAAAATATCCTACATATTGAATATCATGGAATAATTGTTTTTTTTAGGAGGACTGAGAGTGACTCTCAGGGGGACTAATCTGGAAGGGGTAAATTCAGTGTTGTTTGGATCCCAGCCTTGCCCAATTTTGGAGGAGGACAGAAATGCAACAAGAATTGAATGTAAAGTTCCTTCTCGGGTAAGAAATCACATTTTTTTGGGGAGCAGTCAGAAGCCAATGTGCCTTCCTATGTTTTCCTGGCCTAAGCTACACTAGGGGAAGGGCAAAGGGTAGCCCATCAGCCAGGTCTTGGCTGTGGGACAATTTACTGTGGACTCTACAGATTAGACCAGCTTAATTAAAAATAGATTAATAGCTGATTTATGAAAACCAGTGAAAAAAGCAAGCTCCTTAATTTAGTAAGGATATTACAAATTAAAAGCTGCATAGTCTGGGATTTTATTTACTAGCTTAATTTACAAGTATGGATATAGCAAATCAAAACCTGCATAGTCTGGGATTGTTTTAAGGTTTCTAAATCTCCATAGCTGCTCTTTCAAAGTCAACATAAATGTAGACATTTAAGTAGTGTCTGGTGTATATGAAAGTTTCATCAGTGCCATGTGCCTGACTTAATATAGGAGATGTAGGAATACCAGAAATAACTTTTTTTTTTAATTGGTTCATTCTTAACCCTGACATTTTCTTTCTTCCTAGGGGACAGAAGATGCTGCTGTCCACATAACACTGATTTCTGGGTACCAGTCAACAACAGTAACCAACTTGTTCCAATATGATCCTTCCTTAAACCCTGCAGTTGTATCCCTGAGCAGGAACAGAAGTGGCATAGCAGGTGAAAAGGCTGCAGATGTGTATTGGACATCTTCTGGAGAAGGGTTGTTATTGCTGATAGTGGTGGGGCAGAAGGAATTTAGGTCTATAAAGTGTGATCTGACACTTATTTTGTTTTCTTTTAAATTTTAGTTCCTATATTTCCTGCTAGTCCTGGTCAGTCCTGGTTGGTTTTTTATTGGCTTTTCTCTTGCATACATGAGGTAATGAGTTGCTTGCCCTAGGCTGGTATGGATGATGTCCACAGCATGTCAGGTTCAGTATAGTCATGCTTTTGTGTCATGTTTGTCTAACTCTGCTCTGAAATTATCCCACCCATTCATTCAGTGATGGGATACACGGTTTAAGCTACATATCAGGAAAAGGTTTTTTCCCCAGAGGGTGGTTGGGCACTGAACAGGCTCCCCAGGGAATGGACAGAGCCCCAAGGCTGCCAGAGCTCAAGAAGTGTTTGGATAACACTCTCAGGCACATGGTGGGACTCTAGAGACTGTCCTGTGCAGGGTCAGGAGTTGAACTTTGATGATCCTGGTGGGTACCTTCCAACTCAGGGTATTCCGTGACTGTATTTCTTAGTAACAGATTCACCCATGAGAAGAGAAATGAGCTCTGGAGAGTGTCCTTCTCCAGGATCCAAGTGTTGACCATAAAGAGCATCATGTGCATTTTGGGTTGCTGAAAGCAGGGGATGGGCAACATTTCTTTTACTAGTTCCCATTTCCAAGCCAAACTGCTCCTTCCATTGTGACCTTGCAGTGTGTTACGTTAGAATATGAACATAGACCTCACAGAATCTGTGGGGACAAAATCCTAATTAGATGTCATGGAGTATTTGGCATTCCTGTCTTTTGAAAGTTTCTATTTGGGGTTGTTTGTTTGTTTTCTTTCACATTTCCCTCATTTTCGCCCCCAGGATTTTGGTTGGGTGTAGGGAATAGAAAGCATAAATGGTGAATGATGTTCACTTTTAAACAAGTTTTTTAGAAAGAAGGTTTAGTACATTTCTGTGTGGCAAACAGACACCAATTTCTTGGTATCTGAGACAGAGAGGAGGGAAGATGGGAGGAAGGCAGAAATATTCCTGTTTTCTTACTTATCCTACTCCCATTCCTCCAAGAATGTAATAATCTGACTTTTTTCTTTATTTTTGCAACCTTTCCAGCGAACGCCTTAAAGCTCCCCCAAGTTTGGTTGGACTTGGTGGGGATGTGCAGGGTTAGGTGACTGCCAGTGCCAAAATTCTCTGTGCACTCCCAGCATTTCTATTCCTTTCCCCAAATGCCCTTGTCATTTTCCATTAATCCAGAATGCATAAATAAGAGAAAACGTCCTTTATCATCTGAATATTATTCAGATACCGCAGCGCCAAGGGGAGGTTTTTGTAGCCGCGGGCAGCCCAGGTGCAAGGAATTCCTTAATGTTACAGTGTCTCATGAGCTGTGCTGGGGCTGAGTTCAATCTCCTACCCAGAACCTCCACGGCTTCGTCTTTTAATATAATTTTCCTTCTATATAATAAAAAGAATAAATAAATTACACTGATGCCTTCCAGGCATCTGGGATTAAGCTGACAATTGACCAAGAGTCCAAAGAGTTCACGTTATTAACATATTCAACTTCTGAGGCTTTCAAACTTTATTTGAGTCTTTGTGAATGCAGAATTGAAAAGTACCAGCTCCAAGACCTGCTTAGAGGAGCAGGTAGTTGAGGGGAGCTTGGTACAGGCTCTCCTGCTCCTTGGGAGCTTCTTCCTCTCTCCTTCATCTCTTCAAGGGAGAAAGGAGGATGAGATTCACCTCCTAAACACGTCCCCGTGCTCGTTGTTTAGATGCTTTGCATATTCACTGAAGAGAAATAGTTGGTTCTGTGGTGGGATTTGCCACAACTCTTTTGTGTGTCTTACAGTAGAATGAATGACATAAAGGCTCTTTTCTCTTCACTGACCACAGATAGAGCTATCAGTGAAAATGCCTTTATTTGAACTGATGGATACCACCTTAATTTTTTTAAGCTGTTTCAGAAGAAATTTCAGATATGAAAGTCCCTTGTCTCTTGGCTTTGTCCTTTCCTGTTACTGCACTGTGCACAAATAAAGGAAAGATGATCCTGTATCATCTGAACACAACAGCTTAAATGGGAGAGAACCATGATCACCAAAAATAAAACGCTGGAGCTGGGCTGGTTGTGTCTGGAATGGAGTTAATTTACTTCACAGTGATTTGTGTGGGGCTGTGTTTTAGGTTTGTGCTGAAAATGCTGTGGATAACACAGGGATGTTTTGTTATTGCTGAGCAGGGCTTACACAGAGTCGAGGCCTTTTCTGCTCCTCACCCCACCAGTGAATGGGCTGGGAGTGCACAAGGATTTGGGAGGGGACACAGCCAGGACAGCTGACCCCAACTGACCCAAGGGATATTCCAGACCAGTTTATAAAGCTGGGGGAGGAAGGGGGCAGAGGGAATCATTCTGAGCAATGGCATTTTTTTTTCCCAAGTCACCATTCCGTGTGATGGAGCCCTGCTGGGATGGCTGAACACCTGCCTACCCATGGGAAGCAGAGAACGAAGTCCTTGTTTTGCTTTGCACACATACTTTTTGCTTTACCCATTAAACTGTTTTTATCTCCACCCACAAGTTTTCTCCCTTTTATTCTTTTGATTTTCTCCCCCATCCCACTGCAGGGGAGGGAGTGAGTAGCTCTGTGGGGCTGCGATGTCATCTGGGGTTAAACCATGACAAGCACATCTGACTTAAGGTACCCAAGGCAATTTTTGTTTTACTGTTGAAGGCTCCTGTTAAAGTTCCATGGCTCCTTAATGCTGAAAAGCAGGCTCTAGATCATTTATCAGCAATTCAGAAAAACCCAGAACCCCTCAGCTCCAGAGCTTTAAAGAAACTGGATTTGGGTTTTATTAAGTTCAGCTATTTATAGGACAGACACTTATGGTAATAAGGACTTGAATTCTATCCTGAGTGTGGCTGAGAGTGGCTATTGGTGGCCATAACCAAGTTCACTGTGCTGATGTCTCAAGACAACCCTGATAGCTGGTGACCTTATGCAGGAGAGATTAAGTAGGATACAGAGCCACAGCAACCTTCAACATTTTGGGTTTGGGCTGATGGACAAGACTGGGCCTATTCTGGCATAATGGGACTCTGCTCTTCCTCAGGCAATAGTCACATCTGCTAAAATAACCATTGCAAGAAACACTGAAAGAGTTTTACTCCTTTCTCTGCAGGAGGTGAGGAGCTTCACATTGGAATATCTCAGTTTGCCAACTACCAGGGCTCAGATGTCAAGGTCCAAATTGGGGACTCGTGGCCACAGATCCAGGCGCAGACAGACCGTGGTGTTAATGTGACTCTTCCAGCCCTGCCTGCAGGGTGGTACAATGTCTCTGTCCTCATCAGTGGCATTGCTGTCGCTTCAAACAGGTGTGTATTTTCCTTAGAAGTTTCACTCTCCATCCTATTTGGTGTTTTAGGGTTAATCTGAAAAGGAAGGTTTGAGTTTTTCACAAATTCCATACCTAACGGTGAATTCTGCAGTGTAGTATGAAATTATGAATAATTATCAAGGCATTTATTGATCTGTGGAACCCAAGTCAGCAAACTGCTAATGCTAGTCAATTAACTCCCCTTGGATCAGTAGGAGGCAGGAGAGAAACATTTTAGGAAAAAACAGTTGATTTGATGAAATATGCATATTCAGGCAATCAAAGGTATTCACAGATTCAGGTCAAATGCAGATAAATCCTGCTGTAGGAAAACAGCAGAAGAAAAGGAACACTTTTCATCAGAAAAACAAAAGCTGGTTTGAACAATACAAAAATGCTTTGTTTGGAGAATTTTTAAATGATGCTATTTCCATCTCCTAAGGTGACACTTCAAGTTCATGCCTAGATAAATGTAATATAAATGAATTAAAATGTGGGGGAAAGCTGACCTGAAATTGGGATATAGGAGTGCATTCACAAGCAACACAGTTTTGTTCCTCAGCCATGGCAGCTGCCAGGAATGATCCTGAAATGACGATATTGGGGAGAAATTAGGTGTTTTTATTGCTCGCAAACCAACTTAAGCTGCTTGTAGTGTTAATGAACTTCAGAAGGAGAGAAATTGTGGTTGGTGGGATGGCACAGAGGGATTCATCCCACCTGGTACTGGAGTCTGTTAGCAGCACCATCACTTCATCTCCAGGGATAGCTTGGAAGGAGATGGGTCATCCCAGGAGAGGACTCTGCTCTCTGGTGGGCTGGATTGCAGGATTGGGAAGGCCCCTTCTCTAAGATGTCTTTTTAGGGAAGGAGATGTTTTTGAAAGGAGGGTGATGAAAAAAATAGGTGTAGATGGGACAGAAACAGAGCTGCACCTTTATCTGGGTGGGCTTCAGGAGCTTGTGTCTGGGTTTCCACTTGTTCCAGTTACTCCATTCTGTGGCGGGAGGGTGTGAGGAGAGGAGGCAGCTGTGATGCCTTTTTGATGCTCTTGCATTGGGCATAGCTACAGTGGGATCTGCTTGCTAAAAAATCCGTATCCTTGCTTCCTTTGACAGGCAATTCTGTTGTACTAAATTTGGCCCACACGTTGCCAATTGATAAGAGAGTGTTTGTGATAGATGTAGCTCAAATGTGTCCCTGCCCATGGCAGGCTGGTTGGAATGAGATGACCTTTAATGTCCCTTCCAACCCAAATCATTCTGTGATTCTAAACCACATGGAAAAATTTGGGGTGTTGGGTGGTCTTGTCACTGTGACATCAAACAAAGGGAATGTGCCAGGTGGGTGCTTGGCTTTCCAGGAGTTGTAAGAATGAAAAGCACTGCAATAGGAAGGAAAAATAAAAGAATACCCCTAACTGCCCCAAATCCTTTCTGTGTTGCTTATGTTTTGCAGGGTTGAGCCGTTAATCCAGTACCTCTCTGAGATGTTCAGCGTCGAGCCATGTTGTGGCTCTGTTCTGGGTAAAGAGCATTGGTACATCTGCAGCCACTTATAGAGGTCAAGGGGATCAAGGGCACAGTTTTCCTGCAGGAATGGAAAGTGCATCCCATTTCAGATCAGTTTAAATGAGGGTGTTTTGAATCTGTGACCCTTTATTATGCAGACATCAACTGGCAGACAGCAGCGGTCTGGAAATGTGGGATTGTAGTGAGCATCCTTCCATCTGGTTGGCTGGCTCAGGTCTGCCTGTGTTTTGAATTTGATTTCCCCCAGTGTTTGCTCATGTATTCTTGCACGTTCCTATCGGGAAAACAAAGCATGCCCACACCTGGCTCATCTGTGCTGTTTCTTTCAGTCATTTTGCCCCCATCTTTCAAGGTTTTCCATGTGAAAGTTAGGTGGAAAGCAGAGTACAATTGTGGTTTGAAGCAAACAATAATTTCAAGTGATCCCAAAAGGGATGTTCATTGTTATGTTGAAAACAAAAAATAAAAAAGCCCTTTTTCAATGTTAATTTTAATCAAAAGGGAAATATTTATTAATCCCGTTCTAAGCTTTTAGACACTGGAAATAATTTAAGTGTGTTTCCGAGCAGAACATCACTGAATTAAAAAGAAAAGTTTTACTTTAAATCTTAAAAAACAGATTTGGAGTGGTTGATTTATTTTGTCATTTGGCTGGTGGTGGGGGAGAGTTGAATCCCTGTAGTGAATTTTACATGAGCCCTTAGATATGCTTTTATAGAAGACAGGGAAATTCTTGTGCTACAACCTCAGGTCCTCCACAGATTGCTCTTCCAGGCTCACAACACAGTCAAAGACACAAAAATTCAGCATCTTTGTAGTACGTGATTAGTTCAATAGTTTGTGAAGTGTTCAAGCCTTGAAAGATGAGAGAGTAGATAGAGCTTGGAGAGCAAATCCTATCAGTTTTGAAGATTAAGCCATACAACAAAAAATAATAAAACTTTTACCCTTCTTTTTATATTTCAGAGTAAATTGAAAATTAAATAAGAACTGATTAACTCTTTGGTTGTGGTTTTATGAATGGCTTAAGCGAAATTAAAATCTCTGCAGCAAAAAGCACCAGTCCCTCTCCCTTTACCTCTACTCTTTTGTTGTCTCTAACACGTGTGTGTGCATCTGGGTTAAGGATTTGGGATCACTTTAAAAGAACTCCATCAAAAACTAACTTATTTTTCAGCCAGATCATGGGAAAAGGAAGGCAATGACCTTAATGGATAAAGAGGTTGAAGCAAGGCGGGACACTGGGACTACCAGTACCGTAAACAAAAGGAAGATGGACAGAGGTTTTGGGTGGGCTCTTCCCTGCGAGGGTGGGGAGGCCTTGGCACAGGCTGCCCAGAGAAGCTGTGGCTGCCCCATCCCTAGAAGTGTCGAAAACCAGGCTGGATGGGGCTTGGAGCAACCTCATTTAGTGAACCCGTGGCAGGGGTTGGAAGGAGATGGTTCTTAGAAGACCCTTCCAACCCAAACCATTCTGTAATTTCACAAAATATGACACCCTGCCTCTGAGTTTGCAAATAGTCACTACCAAATTCTGCTTCTCTGTAGGCAGCAGGATCAAACTACTTCCCCCCCCCCCACCTGTATGGACAGTCCCGTTCAGTGTTCAGCCTCTGTTTACTCTCAGGGGTGCTTTCACAGTAGCTTTCTCATTTCTGTGGTGACTTTCCACTGTCATTTACTCCACAAATGTCCCTGGATACTCGTTACCTTAATGTCTTGTCCACGTAGGACTATCCTGATATATGGCTGCTATTATCTAGCTGTCTTGTCCAAAAAAAGGACTTTATTTTTTCTTTCCTTCATCCTATAATGCTTATCAGCTGTATCATAAATGGTTTGGGTTGGAAGGGACCTTAAAGATCATGGTTTGAGATGGTTCAGAGATAGTAATGAATTCCTTTCCTGCATATAATACCCTTCAAGCCTTATTTTGTTTTGCACCTAGGTGGAACACTGCTCACAATCTCTGGCGTGGGCTTTGGCCAAAATCCTGCCTTGGTTTCTGTTTCAATGGACAATCAAACCTGTACAGTTACTCACCTGGCAGAAGAGACAGTTTGGTGCCTGACCCCGCCAGCTGCTGGTTTGTCAAATGAAGATTCACGGGACATCTCTGTCAGAGTAAATGTAGCCATCAGCAGTGGATCACTTCATCATGCTGTCTTTGCAAATAGGACCACCACCTTTAACTACCAAAGAGCTTTGACTCCCCTCGTTACTGCTGTTGAAACAGAGGTTATAGATGGCAGCCTGCTCTTGAGCTTCCAGGGGATAAACATCACTGGATCTGTGGCTAAACTTGGACACAGTGAATGTCAACTTGAGTTTCAACGTGGCAACCAGTCTGAAATGTCTTATCAGTGCTCTTTGCCACTGAACAGCCTGGAACCTGGGACTTTCCCCATTCAGGTCATCCAGAGGCAGCTGGGATATGCTCAAGTGACAGCAAGGCAGCAGGCCCTCACAATAACTCCACAGATAACCTCCATATTCCCATCACAAGGATCAATCTGTGGTGGGATGTACCTCACTATATCTGGTTTTGCTTTGAAATCCAGGAAGAATTTGGTACAGGTCAGCCTGGAGAGTAATTACTCCTGTGAGATCCAGAAGTCTGATAATGACTCCATCAGTTGTCTTGTCCTTCCAGGGGCCCACCCTTTGCACTATCAGTGGTTGGCTGAGGCATCTCAGGCTCTCAGTGTCACAGTGGTTGTCAATGGGGTCTGCAGTGTGTGCCTTGGGGACTGTACACTCCACCTTCATGAGCACTGGACACCCTTGGTACATCTGGTGACCTGGAAGACCAATGGGACATTCACTTACATGACAATCAAAGGACAGAGGTTGGCCTGGCAGGGTGACAGCCCCATGGTGCATGTGGATAACAGCACTGTCTGCAAGGTGACTTTCTGGAACGAGACCATCATCAATTGCCAGACAGCCTGCCTGGCCCCAGGGGAGCACAACATTTCCATATCCAGCAGGAAAAGTGGCCGTGCTTGTTTCAGAGGGACATCCAGCATTCTCACCATCCTGCCTTGGGTGTACCAGTTTTACCCACGGAATTTCAGCACCAGCGGGGGAGGCCTGCTCAGCTTAGCAGGGGTGGCTCTGAAAGGAAAGAGGACGACTTCAGTCCTCATAGACCATCGCCCTTGCCTCATTCACAACATCACCTGTGTGTTTATCCAGTGCATGGTGCCTCCGGGGAATGGCACGAGGGCTCTCAGTCTGAAAGTAGATGGACACTCCTATTACCTTGGAACAATAAGTTACAGTGAGGAATTTACCCCAGCTTTCCTTTCACTTGTTGCCACTGGCCTCATTTTAACTGTGACAGTGTCGCGAGTCATGGAGACGGACAATATCCAAGTATTTGTGGGAGATTTTCCTTGTAGAAACATCACCATCACTCGCTCCATGTTGCAGTGCTCAGCTCCTCTGCTCCCTGTGGGAGAATACGCTGTGCTGGGCTTGGATATTCCCAGAGGATGGGCTTCCTCCAACCTGATGTTCACTTCTCATCTGACAGTGACAGCTGCCCATCACAACTGGGGTAAGTCATGGAGGGTTGCTGCATGGAGGTTGCCTCCACAGGCATTGCAGTGACAGGGCATTGCAGTGAGGCATTGCAGTGACAGGGTTTTTTTTGTCATGAAAGCAAAAATTATGAATTTAAAAAAATACATTTGTTGGCAGCTGGCTGTCAGGCTCTGTCTTAAATCCTATTTCCTGTCCTTTTCCAAGGTGGCTTGAATGGAGGACCAGTTTACTTGCATGGAACTGGGTTTTCCCCAGGGAAGACTTTGGTCACAATTTGCGGCACCAGCTGTGAACTCTTGGGCAACATGACAGTGACTGAGCTGAGCTGCCTTGCCCCACGCCCACGAGGTCAGTTAAAACTCAAGAACTGTCATTGTGTTAAAAATATCCCCTAAAATCTTGACCCAAAAGGGGGAATCCTGGTGTATCTCATCCCAAGGGAACAGAGAGCAGCATTGGAGACAGGAGAGGAATTAACACAGCATTGATAAAGGTTGGACTTGATGATGTTGGAGGTCTTTTCCAACCGTAAGGATTCCATGATTCTATGACTTCTGGTTTTTGAACTCAGTCTGAAGACAGATGGTGTCAGGGTGTGTTTTTGTGTCAGTGGCCATGGATGTTGGACGAGATCCACAGTGTGCTTGTAGCCACACTTGCACAACATCAACATTTCCTCACAGCAGTTATTCCTTGGCAGAGCTGCCCCACATAAAATACATATATGGGCTGCAGGGTTGGGTACCCAAGCACCTCTTAGACATCATGACCATCTTAATGAATTAAACTCCCTTAAATGCTTTTTCTTCTGAGGAAACGGTCTCAAGTTGCACCAGGGAAGTTTCAGTTCATATATTAGAAAAATTTTTTCACATAAAGTGTTTTCAAGCATTGGAAAACAGTGCCCAAGGAAGTGGTGGAGTCATCATCCTTGGAAGAGCTAAACAATTGTGTGGATGTAACATTTGAGGAATGGCTTAGTGGTGAACATGGCACTGGTGAGATGATGGTTGGACATGGTGATCTTAAAGGTCTTTTCCAACTTCAACAATTCTTTGATTCTGTGGCCTCACACATTTTGTGTTTTGGATGAATGGTGGGATGGCCTCAGTGGGGTAAAGATGTGGAAGGAAAAGGCTGAATGACTGGAAGGGTGAACGAATGATGTACCAGGGCCAGTTCATACCTTTGGGAAGCTGGAGATGAGGATTTGACTTCCTTGAGAGGAGATGGGATCATCCATCATGACCAGAGCACCTTCCTTAACTGGTAAGAGGCAGCACAGAATGATGATTTCCACATCTCTCAAAGAGGGAAATAACCCTGCCTGAATTTTGGAGTTAACTCTTCAAAATGAGCATTTCCTGGAACAAGATATGTTTCCTCTTTTTCCTACTGAAAGCTCAGAATTAGTCTTCTCAGATCTGAAAAGGCAGGATTTAAGACTTTTAAATCTCATTTGAGCCATGTCCTATTCCGGAAATTCTAAACATGGAGTATTCACCTTGGTGCTTGACTCCTCAGTGGAGTTCCCATCCCTGGAGGTGTCCAAGGAACGACTGGATGTGGAACTCACTGCTCTGGTCTAGGTGACATGATAAGGATTGGTCAAAGGTTGGACTCTGCAATCGTGGAGATCTTTTCCAACCTAGATGATGCCGTGATTCAGGGATTCCAACACTCAGAAGTTTAACATTTCAGTCCCTTCATAGCTCTGAAGTCAGAGAACATGTGGAGGTCTGTAGAAATATTTGCTGTTCTGAGGCTGTCCAGACATCCAGTATCCATGTGACCAGAGATCCATTACCTCTTATCTTTTGTGGACTTGAAAGAAAGGTGGCAAGTGAGAGTGTCCATCAGGGTAAATTTCCATGGGTTTGTTCAAAGATGTGTGGAATATCCATCCTCCAAAATAGAAGTTGAATGAATTATTTGCCAAGAAACCACTCTAATGTGAAATCTGACATTCTTTTGAACAAGGACTGGGATAAGAGGCATCCAGGTGTTCTCTTCAGCCTCACTTATTCCCAAATTCTGAATTTACTCCTGCCATTTTGAACAGTTCCTTTCATAGAATCCCAGAAAGAGTTTGGTTGGAAGGAACCTTAAAGGCCTTCTGGTTCCAATCCCCCTGCCAAGAGGAATACTAAGAAAAATGGAAGGGAAAAAAAAAAAGGGCTTTTAAACCCAACCACAAGCACTCAAAAAGAGACACCAAGAGGACATAAAGGCCCAGGCACAGTCCACAATACTGCTTGTTGTTTTAAATAGAAAAAGACATGGTGGTGGAAAAAAATAAAGCACAAAACGGGGCACCCTGGTAACTGCAGGGAGAATAGCATACTAAAATTTAATCACATTGATTCAAGCTGTGTCCAGAACTCACTGAGTGGTTGGTGGCAGAGGGAGCCTGGGGAAAACAATTTTACAGGCAGGACCACGATGCTTGTTCCTGTCACTAGATGTCAGCAAGTGAATGCTGATTGCTGGTTCTGTGTCTGGAGAGGAAATTCAAAGGAAGCGTTGCCTCACCCTCTCTCTCCTGCCTTGGGTTTTGCAGCGTTGCCAGTTTCACCAGTCCAGTTGCAAAATATTTGTTAATTAAATATTTACAAGCAAATATCTTTTTTTTTTCCCCTTGCCTTAAAAAGACAAAAATCCTTTTCAGGCTGGTCAAATCTGTGTTTGTCAGGCTATTTGTGCTCCCTGAGACTGTTGTATTTCAGCCTGTGCACGTCTACATCTGGCATGGGTGAATCTGTATATAGAGTAAGATGCCTTCCAGATACTCTTCCACTTAATGCTTAATATTTAAGGACTTTTTTTTTTTTAATATTTAAGGATTTAACCCTGCCCCTCACCATGCTTAGGGCATGAATGGATGGTTTAAGTGCAGTTAGTCCAGTCTCACTTCATGGTTTACATCGTGCTGTTTGCCTGGGGAATTTTGCCACTTGGCGCTAGCACATCCAGTGTTCAGACCCTTCTTGCACTGCCTCATCCACATGGGAGAGGTGGTAAAGAAACTCCAGGGATGTAGGACTGTGAAGGAATGGAAAGGGGAGGTCTGTGGTGCCCCAGGGCCCCTCAGTGTTGTGTCCAGGTTGGATGCTTGTCTGACCTTTCCCAGCTCTGCTCTCAGAACTGGCTGATGTGAAGAGTTTAAGCTGCATTTCTTCTGTTACTGAGGGCTATGAAGCAGAACTCCCTCTCCTCTGGCACTGGGGGATGTCAGGTGGCAGTGGCTGCCCTGGGATCTCAATGCTGGGTCATGTTGTGTCTGGCTTGCTTGAGATTAGAGATGTCCACGTGGGAATCCCCAGCTGGTCCGTGTAACTCTCTCATGTGATCCAATCCGTAGGGCAAGGCTCTGCAGGTAGGAAATGTGACATCTTTCCCTTTGAGCAAGAAGTTTTCTAAGAGATTAGGAGCTGCCAGGCTCAGCAGGATCCATCCATAAGCCTTCCTCACTGGGATTTCCTTAGGAATGGGTGTTGAGCCGGGTCGCAGCGAGGTTTTGGTTTGATCACTGGCAGGAGCATGTTACTGAGACCTGCTCACTCCAGAGCACAAGGAATGGGAATGCAGGACTAGACTCTTTCATGGAAACTGTTGTCTTTTGCAAGATGCAGAAAAATCAATTCGGAACATAGCTAAAATTTGATTTTCAGCCTTAAAGCTTAAAAAAAATTAAGAAAATTAAACAAAATTAACAAAACCCCAGTGCCTTCAAGGAAAAACAAAACCAAATGTAAAAAGCCCAAACTTGACCCATGAGTCTTTAAATGTAAAGATATAAGTGGCTTGATTACCATGCCTGGAAGGGTTCAAAAGCTGTGTAGCTGTGGCACTGGAGGACATGATTTAGTGGCGGATTTGGCAGTGCTGGGGGAATGGTTGGGCCCAGTCTTAGGGCTTTTACAACCAAAATTAGTCTATGATCCTGAAAGCCCTCCCCTTCTCTCGTTCTTGCTTTGTTGCTTGTGCCACTGCACGAGTGAAAATGCAGCTGTAGATTCTCTTCAACTCAGGTTAAATTTACAGAACATGTAGTTAATGTCTGTGGGACTGAGTTGGTCTCCTGTGAAAGATGGGAAAACTGGCAGGAAGCTTGAGGCAGATGAGAAAAGAAGTGATTATTCCTCTCAGGTGATATTAGTGTAGGTACCATAAATAATTTTGCAGCAAGCCAGTCCCAGAGATTTTATGTTTGACATAAAGGTGAGGGTAAGGAAAACACTTTTTAAAGGAGATCCATCAGAGTAAAAGCAGAGCGTGATTTGCCTGGTTGCATGAGCATGCTTGGAATAACAGGTCTGACTTTAGGGTTGTGATGTTAACAGTTCTTTGTTAGTGAGTCCTGGACCTGCCATTAACTAGACTCCACGGGTAAAAGTGGATGTTTAGGGAGGAGAATGTAGATTAGAGGCTAGAAATGTGACTGGTTTAAAGGGATGAGAGATGTGGTTTGGTGGGGCTCTTTGAATGGGGCAAGAGGAGACAGAGGAATGAGTTTTGGTTGTAACAAGGAGGTTCACTGAGCCAGGACAACGGGGAATAGAGCCAGGGAAATGTGGGGATTTGCATGAGCAAATGCAGAAGATATGAAGAGAGCCTGCTGTGGTGGTGGGGCAGTTGAGACCTCAGTAGAAGCCAGGGCCTCTGGTGTTCATTGTGGACACCGAACCAAAGGATTCAAATGGTCCCTTCTGCCTTTCAAATCCAGAAATGAAGTTAAGAGAGGGGAATAAAGCATATTGATTACATGGCAGGAGTGTTCTGACAGTGAGATCTATCAGGCAGGGAATAGATGCTTGAAAGTCACCTCTTGGGACTTCTGAAACCTGGCTGTGTGAAATTAATGTCTCACAGGGAGCAATTCTTCATAGGTGGAGGTGGGACTTGATGACCTTAACAGGTCTCTTTTTCCTCTCCCTTTTATTAACTTATTTTTTTTTAATTCTTTGTCTTCCCCGCTAAGCACATGTTGATGTTGTGCTCCACAGTCTGTTTTGTGAGGGGTGGCTGACTGGAGATGTGAGATTTGGCACTGAGACTCCTTGGGCAGTTCTTCAATCAACCCCCAGCTGCCCTTGGAGCCTCCTGGAGGTTTTAGCCTCATCACATGTCCAGCAGTTGTTATTAAACAGTGACCCAGAACAAAGCCTTTGTGCTGAGCATCCCAGGATCCTGGATTAAGCCAGGGTATCCCTCAAAGCCAGGGCTGGGGGTAGTCAGTCCCTAAGCCATTACCACCATGCAGAGATTTGGCTGCCATAGTGTCTGATCTCAAAAGAGAAGCTGTAATGAGCTGAGTGCATTCATCCCAGCCATGGGATTGCAGGTTTGATCTTTATAGGGAGTATAAAGCCTAAAGCAGCTTCATTCTGGGGTTTGAACACTAACCAATTAAGCAGGGAGAAGAACTGTGTCCCAGAACAAGCAGAATATCCTTTTAGGATGTGCCAAAAGTGTGTTGAAATCTTTAGTTGAAATTTTTTGCTGCTGTTATGGTAGGAAATAATGGCACCAATAATACCAAGGGCTGTTTGTATTTCATGGTCAGAGGAACGGGAAGGGAAAGGACAAGACTTCCTCCTAAATGAATAAAGATATTAAAACCTCTGGGAGGAGGGAAATATGAGGACCTTGGAAAGCCCCAAGGAAGGAATGGGAAAAGAACATCATGTCTTAGAGTGATATCTCCATCTGATGGACAGGAGCTGTGTGGTGTGGAGATGAGATTTTTCCCTCCTTCTACCTGAGACAAAGCAATTCTAAGTTTGATTCTGGGGTCTGCAGATTAAGTAGAGTCTGCTTGGATTTTGCTTCCACTGATCTCTTTGCAATCCTTTGTAGCCATGTTCTAAAACTTAGGTTTTATAAATTAATACCTTTGTTTGCCTGGTTTGAGTTAAAAATTATTTCAGCTGTTGGTAGGATACAGGGACTCATGTTCCTACAGGCATGATAACATTGGGATGAGGGCACTGGAGCACAGCAGAAACGCCCAATTTCCACATTTTGGGTTTTTTTAAAGAGTGCCAGACTGTTCTTGTGCTGAGCTCTCAGGGCTGTGTGGGAAACACCTTCTGGTGACCTACATGAGCAAGGCAAGTTCTTTGGCAGTAGCAAAATGTCGAGGAAAAGAGTTACATCCAGAGATTCTATGAGTAGTTTCCAACATTCATCCCAAAATAGAGTTCAACATTTTCCACATATGGTTGAATGTGGAAATGTTCTTTTCACGACCACAAAAGAAAACCAAAGCCTTCGTGTAATGAATTGGGTTCTGCTGCAGGTTGTTGCAAACGCATGATCTTTGCAGCATTTCGTCCTCTTGAATGCTATTTATTTGTCAAAACACACATATTTAGTGCTGCTTAAGATGCCCTTGGAATGTCAGGAAAGACATAAGGCTTTTGTGGGAGCCATACAATACCTGAGGTAGCTGTAGACAGAATTTTTGGACAATAAAAACAAAATATAGCCATCATTCTTTTCAGCTTCCCTGCCTCTTACCTGTCTTAGATGTAGGTCTTCAAGGCAGGGATTGTGTTTGGCTCTGTCTGGATACCAAGCATAAAATTGCCACTGGATTTGGGGAAGGAAAGGGATTAAGCAAATTGCAAAATTTGTGAGCGTGTGGTAAATTTATTTTCTCATTCTAAAACCAGAGAAGAAAAATAGAGGATTGTAAACTCTCTCTCTGAAGTTCAGAGCAGATGGAATGATAGGTTTTAATATTTCAAAAACACCTGAAACATTAAACAGTTATAAACTCTTCAGAAATACCCCATATGAAATAATAATTTTTAGCAAAATGTGCTAAATATTTTAATATAGGAAATAGAGCATTTTCATATTGCTACAATTTCAACCTCCATTTTTTAGAATTGCTTAGGAGACAAGACATTCATTGACCATGACACTTCCCCAGCAAACAAGGTACCTTTGGAAGAAACTGGAACTCACAAAAGCAAATAGGAAAAAACCCTGTCTTGATAAATTCCCATTGATTGGATTTCTGAAGCTTGAGAAATACTCTTGGATGCTAGAGTGCACTCTGTTATACTGTCCACAGACCCTTTAAGGAGTTCATTACAACTATTTGGTTTGTTCAGGATTAATGAATATTGTCCAAAAGTCAGGGTTTTGAGAGAAACAGTTTTAATGTCTGTCATGGTTTAATGCTTAAAGGACTCCTTTTTTAAATTGTTAAACCCAAATATTTCAACTGAATCTGAACTTCAGTGACAGTTCATAATATTGGTGTTTTTTAGCATTTTTTATCTGGATTTAGAATAGGAAAATCTAATTTCTGCTCACAGAATTTCACTGAATCACTAAGGTTGGAAAAAACCTCCAAGACCATTGAGTCCAACCTGTGACCGATCCCCACCTTGTCACCCAGACCAAAGCACTGAGTGCCATGTCCCAGCCTCCCCTGAACACCTCCAGGGTTGGTGACTCCACCACCTCCCAGGGAATTGCGTTCCAGTGCTGAACAACAACAAAAAATAATTCTTCCAGATGTTCACACCACTTGTTCTTTAAATACACCTCAAAACAGCTGCTCCTATTACAATTTTTACCTCATCCATGGAGTCAAACTTGGACCACATCTCAAGTCACACTCAGCTACAAAGCAAGGTGAGAGATCCCAGTTCCCACCAATTGCCCAAGAGCCCTCCAAGTGGAGTCAGTGCTTCCTCTAACCTGTTCCTGGATTTCAAACTTATGATAGATGTTAAGTTGTCACATCTCCTTGGTAAAAGGTTTCTGCCATATTCCTGAACTGTAAACCATGGTCTATCTCTCCCAGAAGAAATGTCCATGCTTGTAGTTAATTCCTTATTTCATCTCCTTCTGGACAGCGCAGTTTGATCCCAAAGACCACCCTGACGCTCAGGGCACAAAGGAGGTTACACCTTGCTCGCACAAAGCAAGCAGGGCTGAAGGAGCTGCATGGAGACCTAATTATCCTCAAAAAGGATGCACCTAAAGAGAGGCTGGGTGCACATCAGGAGTCAAAGGATCATGGAATGGTTTGGCTTGGAAAGGACCGTAAAGTTCATTTAGTTCCATGGGCAGGGACACCTTCTGCGATGACGCCTCTCAGTAGTTAAAATATACTCCGTGTCAGTGGTGTTTAGGCTGCGTTTGGTTATTCTTTTACTCTCTCCTGTCTTGCAGCCCCTTTGGCCATTCTCTGTGGTCTGACACACTTTTCTGCCGACTGCCAAGAGGACAGGGCCACCTTCATTGAATGTGACATCCAAGTCATGGTGGGCACCTCCCAGCAGAGAGGATCTGTGTCCTACCTCTACGTCTGTGGGGACACCCCACCCCAGGGGCATTTTGCTGGACTTTTTGCCAGGTTAGTGCCGTGTCTCTCCAACAGCCAAGTGGGTCCATCCACGAATAACTTCCCCCACATATTATTCCACCATTTGCAGAATTGTCCCCTGCCAAATGATGGACTGAAGGAGCAAATTCCTAATTCTCAATAGAGCAGTTTGGCCTTGAGACCACTAGAGAGCTCCGCTGGGTTGTGGAATTCATTCCTTGTGCCTATCAAAGAATCTCCAGTCCCTCCCCACCCCCGCTTCCCCCCTGCCTTTTTAAAGTGTTTGAGAGACATCAGAAAATCCATCTTGTAAACAGCCTGCTTTGTTCCTTCTTAGGTTTTAATATTTATCTTCTGATCCAAAGCAACATCTGGTGGATGCCAATGGGAAAAAAGATTAGGCATTATGAAAAGCAGAAGTCTTCTTTTTTCTGTTTTTCTCCTTCTTTTTTTTTCTTCTTCTCTTTTTCTTTATTTTTTTTTTCTGCTTTGTTTTCCTCCAAGCAGTTTCATGAGTAAAAAGTCAGGGAGTAAATTCAGCAGGGTGTGCAAGGGTGCTTGTGCTTTGCAAATCCAAGGCCAGGTTGTCCAGGAGTATAACTGTTGCCTTTGATGGAGCAGTGAGGATTTATTCCTGCAGAGCGCTTACTTCTAGGAGTAAGTGGGATGTCTGAATTAAAGAATAAACACATGAATGATTGAAGGATTTAGTTTGGAAGGGACCTCAAAAGTTATCTTGTTCCACTCCCTGCCATGGGCAGGGACACCTTCCACTATCTCAGGTTGCTCCAAGCCCTGTCCAACCTGGCCTTGGACACTTCCAGGGATGGGGCAGCCACAGCTTTTGTGGGCAACCTGTGTCCCACCAGCCTCACAGGGAAGAATTTCTCCCTAATCTCCCATCTGAATCTCCCCTCCCTCAGTTTGGAGCCATTCCCCCTTGTCCTATCACTCCATACCCATGTGAAAAATTCCTCTCCAGGCTTCTTGTAACCCCCCTTTGGATACTGGAATAAGTTGAACAAAGCCTTCCAAAAGTTATTTAGTAAATAGAGAATTAGAATAGCATTGCAAGGCATTCCCCATGGTCTGCTGTACATGGTGGACCCACTCCTGGCTGCTGCATCTTGCCACAGTCCAGGTATTTCAGTGGAGTTGCAGAGGTTTGATCCTCATCGTGACCTGATCCTTACATCATACCTGGTGTTGATTCACCAGAGGGAGCTCTGGATACCCTGAATCGAGGGGGAAAAAACCAGCTGGCATTCACTGTACAAAGACAGCAGGACACGAATTGCACAATTTTAAAAACTTGTTTAAAAATATAAAAAAATAGAAGTTTCCAACTAAAATTAATTTAAAAAAAAAGGTTTACGCAGCTGCAATACCTCTCTGTCAGTCTGTCACACTTCTCCCTCACCAGCTTTTTAATTTGACCTAGATTTCATAAGGTCTGGGTTTTTTAAGAAAATCCTTGTCAGCTTTGAGAAAATCAATGCTAGGAAGAAAGAAGTTATTTTCCTGTTGAGGAGACAGAGGGCAGAATTCTGCCTTGATCTGTACAACTGGCCGAGTGTCCAAAGCCACACTGCACTGGTAATGTCCTGTAGCATCCCAGGAGATGGGGAGGACAGATCTTTTGGAGAAGACAGAAGTAAGGAGACTTAGAAGGGGGAAAAAAAGTGTAATTAAACTAATTTCATCAGTTCTATTGCTCCCAGAATGACTTGTTTCAAATCAAGAAACTCCTTGGCTTGAAACAAGTCATTCTGGGAGCAATAGGAGAGTCTTGTCTTGTCTGGTTTAACTTTGCTTTGCTTTTCCTCACCTCAGTGTAACCCTCAACCAGAGAACCAACAAACTTGAGAGGGACTGGACAACCCCATATATGTTTCTTTCCTTCTCCTTTTCCCC
Source organism: Corvus cornix cornix (assembly GCF_000738735.6). NCBI lineage: Eukaryota > Metazoa > Chordata > Aves > Passeriformes > Corvidae > Corvus > Corvus cornix. The sequence goes on along the minus strand of NC_047056.1, from coordinate 111,685,265 downwards.
TGAGTATCAAAATTGTGCTCAGCTCTTCACTGATAAAAAAATGCATCTTCAATGGTATAATACTGCTACTACTACTACCACTGCAAATACTCCTATGATTACTTTTCTTCTTTCTCCTTTTCTTGTTTTTGGCTGCCACTGTGGAGAAAGGCATGAAGTCTTTTTACTGACTGTTTGCTTATTGTTTTCACTGTGGTTTTTAGTCCAATTTAATTGTAAGTGCCTCAGAGACAGGGTTTATTATTCCTCCTGGGAGTCTTATCAGGGAGAGATTTCTGAATCAAATCAATCAACTTTTTTTTACCTACTATTTTTGCATTTTCCCCACTTCTTCAATGTCTTTCATATTGTCTTAACTTTTCACCCTTTTGTGCTCATGCTTCTTTTTTAGTTAGAAATTAAAACTTGGGCTGATTTTTTTTTCTAGTGAATTTACTTCTAAAATAGTTCTTGCTAAAGGAAAGTAGGGGCAAAGGTTGTTTGTTTTCAAAAAAGTTTCCTGATTCGAGAAATCTGGGAAGAAATAGAGGGAAAAAAATGAGAGGTTTGAATCATACAAATTAACTTATTTCAGAAGTTCTGAAAACTTTTCCACATTTAAGTTCAGAAAAATATTTAATCCTAGATTGGATTTGCACAAAAGTCTTAGAAAATTTAAATGGTTCCACCAGAAAACAACTAATTTGAGGATTCCTGAAATAATACGTATTGATTGCTTTAATTAATAACAGTAAATAATAACAATAATAAAAATATATATGAATTTGATCTCTGTGCAAATGCCCAAGAATTAAAACATTTGTCCCAGGACTGGGACAAAACTACTGAAGTAATTCCTGGCTTGAGTGTACATTGAATCTCTCCTGTTCTTTCTTACCAATTTTATAGAATCACTGAATAGCTTGGGTTTGAAGGGACCTAAATCTCATCTCATTCCAACCTCCCTGCTGTGGGCAGGGACACCTTCCACCATCCCAGGTTGCTCCAAGCCCCATCCAACCTGACCTTGAACACTTCCAGGGTTGGGGCAGCCATGTGGACAATTTTTTTCAGTGATATAAATAACTCTTTTCCTTATCTAGTCTGTACAACAGCTCATCCTTTATCATCATATTCCTTTGGAGAGTTGCACATTTTGCCATGAACAGCATTTGTATCAAGGTACATTCCTGAATTCCCTGTAATAATTCACATACTTTTCTTGCCTTTCCCTTAAAAACTGCAATTTGTTAACAGATTTCCAGCATCAATGTTTCAGGATGTGGTTACACAAGGACAGAAAGGAACTGGCTCTTGTTACAAGCAGAGCTTATTTACTTTTTACAAAAACTGTGAAAACCACTCAAAGGTCCTTGTATTGACTTGAATGTTTGGCAAATCGTGTCCATGCCCTGCATCCAGCTGACCACCACCCCCTTCTGCCTTTAAAACAGTTGATTATTTAAAAGAAGCAGTTTTTTCTTGGAGCTTTATAAAGAAATACTCTGCAGTCTTGAAAGATAGCCCAGTCCACTGAATTGTTGTACAGGACAAAATCTGTTCTCAAAGTGTTGCTATCAAAAGCAAGCACAGTTCCCCAAGGCTGGCTTTTGATTATTGATACAGCAGAGGGAAATATTCATTTAAATATAAAAATAAAAATTCCCTGTTAAAAGGGTTCAGCAACTTGCAGAAGCCTTTTTTTTTTTTTCTTAGTATTTTTGTGGTCTCTAAGGTGGCTGATTCCTTTAACACTTTAACCCTGAAAAAGGGCAACAAAACAAGCAGCCCCTAAATGCAGGTGAGAGCAGGCCTTTTTTTGTAGAGTGAGCTGCTGCATCCAGCAGGGAAGTTTGAAATCTTCAGGGTCATCAAACTACCCTTGATCATCACCCTCCTGACAAAGCTCTGAGTCCTGGCTTTCCAACTGGGTTAATTTTGGGAGAGCTTTGGGCAAGGGAGGTGCTTCTCCCCCTCTACTCTACTCTCATGAGATCCCACCTGGAACAGTGTCCATATCTGGGGTCCCCAACACAGGAAGGACATGGAGCTGTTGGAGCAAGTGCAGAGGAGGCCAGGAAGATGATCAGAGGGATGGAGCAGCTCTGCTGGGCAGAAAAGCTGGGAAAATTGGAAGATTGTTCAGCCTGGAGAAGAGGAGGCTGCAGGGAGACTTTAGAACATCATTCAATGCCTAAAGCAACTCCATGAGAGTTGGAGAGGGATGTGGACAAGGGCATGGAGGGGCAGGACAAGGGGGAATGGCTTCACACTGACAGAAGGCAGATTTTTGTTAGTTATTAGGAAGGAATTCTTCCCTAGGAGCGTGATGAGGCCCCGGCACAGGTTTCCCAGAGAAGCTGTGGCTGCCTCCTCCCTGGAAGTGCCCAAGGCCAGGTTGGACGGGGCTTGGAGCAACCTGGGCTAGTGGAAGATGTCCCTGCCCATGGCAGGGGGGTGGAACAAGATGAGCTTTAAGGTCCCTTCCAAACCCAAACCATTTTTTATTCTAACTTAGACACTTTAGCAAATCCTGTTATATGGGATTTCGGCAACCTGAAGGCCTCTTAGAATGCTGATCCTGCCTATTTGATCCCCTGTTTTGTTGAGTAAATCATGCTATGAACTCTGTCCTTTCTTAGGTATTCAGAAAAGCTGTGTGATTTCTGAGCTATGTTGGTGTTGCTTTAGATCCTCTCCTTTCTTCTCACCTTCCTACAAGTTGCTGGTGTGAGTCTGGTGATGGGGTGGGGAGGAGAGGAAGAAGTAACAATGGCCAAGAGTCACAGAATCAACTAGGTTGGAAAATACTTCTGGGATCAAGTCCAGCCATTAACCCTGCACCACACCTTGCTCACCACTAAACCATATGTTGAATCCTATAACTCCCCACAATGAAACACTACCAAAATCAGCAACTGTCAGCAGCAAAACCAAGGGAAAAAATGTTTCTCCCCCCCAACCTTTTCCATTACTTCTTCCCCCTATGCAAGGGGAGGCTTTAGAGCAAATGTCTGCTGGTATAACTGGCACATATATCGAATCTGCTTAGTCTGGGCTGTTAAGTAAGTTTAATTAATTTACTAAGTTAATGTTCCAATGTTAGCAACAAAGCATCATTGCAATCAGCTGGGTAGCAGGAATTGGAACCCCTAAATGAGCTCATTTTTTCACAGTTGGAATTAGGGACCAGTTAGCCAGTTGTGTGGTTTTTCCAATTTCTCCCCTTGCCCTAGGGGAGTTGCAAGTTATTCATTCCCCATTGCTAAGTGTGAGTAAGATGGGGAGGGGGGAGACACAAACAAACCCTACTCCTTGTAGGAGTCCATCTTTGCTCCCAACACTGCTGATTCCCTCGCTGCTGTCTGCACTTGTCTGCCTGCCTTGGTCCTAGAATGGCATTTGTTCCTATTTGTGATGGTTTGGGGAAGGAGAAAAGCATCACTGAGAGATATTTACTGCATGTATTTTCATCCTGAGTGTCTGCAGATAAAGGGGGGAAAAACAAATAAACAATAAAAGAATGGAAACAAAATTACAGAAATTTGCAAAGTTTGACAAATGGTGGCCAGGAGTTGCCACAAGCTAATGGCTTGCAATGATTAATAAGAGTAAAAATAATTGCATTTCATTAAGATTGATGACACCCCATTTAACCTCCCTTCTCGTTTCAGCCCTAAAGTGGAAAGAGATGAAGTTCTCATCTATAATAGCTCCTGTAACATTACCATGGAAACTGAGGCAGAGATGGAGTGTGAGGGAGCTAATCAGCCAATTACTGCCAAGATTACTGAGATATGGAAAAACTGGGGCCAGAACACTCAGGTATAATCAAATCTTTTTTACAGACTGATTCAAACAGCTTAAAATTAAATTTGTAATATTGTGTACATTTAAAGGGGGGCAAGAAAAAAAAACAATTTAGGCTGAGCAGCAGCAATATATAATATTAAATGCTTTCCAACTTTGAATAGCAGTTCTAATGCAGCACAGCTGAATTAATGGTTAACTATGGCTAATCATGTATTTTATCAGACATAAATGAGCTTTACCTTATTTTCTGAGCAATGTATATATATTTTTAACACTCTACGCCTTTTTTTTTTTTTTTAATATAAATTCAATTCTGTTCTAAAAAAGGTTATTTTCAGTTGAGCAGAAATCTTAGCCATGAGGTACAGTTTCAGCTCTCTGGCAGAGACTTAGCATTCAGTGCAGCCCCTATATATTTGATTATTTTATATTTGATTTTTGCTGCTTTTCAGCAGCTGAAGGAAAACGGGACACTGCTATCTGTGTGTATAGCAAGAAAAGAAGACAAATGCCAAGAGTTCATTATGAAAAAACTGTAACTCTGAACCAGTGTAAATTTTAAGACTTTATACCTACAAATGTCATTGCAAACCTGAAATGTCCCTTTAGAGTCCTCACAGTTTTGCAGAATTTTTGGGTGTTTAGCTACCTAAGAAGAAATTTAAAGGGGCTGGATATCTGTTGAACACCAAATATCCCTTTGTTGCTATCCTTTCCTAAAGGAGCAGCTCCTGAGAAGCGGTGGAGACCTCCTGCATACAGGGAAGTGAGTGGGGATAGTTACACACCTGACTTAGGATAAAACCCAAATGCTATTTTTTATCTATTAAATAAAATTTTCACACAGTCTTTTAGCATAGTTTAGGAAAATGAAGTTCATTTGCTCAGCATCAATATTAAAGTTGCCATGGTAATTTTAACTCTATCTGCAAAGAGATTTCCTGTATTTAAGGACTTTAAATTTACTTTGCCACCCCAAAAGTAGGTGCAGTGTCCTGGCAGAGTAATTTTGGTGCATTTCTAGTGTTGAATTCTGTATTTAATTTTATATATCTGATCTATTCTGTATTTAGGAGTCTCTGAATAGTTGCAAATCTACCTTACATGAATGTTACTATTGCAGTGGATTATCTTAAATGACAATTCCTTGCTTCTGTTAAGCCTGTCCTTGGTTTGTGAAGGAATGTCAGACGTGGAATGTTGCCAATTAGGGTTCATTTGCTCATCAGCCTTGTTAGTTATGCTACCTAAAACATGCCCATCTAAGGAGAAAAACAACCCCTAAAAATTGCTGGGTGGTGTCTGCAGGAGGCCAACAAAGGCAAGTGCCCAGGCAAGTACCAGATCAAATGATAACTATGCCTTATATTCCTATTTTCCTTCCCAAATGGGATAAGGGCATCTCTAGAGCCCCAGAACCTGGGCAGCAGCTTGGAGAGATGTTCCCCTCTGCTGTCTGTGACCTGGGCACCTCAGGTGTATCACAGATCCTGTAGCCTCAGTGATGACAGGATGACAGGTTGTCTTTTGACTCCGGTGGGAGCAAGAAGAGGAAGAAGCTGTGAGGTTTGTTCCTGTTGTGGTTTTTCTGCTCAGAGTGGAGAAAACCAAGGAAGTCCTAAGTGTCCTGAATGAACAAATTCATTCAGAGCAGGATGGAAACAGCAGCACTTTAGATCTGGGATTTGCTGCTGCCTAATGAACCCAGTGGGCATTCGGAATCATTTTATCCCTCTTCCCAAAACTGGCTTGGGTGAGCAGAGGTGGATGGGTGGGGAGTTCAGATAAATGGCTTCAATTTTGGTCCCTTTCTGGCTGACAGCATCCTGTTAAGATTTACGACCTGGTGCAGCGCATGCATGCTTCACTGTGGAGGTTTAAATCATGTCATGTGAACTGGCCTTACCTTTCCAGTGGGAAAAATAGTCCCCAGGTTCAGCACTAAGCAGTGAAATGCATTAATAGCACCACGTGCCTTAGGATAATGGTGCTATTAGCAGGCAGCACAACTCTGTGTACAAGTAATGGGGCTGCATCTCTTTATAATAACATCTGGCACTTCTCTTGCATGCTCATGCAAAGGATCTCAAAGCATTCCATAAGAAAGGGGCATGATCCTGTTCTCAGCACAGCTGCACTGCTCAGTGGTTTGTTTTATGCTTCCTCTGCTGCCAGCTGAAGGATGCCTGGGCAAGCTGAGAATTCAGCCCAGCTGGGCGCCGTGGGAGGGTTGGCTCAGAGGTGATAAGATGATGATGATGGAGCAGGATTAGCTCCAGGATGGCATTGGAAGTGAAAAGAGGTAATTCAGAAAGGTTGTCAGAGGCTTATGGCATGGAATGAATGGGCACTGGCAAGAGAGAACAGACTTGGCTGAGAACAGAAAGTAATAAATAAATAAAAAGTAAAATGTTGGTTCTGGGAACCTGAGCCTAAGAGTTACAAACGGTCACAACACCAAACCTGCCAGAGTTCAGGCAGCATTTGGACAACATTCTTAGGTGCAGACAGGTTCTTAGGGTTGTTCTGTGCAGAGCCAGGAGTTGGACTCAATGATCCTTGTGGTTTTGTTGCAACTCAGGATATTTTATGATATGTCCATTTATTCAATGACACAATTTTTAGGGTATTTTTTCATGAGTTGTATTATTTAAACAGCTGCATTTTCTGATAGGTGCTGCAAAATCCATCACTCAATTTTTGTCCTTTCAAATCTGGTCTCTGAGCTGTTGCTTGCATGGATCATAGAATCCTAAATGTTGGAAAAGACCTCCAGGAACATCAGGTGCATGGTTACAGTGTGAGCTGGGCTCAGATCTAAATCTAGAGGACTCACAAAATTTCATGGAGTTTCAAGTTGCTATCTGGAGATCTGTGATTTTCATGGCAGATTTCACGAAATTTCAGTTCAACTTGGATTTTTCCTGGAGTCTGGTCTGTGTCCCCCTCCCCCTCCCTTCCCCCCCAAGAGAACAGTTTTTATGATTTTATTTAGAAACTGATTTAAGCTCTTGCCTCACTTTGTGTTTGAAGTATTTTGCCCTGTGTGACTTAATTAGGTCACAAGAAGGAAGCAGCAGGCCTCTGCCCCACTATTGCATTCAGCATCATTAGTGTTTGTAACTTGCTCTGTTTTTTATCTAAGAAGAGTTGCACAATTATTTTTATTTCAGTATATAATGCAATTTAGCCTACTGAAAAGAGAAGGAGGGGAAAAAAACCCCAGCACTGATTGTATATCCCACAGGACTTAATTAGTTCACAGCTTCAAGAATGCACTGGATAATGGGACGATATGAATTAAATAATAAAAGGGAAAAGAAAAGTTCTAATGCTCACTCAGTACCTGTCCACTTCCACCTTGGCTGCATAATGAGACGTCAGCTCTGGTGACACTGACGAGACGTGCAAAACACCCTGAAAACACAAGGAGAGGATGCTCATGGGAGGATTTGACCAGGCTTGGATGGCTCTGAACCCATTATGCTTAGTGAGCCATCCCATTATTATTCTGGATCACTGGACCAGACCTAATCGTGATGCAAAGATGCTGTTGGAGCAGCGCTTCCCTGCTCCCACTCCCCCTCCTCTGCTGGCCCACGCGGGTGACGGAATGTTCGGCAGAGGGCAGATGCCACGGATTAGGTCAGCCATAGGGAAGCTGAACTGGTATCCCAGCGAATTCCCTGCAACCCAGCCCTCAAGGTTGTCCCTGTTGAGGGACAGGAGGTTAATAAAAAATAACTTGCCAGATAAAAATGTCATCCTGGTTCATGGCTCTGCCTGGGTGTGCTGGATTGCCTTGAGTTTGTTTTTAACAGGGTGTTAAGGGAAGGTCTTGAGATTTAAAGATTTTAGAGTATTGAGGATCTGTGAATTCTTAGCTTGGTGATGGATACAGGGATAACTGCTTTGTTCACTTCTCATGAAAGAAAAAACATACAAAACCCCCACAAAGGCTGTGTCTGAGATATGTACAGTCACCTCAAATATCCTTTCTGTTCAACTTCCACTTAGTGTGATCAGGACTAGCTCTTCAAATCCCTTGGATTCCTCTGCAGACCTTAGAATCATTCCTTTCCTTTTGTTGCCTTCCTCCCCCCCCCCCCATTTACCATCTCTCTTGACGCCAAAGTATTTGGACGTGAGGAAAGAAATTACGTGGTTTCAACCATTGGAGATACTCAGTGATTTACAAAGGTGGCAAATCCTAGTCAGCTTTCAGGAAGCATGGAAGAGTCTGTTACTTTATTGCTCACAGCAGGATTGATGACAAGTCATAGAATGGTTTGGGTTGGAAGGGACCTTAAACATCATCTCATTCCAACCCCCCACCATGGGCAGGGACAGCTCTTGATGTTATCCACCTGCGAGGGTTACAAGTGATGGGAAGTGGCTCTGCTCTTTCACCTCATTTTAATGCTGTCCCCATGTTGTGTGGATGTTTGATGGGTGCATGTTTGAGGGTGAAGGGCTCATACTTGGCAGTCCATGAGGAAAATCACTACAGCAGGCTGCGAGTAGTTAGGCAGGGTGGGGATCATAGAGTCACAGAATGGTTCGGGTTGGAACGGACCTTAAAAGGTCATCTAGTCCCAATCCCCCTGCCATGGGCAGGGACACCTTTCACTAAACCAGGTTGCTCCAAGCCCTATCCAACATGGCCTTGAACACTGCCAGGAATGGGGAAGGAACAGAGCAGATTCCAGCTTAACATGGAGTTTGTTTGGAGGGAGTTAATAAAACAGCTGCCCTCTTCTCCACTTGAGGAAGAATTATAATACAATATGATATTTAATTCCTGTGTATCCATTCAGAGAGCACAAAACACCAGAACCCTTTATCTGGCCATGGGCATCACAACTTGCTGAGGTTTGGGAATAGTTTAATTGGATTTATTAGCAAGTATCCTGATAGAACCTGATTTTATGTTGTCTTGGGCTGTGAGTAGGGCTCCTGGGTCCTTTGGCAGTGCAACCAGCCAAAAATAGCCGTGTCACACAGGATGGGACATCAGGAGTAGGACTAGATGAAACTCTTCTATAATATTTTGTGTATATTTTCATAAATGTGCACTTTTAACATCCCAGCAAGCCCACCCTTGCATCTCCAAATTCCCTGTTTTCTTAACCTCTTATCTTGGTCACAGTGCTATTTTCAGAAGGAGGTGGGGAATGCAATAAAACCAACCAGACCCTCACAGAAAAGAAGTGGAACAGTCCATAAAAAACCTAATAAAAATAAACCCACAAAACCAGTCTTGGGGTACGGAGGCTGCTGGAGCAGGGAGGTACCATCTGCAAGGTTGTTAAGATGTAGAGAACCAAGATGGGCTCCCCAGTAACCACAGGCAATGTGAAGAGATAAATGGTTGACCCGAGCCCGTGTCAGGCAAGGATTGATGCCACTATCAGCCCTAGTGCCTTTGCAATGATTTTTTAAAAAATCTCTGATAGAGTGTGTTATCTAGTTACTGGCACGAGGGCAATGGCCTGGAGGCAGCAGGGAGGAGGGGGGAGGAAGAAGGAGGGCAGGAGAGAGAGAGAGAAAGGAAAAAAAGGTCATTCCAGGAGGACAATCTCTGTTGGACTAAATGAGAAAATAAGGGCCTTGCTCTGGAAGGGGAGGGTAAATAAATAAATAATAGGAAAAAGGGGCTGCTAGGTGTGTGAGGAAAGGATAAGCAAAATTGCTTCTCTTCCTTTCTCTGTTTTTCTTTTTTTCCCCATTCTTTCTTTTTTTTTCCTTTTAATGGGTTCGGCCTTGGGCTGCAATGGGAAATTTAGGAGATGTGCTTGTGGTGTGGTTTTATTTTCCTTTAACTTTTTTGCTTCCTGATGTGAGGTTTAACTCTTTCCTCTCCTGCTGTCAGATCAAAAATGAAAGCTTGAATTATAATTTTATCATTACCCCCCATTGTGAAAAGCCTCTTCTTTTTATTTTCAATCCCACCATCTTTCTAATGTCTCTGAGGAGATTACTTCCTGAACTGTAAGTGGCTTTCCAGGGAACCCTCTTCTCCCCACTGCCCAGAGAGCTGCACTTAGGGATTCATTGGAAACTGCCCCCAGGATATCCTGGGATGGAATGCCATAATCCCTGGGATGGAATGCTAGTCCCTGTAAATCCAAAGCACCTCAAAGCTTTTCCATATGCATTTAAACAAACCTGTGTGAAATCAGAACTGAGCATTGCGTAGTTTAATGAGAGCTGTTTTCCTTCTTCTTCCTCCATTTATCCCTGCTCCCAACCCTTAAGAGAAACAGATTTGGAGTGAAAAGAGCCATTTTGGAAGTGGTCCTCCAGGGAACAGAAAGCAAATCTTTCCCTTCCTGTACAAAGGGAAGGCTCCAATAAGGGTCAGGAGGGTGTGGGGAAGCTGAGTGACTGTGTGCTCATGTCCTCTCCACTTGCTCCCAGGCACTTGCACAGAGTGTTGCTGCCACCTTTCTGTTTAATTATGACAGAGACTCTGATTGACTCCTGTGGCATTCAGGCAGTTTTGGAGGGGGAAGGATTGTCTGTGTTTGAAACCACGGCTTTGGTTCTCCATCTGTGGGACTCTGTCTCACAGAATGGTTTGGGTTGGAAAGGTCTTTAAAGATGTAGATCTTTCCACTAGACTGCGTTGCCCAAAGCCCTGTTCAACCTGGCTTTGTCTCAGTTTGGGGGAAGGGAATGGGAATGTTGGATGCCTGGGACTGTGCTGGGGTGTCCAGCCTTGAGCTCTGGGTGAAGTTGGAGGAAGCCTTGCCCGTTCTCCAGCTGCCCATCTCAAATTTAATGGAAAAAGGGTTGGAGACACACCTATCCCAGGCTTCTTCTGCCTCAGAGCATGGCTTAACATATCTGATGGTCTTGTCCTTTGTGTGGTGTGACATGGGACAAAGATGTGGCCTTTCAGCTCCTTGTGGCACTAACAGAGGACTCTAAATCACCATCTGACTTGCGTGCTCCCCCCAGTCCCAGACAGAGCAGAGCTGGGGCTGGATGCTCCATATGGTGTTTTCTGTGTACCAGAGGCTTTGGCTGACCTACAACCCCTTCCCAAATATTTCTGGGGTCTGGCCCAGCACCCAGCAAGGATTGGGCATGTGGTCACCCTCTATTGAAATTTTGGAGATTTCAGTGGCATAGGCTTGGCCAGAGTGGGATCATGGAAGGGATTCTTGATGTGGTTGGGCAATGGATGTAGCTCTAAAGTTCTAAGTCTGGTGTCTGGCCTGTCCTCTTGCCATGAGGGCAGGATCACGTGTCCCACCCCATCCACAAAAAGTGAGAAGAAGCCTTGGATAAAGTGTGTAGGAGGGGAGCAGAGTTCTGTTTTGCTTCTTTGAAAAAAAGTGGGTCAATCCTGAAGATAACAAAAGACTGAAAAAGCTGGTCTTGTAGAAGACCACTGATAGTGATGGAAAGACAGTCATCTTGTATCATGATTTCTTCTGTGTACAGAGTTTAGAGTAAGGAATGGAGAAAGGACAAACAGTATTTGTTGTTCTCGGGGTTTTTTTAAGTTTAATTTTTTTTCCCTGATTTTGTTACTGTTGGTGCTATCACAACGTCTAGCATAGACTAAAAATGTGAACTGGCTGCACAGGTAGAGGAAAAACAAATCGAAAGTAGGGAGATTTCAGTTCAGAGAGTGTTTATTAAAAATTTAAAAAAATAATTGCTGTAGCAGCAGGGAAAACCAGAGCTCTTTGCCACAATGAATCTACTCGAGGCTTCCCCGTGTCTCTAAGGAAAGGGTTAATTTAATGTGGTTGCCAGTAAAAGCAAGCTGTTTTCATGATGAGCCTGTAATAGCCGGGTGATAGACTGACTTAACAACTGCTCGATAAATGCTGGGTACCATCCCCTGATTGGCAGCTCCCTAAGTGGAAGCCCCTCGTGTCCAATCTGTCCTCGTGAATTGCTGCAGAGCAAAGGACTTCATTAAGGGATCGTAAGGGGACCTCGTAAAAATCAGCAAATAATTACACTGGCGCTGAGGAGGAGCAGAGGGGACTGAGTGCTCTGTGGTCCCCCGTGAAGAAAAGCAGACATGCCAGGGCAGGGAGCATCAGGTGAAGTGGGTGCTATAAACACTTTGCCCTGAACCCTGGGTCTTCTCAATAAAGCTCAGTTTAGCCCCATCTATGGCTTTAACAAAATATTCCCAGTCGGCTCCATGGGTGGTGGAGGGCTGGGAGCTGTTAGCTCATATTCAGTTAAATTTCAAATGTCAGAGCTCGTTAGTGGTGATTTTAGCCAAAGACAGTTTGTGAGGAGCTGGGTAAATTTGAACTTCCTCAAATAAAATTGAGGAAAGAGGTTGCTGTTTTGCTTATTGATTTATTTTCCTGCTTTCACACATCTTCTCTGGGTCTGGGATTCTGATCAAGGGTCAGGCTTGGCTTCACCCACTTAAGGGTTACAGTGCTCCCTCTTTCACATACACCCTCTTGCTCTTTCATTCTCTGATTCACCTTTTTTTTTCAGTTTTTCCTCTTGCCTCAACTTGTGTTTGGTGAGTAGAAGGTGCAGTTTTTGCTTTTAGTGTTGAGGAGAGTTTTTCCTTGAGCTCACCAGGAAACCTGTGAGGGCAGGCACAGGAAGGCAACATGGACCATTGTGAGGTAGATTTAGGTTAGATATTAGGGAGAAATCCTTCCCTGTGAGGGTGGTGAGGCCCTGGTACAGGTTGTCCAGAGAAGCTGTGGCTGGCCTCTTCCCTGGAAGTGTCCAAGGCCAGGTTGGATGGGGCTTGGAAAGACCTGAGATAGTGGAAGATGTCCCTTCCTCTGGAAGAGAGTTAGATCTAAGTGGTTTTTAAGGTCCTTTCTCACCAAAACTGTGACTGCATGATTCTCTGAAATGAGTTGGTTCAGAAGAAGTTGGGCAGTTGTTGCTCTGCAGTGCCTTTCTGGGAGCCACTGTGTTAAAAATGTGGCTTCAAAGCTGAGATGGCCCAGACAATGTTGCAGAAATTGAGGTTTATCCATGCTGAAAGGACTGCAGATGCTGGTCACTGGCAGGGCTCCAAGCCAGTGTTCAATTTGAGGTCTGGAAGAGGGAGTTTCTGGATTGTCAGGTACATGAGGGATTTGCATACAGGTATCATGGATAACAATTCTGGGGGAGTTTCTGGATTGTCAGGTACATGAGGGATTTGAATACAGGTATCATGGGTAACAATTCTGGGTGAGTTTCTCCAGGTGGTGATAGCTGGCATTTCCACCTTTACCTACATCCTCATTTGTGTGTGTGCTCTAGGATGGTACCCAACCCTCTCCAAAATGAAATCCACCTTTGGAATATTACTCAGCACACGTCTGCATCCTTTAGCACTTGAATGCATTCAGATACTGGGGTAAGGATGTGCCAGCAGGGATCCTAGAGTAAAAGGACCCTGGATTTTATATCCTGCCAAATAATTAACAGGCAGACAAATGTGTGTGTGGGAGGGCAGAGACTGAAGGCCATGGAGTGCATTATTGCAGGGGATCTGCATTCCCAACAAAGATGAGCTGTTACAGCCCTGTTACAGACAGAGGGATGGCTTTACATCACAAACAACAGCAGTTTGTGCTTTCAACTCAAAGGCTTCTCAGTTCAGAGAGCAGTGTGTTGGTGGAGAGGTTCTCTCTCACGCCAGCCTCTCATCTTGTTGTCTGATTTGAATGAAGTTTGGGTTAAAACCTCTTGAAATGACAAGACTGGTTACTGTCCCATGATGCGTGTGATGCTCTCTTCAGTGGAGGCGTTCTTATTCAGGGCAAGTGGTTCAAAGTGCACTAAATTAACTTTTGCTGCCTTCTGGGTTCTGTTGTGGTGCTATCTGTACCCCTGAAATCATCTATCGTGTGCCACTGAGAGCTCAGACTACTGGAAAAAAAAAAGAATTAAGTAGATGGAAGTGCTGTTCTATAGAGAATCAGTTCTAATTTTAGCTACATAAAATAAATGTATTAAAGTGTACATATCTGCTGCAGACAGGTTCTCGTTTGGAAGGCGTCTTGTGCTGGGAATGTTCTCCTGTCTTTGTGCAGCTCCTTGCACAGTAGGGTCAGAGGCTTTATCTGGATTAATCACAGTTAAATAGACACCTCCGACTGCAGGAAAATTGCGTGGGTGTTCCCAGTGTTTTAAATGCCACTCAGTGCTCAGATTTCCATTAGGTACTGGCAAATTCAGCTTGGAGTGGAAAGGTGGCCTTTGCTGAGGCATGACGTCTTTCTTGCCCCCATAACCCGGTGATACCCTGTTGCTTCTGTGACCTTTTCTGTGCAAGTCCCATCTTCACCTTTTTACCTTTGTGGCAGATAAGTGTTTTTGATGATGACAATAAAGATACCACGAAGCACTTTTATTCTTGGTTGCCCCATCTGGGCTGTGCGTTTGATCCGAAGGGCCAGCGTTCCAGTCAGATTGCACTATCAGATGGAGCTGGCTCTATTTCCTGCATTATTCTTCCTGGCTGTACCACATTATGCAATTATGTTTGCATTTAAACCTGAGCACTTACCTGTAATGATGCTGTGGCTCAGTACATGATACATTAGAGCAGCAGATAATGCACACAGATAGGCTGAAGGCAGCATGTTGTTGATGTGCTAAAACTAAACAGGACACTGAGTTTAAAAGTGGGCTCTGAAAGCTCGCAGCTTGGGAGGAGCTGTTCCAAAAGCTCACATTACTGAAATAACAGCTGTGCAGGGTGAGATTCTCTACCTGAGGGGCAGGTGCAGGATTGTCTCCATCGCAGAAGTCAAGTCAGATACCAGCACTGTTGGTCACTGCCACACACTTCTACAGGAGCAGGAAAGTCTTGGTGGCTGCTGGGAGTCCCAAATCCTGCATCCCTATAGCACAATGTGAGAGGAAATGATTTTTTCAGGACTTAAAGGAAGCTTAGAGGAAGGCTGGAGAGGGACTTTTCATAAGGGCATGGAGTAATAGGACAAGGGGGAATTGCCTTAAGCAAAAAGGTTTTTTTAGATTAGATATTGTGAATAAATTCTTTGCTAAAGGGTGGTGAGGCCCTGGCACAGGTTGCTCGGAGTAGCTGTCGCTGCTCAATGCCCGGCAGTGTCCAAGGCCAGGTTGGATGGGGCTTGGAGCAACCTGGGGTAGTGGAAGATGTTCCTGCCCATGGCAAGGGGTGGAACAGGATGAGCTTTAAGGACCCTTCCAACCCAAACCCTTCCCATCGTATGATGCATCCTAGAGAACTGACTGTGCCTCCACTGCTGGCCAAGCCCTTTACACCTCATTACACCTGCAATTATCCCTGTGATGCAGGGACAATTTTGAATGCTGCTGCCCTGCATCAGATCCTTCCCTGGGTAGATGGTCGAGCCCATTAATAGTCAATGGCCCTGATGCTTTGGTTGAGGAGATGTGGATGCAATTAAGGCAGAATCAATGTTTGTCCTTGGATTGTGTGGATTTGCTGCCTGGTTGCTGTATTTTATGCATAGGACAGACCAAGTTGTAGCCTACATACAGAGTTTGCCCTCTTCCAAGCACTTTTCAGTCTTTGCCTGCTAAATCACTGCAAACCCCCTTCGAGCCAGGTTTGCAGTGGAGATGGTTTGTGTATCAGTTCACCTGTATTCCCCATGTTTCCATGGGAACTGTGGGAAAACCAGAGGCTGGATCCCACACCAGTGCTCTGACCTTCACATCTGACTCAGGGCTCTTACAAAGGGTCTAAAACACAAGGAGTTCCACCTTAGATTGAGGAAGAACTTCTTTCCACTGAGGGTGTCAGAGCACTGGAACAGCTGCCCAGGGAGGATGTGGAGTTCCCTGTCTGGAGACATTCCAAACCCACCTGGAGGTGTTCCTGTGTCACCTCCTCTGGGTGACCCTGCCTTGGCAAGGAGCTAGGACTAGATGATCTCCAGAGGTCCCTTCCATCCAAAACTACTCCGTGATTCTGTTTATTTTCCTGCCTGATCAAAAAAAAAATCATCAGCTCTCACTGGCACTGTTGGGGTGGACGAGCCTCACTCTTCCCACCCCATTTGCTGTTGCACCCATTCAGAAATCCTGCTTGCTGACACATAAGCACATAATTTGCTTACTTTTCCTGCAGGTGGTCATCAAATTGTTGAGCTAATCTTTGCATTTGCAATATTTGCTCTCAGATTAGTAAGTGTAACTCAAGATCACTCAATCGGGAGACAATATTCGCACAGTGCAAAGGCTGGCACAGTCACTAGGCTTGGTTATCCTGCTTGTGTAAACAACTTGATGCTGTAATTTTCTCATTACCATTAAATTGCTGTTCTTAATTTGTCTCAGAAGCCTCTGTACTCTGAGAAATCGCTGGTTTAGAGAGATGTGTAAATTATGTGTGCCCTTTAACAGTGTTCTGGAAAGGAAAATGCAGTCCTGTTGAATCTAAACTGGAAAGTGACACTGAATTCCCCAATGTGTTTACACTCACAGGATTGTCAGGCAAGTTGGGCTTAAAACTCTGCACTAGGATAGTTTCCACTATAATAAATAATCTGCCTCTGAATATCAGGCTGTAAATGAACATTGGAAAGATTCTTGTGAATTAACAAGAAGTTACCAGGCAGAAAATAGGCATTCCTTGAAACAGGGCTCTTCATGTGCTCCCAGACAGTTCCTCTGCTTCCCAGGGTGTTTTCTTTAATATTTGAAATTGAGATTTCTGATTTTAGGCTCATCCTCCCAGCATGACCCTGAGAGACCCAAGAACAACACTTTGGACCTCATGTGAGTGTGGTAAAGAGACAGGGACCTTCCCAGAGGTCTCATGGTTTGTTTAATTATGGAGTGGATTAATAGTGTTCATATCCCTCTGTTATTTGGTATTTCACATGGAATTTGGGTGAGTTTTGTTGCCTGTGTGTATGAAGATGGCTCATCTATACCTGGGATATGTCTCCCTGACAGCAGTGATGTCTTTTCAGTGTCCTCCCTATAAAAACACCATTAGATTTAACTAATCCTCCGTGTCCTTAATTAAATACCTCTGGAGCAAGGAGCCTTACCTTCTGTGCTTTGAAATTGCAGTGATTACTCCCCTGCTGAATAAACCTTTTTCTTTTTGGTTGTTGTTTTTTAAGTGGCTTTGCTGGTTTTGTTTGGGGTTGTTTTGGGATTTTTTTAAACAGGAATTAAGCTGTTTCTCATGCCATTGTCCAGTTGCAAATTGGCTTGAGACTGACTTGTGCCATGGCCTCTGACCTCCAGAACTGCCCACTCATTTTTTTCCTGAACTAATCAGCTCGATGAACTATTTACAGTTGGCTTTTGGGTCTTCTCACTGCTTCTGTGGCTGCCCCTGTCTGAGTAATTAATGATGCTGTGGCTTGTTTATGGTCTTGAGTTACTAATGCTCTTGGCTGCAAATGCATTTTTACCTCTGGGACGTGCCAGTTTCCTGGTTCTAGTCCCACCTCACCAGCCCAGGTCAATTTTTTGTGTGTAAACAGATTTATCCTCTAATAGTTTGGGAGACACTAGGGTCATTCATCAGTCCCATAGAGAACATGCCCAGCCAGATTCTTCCCTTCTTGTGCCTGTGCAACTCAGCAGAAGTCAGAAAGATTTCTGCAGGACAGCTAAAATTAAAACAAATATGAAAAAGGGAAAAGTAATCCTTTGTTTTTAACTCAAGCAATCTCAGTTAAAAATAAAGATATTGGATAATGCATCACGTGTCCAACCATGAGCCCAGCCCTGATCCTTGTATCAATGCTTATGGGAGTAATCAAAGAGGGGCCTGGTGGGATAACCCCACCTGCATTTTGAAGCTGGAGTAATGCGTAAAAAGAAGTTACACAGCAGCAGATGATGCAGACAGTGATAAAAATATCACCTTGTGGCCTCACAAATGGTTTGTTCCAGGCTTGTTCTGTCCCAGGCAGTCATGGCAAGAATGCTAAGTTATTAGGGAAAACTGAACTTGCTCTCCTACTCTCTCTGGGAACCTCTTACAGACTCTCCATGCAGGTGTATTCAGAAACATTCTGCTCGTTTCCATCTGTGGTTTATTCATAGCTACAGTTCCTTCCAGTCTTCTTGGGGATAATGTTGTCTTTTGGCATAAATAACTAATTTTATACAGAGTATAGTTCTCTAGATATCTTGCCTTCTCCTGTTTCTTTGGGGATTTTTTTGGGTTTTTTTTGGGTTTTTTTTGGAGGGGGTGGTGTTATTTGTTTGTTTGTTTGTTTGTTTTTTTAATTGTCTAAGGCTACTTCCTTAGTGATTTGAGACTTGAGCACAAACATTTCTGCTATTTTTGGAAACATTTGTTTCTGAAACCGGAAGAAGATGGTCCCATTATCTTTCTACCTTTGTGCCCAGTTTGGTTACCGGTGTCTGCTCAGGTTACCCATGGAAGGGATTTTTGGGGTGTCCTGAGCAGGGCAAGGACTCAGTGATCCTTGTAGAACCCTTCCAACTCTGGATATTCCCTGATTTGATGAAACAGAAGGGATAAAGGTGAATGTGGTGCTTTCCCTGAGAGGATGGAATTAGATTTTCCATTTTCCAGAGGTTCTCCTTTCTCTCTTGCTTTCTTCTCCCTCACATCCAGCTTGGAAATGCCTCGATCAATGGCAAATTTGGAGAACTGTAGTGATGTGCACATGAATAAAAGTCCTTTAAAGTGTTGCTGAACACATTGTAGGATCCACTAGACTGCTTTGGCACTCTGATTTCCAAAGAAACTCAGTATAGGCTACTTAAATATTTGAAGGCAGCTTCTCTGGTATTGCTGGATAATCAAGAGAATCCTTGCAAATAATGGTAATTCTTATAATCTGGCTTGTTTCCTTTTTTTTTTATAGCGAAAATTGGTCTTTTTGACATGGAGGGGGAAATTCCCTAAAGAAGTGTTCCCATTGTGCTGCTTTGGAGCTCTTTCCTGGTAGTTGTTTGCACCTGTAATGAGCATTAAGTGGTGCCCTTTGTCCTGAGACTGCTTGGAGAAGTCTTGGGAACTTCAGTCTTAAAAATCATAGAATTATTTACGTTGGAAAAGATCTCCAAGATCATCATGTCCATTTCCCCAGCACTGCCAGGTCCACCACTAAACCATGGCCCCAAGTGCCACATCTATGTGTTTTTTGAACACGTCCAGGGATGAAGATCTCACCACTTCAGCCTGTTCCTTGACCAGCTTCAGTCTGGCCATTCACTGATTTCATAGCACAGACAGTTAAATTCAACTAATTTCTTTTTTAAGTCCAAGTCCATATATTTGGCTACAAAATGAGGCATTGCATTGTGCTCTTAGTAGAGAGAATATTTTTTCTTGCTGCTTTATACTTGTTTTTGCACAGTATAAGATATTTTCTGTTCTCTTTGGGACGACCCCTCCCACAAAGCTGTATATATACCTTTATTCTCTCGGTGAACAAAATTCTTATACACTGCAGGGAATAAAAAGACAATTGCAAAACTCCTCTGGTTTTGGTTTATGTAGAAAAAGCACTTTCTTTTACACTGAGGGGTGAAGTGCAGGCAGGAGGCTGTTCTTAAACAACAGGATGAATGAGAATCCTGTAACTGTCTTGGGGATGCTGTCATACAGAGGAAGACCTCCCCATGCCAATTGAAATTCCATTGCTTTTCAGTTGTGCTGAGTATTTTTCAGTTAATTTGGCAAAGGGTTAGAGGTGTGACAAGCAGGAGAGGCAGGGACTGATGCCAAGAGACAGGTTCAGCTTCTTTGGGCACTGGGCAGCATTTTGCTTGTTAATTCTACTGACTGTAGCAAATGACTTGCATTTGCATCCCTTTCAAGTATGTGTAGGAGGGAGGAGCCTGGATCAATTTGTCTGGTTTAATTATAGATGTTCTACCCACCTTCCTAATTGCTCCTTCATTAAGAAGTAGCTTGTTTCTTTTTTTCCCCAGGAGCTAAAGATAATCAACTTTTGTTTGTTTCTGTAAATATTTTTTTTCTGCCCTTGAGGAGATAATTATTTCTATTGTTGCATGAAGATGGTGGCCAATACAGGAGGAATAATTAGAGCAGATGGCTGAAAACACTTCCCTTGTAAAAGACATCTAGTATAATAAAATACCTCCCCTCCTCTTTTGTCTCCTCCAAATACATGTTTTTCTTTCCTTCAGGTGGATGGGAGTTGGGTGAGGGGGTGTAAATCTTTTCCTGATGTATTAAACTGAGGAGCTGTCAAGAGTTCACAGCCTGGAAAGTGAGCTCCCTGTATCCATCACTGAAATTAAAGTGTTTTCAAACGTGGTGTGCAGTCCTGGGTCTGTGGCGTGGGGAAATCTGCGCTGCACTCCATCACTTGGAATGTTAACCTTGTCTCTCTGTGGTGACTGAGGACAGGAACACTTGCTCTCCGTACTCGCTGGTTAAATGGCAATCTGTCAGCACCAAGGAAAGGCTGCTCTTGTGGGTGTCAATCTCTGCTGTGTGGGCAGCATTCCAAACCTTTGATCATTCATGGATGTGCTCGCTGGGACAAGGGAAACTTCCTCCTGCTAAAGATTGCAGGAACCACGCTCTGCTCCAGGTCCTGTCAGCTGGGTCTGGGGGAAAGGATAAAACTGTCTGCTGGGGGTGGAGTTGGTGGGAAAACCCTCCTGATTTCAGGTTTCTCCCTCTGGCCATGCCACAGCTAACCCTCAGCTGGAACACACAGCCTGGAATCATGGAATGGTTTGGGTTGGGAGTGACGTCAAAGAATGTATTCTTCCAACTCCTCTGCCGTGGGTAGGGACATCTCCCATTATTCCAGGTTGCTCCAAGCCTAATCCAACCCACCCTGGAACACTTCCAGGGATGGAGCAGCCTCAGCTCCTCTGGGAAACCTGTGCCAGGGCCTCACAGTAACGAATTTTGCTTTAAAATCTAGGGAAGAAGGGAGAATATTGAGCCCAGCAGGAAGCAAGTCTGTGTTTAACTACATAACTGCTTCTTGGTTTGGTTTTAAAATTTCTTTTCTGGTCAGAGGATGAAAGCTCTTGTCTTTGTGCCTGTTAACTGTTGTTGCAATCCTTTTTTGGGGCAGTACTCTAAGCAAACCCCACTTAACCAATTGTAAAGTTACTCCAAAGTGTGGTCAAATGATCTACACTGTGTCTAAACAGGAGTTTCTCAAACCTTTTAAGCCCAAACCTTGCGTTCTCGTATCCTTCCCATTTGTGAATTGTTTACCAGCCTGGGTGGGAATTACAAGTTTCTCACTGCTATTTATTCATTTGTTGCAGTCACTGCTGCTGTTTCTGAGCCCTGGTAGTTACAGGCACAAGCTGAGAAACTGATACTGAGAGATTGTGTCCCCAAAGGCTGACAGAAAGGCAAACCCAGCCTGGCTGACAACAGCAGCAGCTAAAACACATAAAATGGAAAGAAATCTGCCTGAAAAATGAAAGAAGAAGGTGCAGTAGGCAGGAAGGGGGTAAGATGCTGAACTGCAAGGAGACTGTGTGTCTTTTATTGTATGCTATGAAAGTGTTATTTTACTTTTACATAATTAATTATTTTGGAGATGTGATTGGGAAGGAGTTGATACCCCCCCAAAACTAACCTGTGTTATAACAAGCTATGAGCCTGGTACACAAGGTTTGGACTTGATATGAGTTGTGCATAAAATCCTAGAATATTCTAACCTGGAAGGGACGTGCAAGTATCATTGAGTAGAACTCCTGGCTCTCACAGGACACCCCAAAAATCCCCTCACATGCCTGAGAGCTTTGTCCAAATGCTTCTGAACTCCCTCAGGCTTGGGGCTCTGACCTGGGGAACCTGTTCCAGTGCCCAAATTCCCTCTGGGTAAAGAACCTTTTCCTAGCAAATAAAATTTGCTGTATGCATGACACACTCCGAATGGATGTCAGAGTTGGAAAGCACTTGCAGGACTCTGTTCATTGAATTTTCAGGTCAGATCCATTCCCTTCTCCTTCTGCTCTTTGGTGCTCCAGGAAGAACTACTGGGGTTTCTTAGGGATTCCCAGTGCTGGTGATTTCCCACCCACAGGAGGTTTCTGCCCATATTTTGCAGTTTGGTTCCCTACTGAGTTTGTGTCGTCTGCTATGCCAGATTCAAAATATGAAATGTTGCCAGTGTGGGTTTCCTATCAATGTGTGATGTGAGGGCACACCGTGCAACAGTTTGGGCGATGATTTTACATGTTCAGTTCAGGTTATAATTGCTTATTTAACTCATTAAATTGTATAAAATATACACCTGGAAGAGACTCATGCCCCAATTTATCTACTGGTTGTCACAAACCTTGCAGGACTGCAGCATCTTTGTGGTCTTGCTCCTCCTGTTAAACCTTGTTGAAATTGGCCACATTCAAGTGTGAGCTGTGACAGTGGCACAGATGGCTGCAGAGATGTTATGGTCTCATAATCTCTGTTTCCTCCAAATCATCTTTCCAACTCTGGTACACACTGAAGCCAGAGCACGGAGCTGCCACCTCACTGCAGCAGCTGCCACAAGCAAGCTCCAGCTTCACCATTCAGGGTTTGTTTTATGCCAGCTCCTCTTTCTCCCATCCTGACTCTCAAACTCCCTGCCATTTTTCCTGAAGCTGGAAAAAGCACAGGAGGAAATGTTCAGCACCAGCGGCTGACACGCAGCTTTCCTTGGCTCTGCAGGCTCCTCCTGGTTCTTTCAAAAAGCACACGTGGGGTGGGCACTCAGCCGCAGCCCTGGCACTTGCAGCTACTGCTGCTCTTCAGGCTTACTGGGAAGTATTTCAATTAAACACCAGAGGTCAAATACAGGGTGCCAGGCAGGGGAAGAAAATGGAAAAAGAAAGAGTTTTGCTTGTCTCAAAAAAAACTAGTGAGAGGGATGTTTTTATCATGCTCAGCTGCAGGCAGAGGGAAAGGCACTGGAGTTTTTGCGCAATGAAGATGTTTAGGACATGGCCATACAGTTCTTTAAGAGAAGAAATGATTGTCTCAGTGTTTTTTCTTTGGGGTCTCAGGTTAGTGGGTCCATTCCTGTGGTCACAAGAGCATGCTCAGACTGCAGGGCTGCAGAGCCCCCCATGTCAACCTTAGCACACAGAGATGGTGGCATTTGGTGCCTGTAGGGTCAGTGAGGGATACAACCAGTTCCACACTGATAACAGATCAACTAGACAAGACAGCAGGGAAACCAGAAGGGCCAGGGAAGAGCATGGGTTTCTAGAATTGTGACTCTGCCACCCGCCCTGCTTGATGAGAGGTATGCAATTATTTTATGTGTTAGTTCATGTTATTTTACCATGGGCTGCTGAAATGGAACTGGATGTAAACACCACCACCATTCAGCAAAGAACTTAAGAATTCTGTTGCAGTTGGAGATTGAACTGTGTTTTTCTCCCAGGAAACAGGGAGGGTAATCCTTTGGGATTCACAAAGTCGAGGAAGGCTGTACTTCACTGAGGTGATTCAGGGCAGGTGGCCGTTTCACTAAACTTGCATTAGACCACACCCTCTTCTCTCAAAAGTCTTGAGGAAGTGCTTTTTCATCTTAGGGAAGGGTGCAGGATTGCAAGAGAAGGGTCACCAAACAAAATTGTTTGATGTCTTTCCTCAATCCCTACATAGCTACCTTCTCTCTAACCCCCCTGTACCTTCCTCTGTGCTGTGGTAATTTGAAATATGTTCCTTGACCAAACCCCCTTTTCTCCTCCTAAAACAGATTCTTTGGATTTATTCTCTCCATGGCAAGGGAAGGGTAGTAAAAGTGCTTATAAACAGCTCTTGGTCTTGTGTTATTAGCTGATGTTCATCTGTTTAATTTTATTTATGAAGAAAAAAAGCACAAATCAGAAATCACTTGAAAGACACAGAGGCAGGTTTGCGCCTGACGGTGGACTAAGCCAGTCATTTTCTAACTGGAAGCCTTTAGGTATGGACTGGGTGGAAAAAGAGAATTTTATGACCTTGATTAACTAATTTTATCCCTCTGGGTGGTGAGGCCCTGGCACAGGTTGCCCAGAGAAGCTGTGGCTGCCCCATCCCTGGGAGTTTCCAAGGCCAGGTTGGATGGGGCTTGGAGGAATCTGATCCTCCAGAAACATGAAAGATGTCCGTGCCCATGGCAGGGGGTAGAATGAGATGATCTTTAAGGTCCCTTCTAACCCAAACCATTCTGGGATTCTGTGATTGCACTGTCATGTATGAATACTGAGACTTTTGTTCCAGATGGAGTTGGTAGAACTGAACAGGCATTGAGGCCTCTAAGAAGTGACAGCAGAAACCGATCAAGAATAGCTCAAACACTGATGTTAGGTAGAGAGAAGCTTAAATGAAGAACTAAAGTGTTTTCTAGTTAGGAATCTTTAGTTGCCATCTTAAAAGAAAAAAAAGTCAAATTCAGAAGAGGAATTTATTCTTCTTAACTCTTGCAAGACTTCTATCAACAGCTCACTAAGTGCTAGCACGTGGTGCTAGGAAGAAGGTCTGGTACATTCCTTACACCCTGTTTGCCCATTACAGTTAGTTGCAGGATTCTAAGTGACTTCAGAGGGTCAGAGTGATGTCGGAGTGACTTAAAGGCATTCAGCAAACCTTCTCAACCAAGTGTTCCAGTGGATGCCACCATTTCACAGCTGCATCATCCAGCATTTTGCTGATGGCATTGGCAGCATTTGTTCCAGACAGGAGTTTATGGAATTTGTAATTTTGTGCTACTGTTGGCTTGATAAGCAGTGTATGCACCTTTCTATGAACTGTCCCCTCCTCTGAGATAAAAACAAGTTTAATTAGCTGTTTTTCAGTGGATCTGTTGTATATTTTATGCAACCTGCTTCATAGCATTGTCACTGAAGAGCAATTCACAACCTCGCTAGAAAGATAGTGGGTAAAGGCATCTACCCTTTCAGCTGGAAACTTGTCCTAAATCTCTGAATTATATAAATATGTGTTTGCAACTAATGAAAATTAAACTTGTCCTACTACACTTAGCAACCCAGGAGTAATTTTACTTCTGTAATGATGAAGTGGTTTACTCCCTCTGACACGAGGATTTTAGCTCCCAAGAATTTTTCACTGCATGTGCATTAATGCAGTCCCAGGCTTCAGTCTGAACTGAACCAAGTTAATTCCATTTGTAGAGAAATCATAGAATGGGTCATATAAAATCCCAGCACCCAGCCAGTGTGGATATCAACCAGGTGTAACATTTAGCCTGGGAACCATCACCCATTCCCTGGTGTAAATAATTAGAATCATAGAATGACAGAATGGTTTGGGTTGGAAAGACCTCAAAGCTCATCTTAAGGTCCATGGGCAGTGACACTTTCCACTGGACCAGGTTGCTCAGGGACAGCACTATGGGAAATATTCTATAAAATATCAGGCACATAAAGCTTAACCTGACAACAGCAGAGTAAAAGAGATTAATGATCATAACACCCCCATTATTGATTCACCTCAGCTGCAACTCCTGAGCAAAAGCTTTAATGCACTCGATGTGCTCTGTTTGAAAACAGAGTAACTCTGTTTTGCTTTTGTCTTGAGGTTATTCTTTCCACTGCTGTTTCGGATTAGCACAGCCCAGTGAGGACCACAAATATTTCCATGTCTGGTTCCCCCCGCCCCCACCTCAGATGAGTTGAGGATGTTCTTCCTGGTTCACATATGAGACTAAATAATATGTTTTGGATGTCTATGTCCACACTTTTGCACATGTGTCCAGGCAAAAATATTCACAGATTCTTCAAGAAATTCACCATCAGGGCCCTAAACAATCTGGTCTAGTGGGAGGTGTCACTGCCCATGGCAGTGGGGCTGGAATGAAATTGTTCCAGCTCAAACAATTCTGTGATTCTATAAAACCTTCACTGCAAAGTACATGCTTGAAGTTTAGAGGTGAGGAGGAATCTTTAAACTCAGGCATAATTTTACCATTCTGCACACCATGAGACAGTCTATTAGCAGTTTTCAAGTTATTCAGGGCTTTATTTGGGACTGCTGTGCTCACCCTCAAAGCAGAGGCAATAATAACACTGGATAAGCTGAGAAAGCTAAAAAGGTATTTGAGAGGAGGAATGTCTGTCTAAATGCGGATGAGCGGCAGGAGAGCCTTTGGAAAAAAAAAGCTCTAAAGCAAAATACTGCCCATCCAGCAGGATGTTTTAATTCTAAGCTCTTCAGGCTATTTTTATGACATTGCCAGGAAACAGCAGTGCAGTTCTGCTTTTCGGGAGGCAGAGAGAGACACACGCCAGGAAACCTGTGGTCGGTCCACAGCCAGACCTGCAGCAGACCCCTCATTCCCCAGACCAGAATGAGACAAGGGGCAACCCCAAACTGTGACAGGCATTCCTGAAGGCCAAGGACCTCTCCAATGCCAATATCCCTCTATTCCTTTGCCTTACCCAGGATCCCTCTGGAAGTCAGCTTGCCCAGAACACCGTGGAGGAGATGCCAGTGCCACGCTGGACATGGCACTGGCATCTCCTCCACTGTTCCCTGTGCAAACTGACTTCTGGAAAGGTGGGAATGGGGTGAGCTTTGAACTTCTCTGGTTCTTTCTCTTTCCAGCTTGCCCTCCAGTTCTGTGGCCGGTGGGACGAGGACTCCAGCTGGCCTGCTGGCCACCAGCCGCGAGATGGCGATAACGTCACGATAGAAGAAGGCCGGACCCTGCTCTTGGGGACCACCACGAGCGTCCTCAACCTGCTGCATCTCAAAGGTCTGCAGAAGGGGGATTCGGTGCTCTTCCTCTTCCAGGGCTGGGGTTTCTCACGTCCCTGATCTCTCCTTCCATTCCCCAGCTCCAGCACCCGAGGAGACACCTGGTTGTTCAGGCTGAGCCTGCTCTCAGTAGATGCAAGGGGGCAGTGATGGGGGACAGGGCAAGAATTTAATTATTCTGTGTGCAGAAGCAATTGTTTATGCTCTTTGAGGCATAATGACAATATAAGCAAAAAGGCCTTTTTCCCCCTTTTTTCTTTCCCCAGCCAAAATTTCTTCTCTCCCGTGCAGTGTTCAGTGATAATGGCACTGCTGGTAACAATAATCACCTCTGTTCTGATCGGCATCTTTGAGGCACGTGTGTCACAAACCTTTACAAAATCAATGGCATTACAGAATTGCAGGTCACAGCTGTCGAATGCACTAAATAATCCAAAATCCTAGAGCACAGCTGGTGGGCAGTAGGTAAATAACTGAGCATGGTTATGATGGGAAGCCCTGGATCTGCCAGATTTATGTAGCCATACATAGACCCAGAATAAGTGTGAGAAATCTCTGTGGGTGTCAAAGTAAGAATTCAAAGGACTCGTAATTCCATGCCAGAAATATTCCCCCCTGGAAGCTAGGTCCTGGTTGTGGAAACTGCTGTACACATGCCTGGTATTAAGGGAATAAGTTGTGCTGGTGAAAGTGCTCGCTCAAAGTTAAGCCTCTGCTGAAATAGAGCTCAAAAAACGAAAACAGGAGTTTTTATATGTGTAAAAACTTGGATCTTTGCTGATAAAATTGCTTTTATACCAAAATGATATTAAAGGCACTAGTTTTTCATTGACATGATGGTGAAACTCATGCATTTGACAGTTATTTTTAATTTTAAATTTGAATGATAGTTCCATAAAGATAAATCTTTGCAAGTTCATCCCTATCGTGAGAACATTTCCAAAACTGATTGAACATGCTCAGTCAATGTTCAGAGGTTTTCAAGACTTGCTACATGAGACATCATTCCTGCTTAAAAACAAAATTAAAAATCAGCTGAGAATTTGAGATTAAAAAAAGGTGAAACACTTTGGTACAACATTTTTCCCCAGTGAAAATCTTAAATTTGTGATTCAAGATTCTTTTTAGATTCATTGTGATTATGACATACTTTAGAGGAGACAGGTCAGAACACCAGTTTCCTTTTGGCTGCAAATCTGGATGAAGATTTTGGGGCTCAGTCACTGACTTTGTGCAGAACAGGGGCACAATATTGGAGCAGAAACCCTCTGAACTTTGGACCTATTCAAAGGCTCATTTGATCTATGAGTCAGCACTCATGAAGCTACCGGAGCTCTGATTGAATTTAATGAAGTCTGGAGTAGTATCTTTATGGCTTTGTCTCATCTGACATTCAAATCATTCCTCCTCTTTATCATGTTTTCCAAGAAGTCTGGTTTATAATGTCAATTTAGTTAGAAAAGCAGCATTAGAATATTCCAGATGTGATTATATACTCCAATGTTTTGTAGCAAACAGAGTAACCAAACATTTTAGAAACAATAACCTGCACGGGAATTTTTTATCTGAGTTTTGTGAAGTTGCCTGTTGCATCCACTGCCACTTCCATGGGTTCTCTGGCTGTTTACCCTTGGTTAGATTTGGAATCAAGACATGCCAAGATCTACTCTGAAATAAGGCCGAGATTTATCTTTCTTCACCTTCCCTTTTTTTAAGTTGTCCAGCACAAGGGAGCTGTTTGGGGTCCTGTATTGATAGAAACACGTCACCAAAGACTTGTTCATCTTAGGAATTTTAGGAATTATAGACACCCATCTCAAACTGAATCACAGGTGATACCTCAGAGCAGCAGCTACCAACTCCCTGAGCACATCAAATAATCAACTGCTTTCCCCAAGTGCAAGATGGGCATGGCAGTAAACCCCTAACCCCCAAGGACGGTGGAAATATGTCCTTTGACTGAAACATCCCATTCCTATTCTACCTGGAGAGTTTTTCTTAGTCAGTGCTGGAGAATGGGATTGAATTGTAGCTCTACTCCCTTTGGCTTTCATGACTCAGCATCAGGCTGTCTGTGCACTCTTAAGCTGAAAATAAAAGGCTTTGTGGATGAAAAAACCCTGTAATGCTACTGAATCCACTGCTGCTACACTGCCCATTTTCTGGTGCTGTATCCAGCAAACCCAACACAAATTTACAGGCCCATTGATTGAACTTACCCTTCTCTTAAGACACCACAAGGATTTTGAATACTGCTCTGTGTTGTCTCCTTTTGATGATTTCAGCATTGCAGGAATTATTTAGAGTGTTAGAACAAGGACACCAATTTCACATGCAGTCTTAAAGTGACTCTTCTTTGGCTGTATTAATATATAACTCCAAATACACAGTGGTTCTGGGAATGACCAGACTGTCTGGGCAGAAGATCTGGAGGTCAGAACAATAGGAAAATAGGATTAGGCAGCTGGGTTCTGCTCACTGCAACAAGGGCTCAGCAGTTTCTCCCTCCTCCTCAACAAGCTGAGCATGAACATGTGGATATCGAGAGTGGAAAGTTTAATAGTCTGGCTGTGAAACGGCTCAGACAAGACTGATTGGGGAAGAGATACAAGATAGACTGTAGATAATTCTGTATGTTCAGCAGATTGCAGTTATTTTTGTAATCCTGGCATCACAAGTATGGAAATATTTATGATAACCCAGGACAGATGGAAATTTCCTTTGTGCAGCTCTTATGCTGGAGGAACTTCTTTGTGTTTGATGGGATGATACCTCAGATGTGTTGTTGCCTTTCTTTGAAATTATAGTGGTCTAGGGAGGTCTGGAGACCAAAAAAAAGAAGCTGTCTGGTTTTTCAGGAGTTCCTTGGAGGTGAATTTTGGGGTAACACTGCCAGTACACCCCGGTGGAATTGAAGATCCCCACCTGGGCTGTTGCACTTGCAATGGCAGGTTTGAGGTGGCCACTCTTGCAGGCATAAGGGAGAAGATTGCTTTGATCCTTATAGTGGGAAAGGCTCAATTTCACTTAAAGAATCATTTAGGTTGGAAAAGATCTCCAAGATCATGGAGTCCAACCTTTGACCAAACACCACCTTGTCAACTAGAGCAGAGCACTGAGTACCACGTGCAGTTTTTCTTTGATTCTCTGACTCTGTGAATATTTTGAATTTCTTGTAATCTATGCTTTGATCAGACTGTGGCCAGAATGGATCCTGTGAGTAAATCTGGGAGTAGGGAAAACACAGATATTGATTTTGCTTGTCTTTTCCTCGCCTTTGATGCCATTAGCAACAAGCATCAAATATTCACTGATACACTGACTTCAATAGTTGTCAAGTAACCTCCCTTCAGTCACTGCTGATAAATATTGGGTTTTAATTCAGTGAAAGAAGGAAAAAGCTTTTCCCTCTGTTTTCTTGTCTATGGCATCAACCAGTCCTTAAACTCATTTTTAAATCCCTTGTCAGTAGGCACAGTTGGAACCTGCTCCTGCCATGGTGTTTCCTGTGCCATTTTGAACAATCCATTTGAATATACATTGTGATCCTTTTTTTTTTTTTTTTGCAGGCATTTTCCAGTTCATATTTTCTTTTTTTAATCAGGCAGAGACATTACAATTAAAATACCGTAAAAACGATTCTGGCAGTATTGCAATAAGCATGTTTTTTAATTAAAGAAAGAACATGGGATGTACAAATAGTACCAGCTAATGGGAAATTTCATCCAATGTATTTTTTAATTGAGATTTAAAAGGAAGAAAAGTCAGCTCTATTTCTCTCTGTCACTGTGTGATATTTTCCTACATTGTTATGGTGAGACTTCAATAATCAGTCTTAGAGCTTTAAAACCCTGTCTTTTTTCATGGAAAACCAGTGAAAGGCATCAGTTCTTTATTTTTCAGTACGTTTTTCTGCAGGGATTCAGTGTTAGCCAGTAGTGTGCAACCCGCAGTGGTGGACATTCCTGGAGGAGGGGTTCTAAGGTCCTGAGTCAGTAGCAATTTAAGGTGTGGGTCTTTTCACATCCTCCCCCAGCTGCAAACCCTGCTTCATGTTTGGGTGAGGGCTGCAGGTTTCTTTTGCCATCATGTTCCAGATGGGCTTACAGGATGTATGTTGGACTCCCAGGGCTCTCACTTGCCAAATAAATTGATTTGCTGCAACTTCAGCAGCTCTTGAGACTCCTCTGGGATGTTGCATGATGAGCAGATCTGTGGAAGCTAATCCTGGCCAAGGAACTGAACACAGCTCTGGCACAGACTGAGCAGAAACCTGAGGCAGCACCAACTCCTTCCTCTAATCACTGTCATGAAGGAGGAAGTCACAAAATCACAGACTGGTTGGGTTGGAAGGGACCCTAAATCTCATCTTGTTCCACCCCCTGCCATGGGCAGGGACACCTTCCACTATCCCAGGCTGCTCCAAGCCCCATCCAACCTGGCCTTGGACACTTCCAGGGATCCAGGGGCAGCCACAGCTTCTCTGGGCATCCTGTGCCAGGGCCTCCCCACCCTCACAGGGAAGAATTTCCAGATGTGCATTTTTTGAATGTCTATCATTTGGGGACTTGAAACAACAAGTCCCAAGGACCTTTGTTTTCATCATACCTCTGTGGGTGGTGTTTACCTGGTGCCTTCACAAGGCGCACCTGGAAGCTCCTCAGTTAGGTCCCAGATGATGTCAGATGAGCTAGAAGCCACCCTGGAGCGTCCACACCTCTTCCTCACCAAGTCAGCTCTCCTCTTCCAAATCCATCAAAGGTGTTGCTAAGTATCTCAAAGGCCAGCTGAGAGCTGAAGAAATGGAAGGAGTTCTTTGAAGGAGACACACCCATGGCAGCACCTTCTGGGCTGCCAATCCAAATTGCCTCTGCCTGGCTCCTGAGTTCTAAGGGAAAAGCCTCACCAGCTTCCAAGGGAGCACGTGCCATCTGAACAGATGGCTGTGAGTACAGCAAGCCAAAAAACAAAGGCTTGTCAGGCTGGGGAGATGAATTCTGTCTGAGAGTACTGAAGCAGCTGCTGGTTCCTCTCCCAGGAATGGATTAAGGCCTCCATCCAACAAAATGCTGGAATAAAAGCTTAACTTGTGAGTATGTTAGTGATGTGCTGGTGGAAATATGTAAGCATTTGAATTCAGAGCTAATCCGGGATCTGTACCTGTGTGCTGTGAACATGGAGGAATATTTTGAGGGAGGTACAGGATGAATTTTGGACTCTTGGTTCGAGCAGCCTTTTGGATGGGGCCAATATCACAGAATTCCCCTTTGCACCTTGTTCAGCCATGGTCCAACCAGCAAACAACTTTCCTGGCTCATTGGAATGTCCTATGAGCATGTCAACAGGGGGCAGGTGACAGATCCATGAAATAATTAATTGTCTTTCTTGAAGCTCATAAACTCTGTTTTCCTCTTTCTGTACACAGCAAGATTTTAGTTGCTTTGGGATTTTTTTTTCCTGCTTGGAGGCCCCACCAGGGACACCCTTGGAGCAGAAGAATGAGCAGTGAGAGGGCTGCCAGCACACTGAAGCCTTGCGGTTTTACAGGATCAAGCAAAGCTATTCCAGCTCTGGCAGTGGCATCCTGCTGTTTGCCACTCAGGGATGCTGGCCAGGAATAGAACTTCTGAGCCTGAGCCTGTCTCATGGGAGATTCTGTGGCTTTGTCATGTGAAACACCAAGTGAGAGGAGCTGGTAAGGGCAAGCTGAAGGCTGCGGGGATGTTATTCATGGTCATGGAACAACCAGAGCAGATCTCCCCTGTGATGGGAAGGAGCAGTCTAGGTGAGGGGATGAGCTTTCAATCTGCAAATCCCCTTCCATGCAGAGGAAATTTCCTGTTAATTGAAGATTATGACACAGTAGTGATATATAAGACCATTTTGTTGATACTCTTCTACCACTTGATTATTGAAAAAAAAACTTGAGACTATCCAGCACTGTTCTTGTAGTTTGCTTGCTTTAATACCGTATTCGGCTTTACATAAATAAGTAGAATTAAATCAAATATGAAGTGGAAGTGAATGTCTGAAGTAGAACTAAATATAAACATGTTACTTTTATCCCAGCTCCCTAATGAGCTGTTCATTAGGAAAAATATTGACAGTGAATGCAAAGTGTGGCCTCAAAAGATCGTAATAGAAAAGGTCTCCAAATTAAAGGTGTACTTTGGAATGGGGACTTTGCTTCTCTCCAGTTTCAAGAAATCTCTAGAACAGTCTGCATCACAACCTAAATGAGGGATAATGACATTGTTTTTATGCGTTATGAGAATATCTATATTAGAATTATTTTTTTATTTAAAATTAGGTTTTTGAGAAGGGATATAAGCTGCTATGTCTGCCAGTGTGAATCTTCATGACAGAGGCAAGAAGAAACTCCCCACACCAATCCTCCCAATCCTCTACTCTGTCATTATCCTTTTCTTTTTTTATTCAGAAGTGCATAATGCAGCCTCTTGTCATAGTTAATGTTTTGGATACCTGAGTATCCATGCATGAGTCAGTTCATGCTGCCTGACAGAGAGAATTGTTAAAACATTCCCTTTCCAAGTCCTTTACTTTTGAGCGTGTCCTCCACCATTTCCCAAGGACTTCAGGAGGTAAATCTCTTTTCACAAAACCAGTGGTGTTGTAATTATCCTTTCAGCAAATTAAACCTCCCACCTTATTATCATGTTTGTTTTCTTTAATATTTATTTTTTTTAAATTATTTGGTCTGGCCACTTCTCCCCTCCTGTGGGACAGATGGAATTGCCTTGTTTTTTTCTTTCTTTTCCTTCTTTTTTTTTCCCTTTGGTAAAGACAGATAAAGAAAGATTTCTTTTCTGTTCGTGCAGAGGTGGAGGCTAATTGCTGGGTTAATTGAGAAGAATGGTGCTTCTGATGTTCTCACAAAGTATCAAATAGCCTCAACATATTTCTCCCCTCTCTCCCTCACTCCACCTAAAGAGACCCATTGAATTTGCACATTACTGTACAGAAGTGATTATGGGCTTAATTGTATTTATTTTGCTTGGTGGGGAGGCCATCATAACAGTGGTTGATTGATTTTTATAAAATCACCCTCAAGGTCATGTGTAGGACTTTGCTTTCCTGCGCAGCCATAACAAACAATTTGAAGGTCACAGCCAAAGGCTTCGTTGAGCAATATTCCTGCTTTCTGCTTTCAGAGAAGGGGTCAAGTGCAATAAAAGAAGGAAGTGTAACTTTTATTTTCTTTTTAGAAAAAGGGGAAGACAACCTTGTAAAGCAGAAACTGTATATTTATTCAGACCCAACAAAAACCACAGAGGGTTAGTGGGACAATATGCAATTTTTGGACAGAAGAATTTGTAAGTTTGGCCAGAGTTTTTTTTACATATAGACTTGATAAATGGTTAAATGAGTCCTTCCTAATGCTTTCTTTTCTGTTCTGTGGTGCTGCTCTTCTTTTATCCTCAGCAGTTGAACTTAACTTTTTTCTCTGCATTATCTCCCAAAGACTGAGCACCATTTGGATTTGTCCTGAGAGGTTTTCAGAAGCTTTGCAAAGAGCCAGGTGACAGTGGCATTGTGGAGTGACCATAAGTATAGCTCATCTGTCCATTTTCTAGGGTTATATGCTGGGTCTGACTGCTGCTTCTAAGGGAAAGCAAAAGAGTCACATACAGCGAATCCCACAATCATAGAATGGTTTGGTTGGAAGGAACCTTTAAAACCATCTTGTTCCAACCCCTCTGCTGTGGATAGGACTCCTTAAACTAAACTGGGTTGCTTAAAGCCCTATCCAAGCTGGCCTTGAACATGTCCAGGGGTGGGGCAGCCACAGCTTCTCTGGGCAACCTGTTCTAGTTCCTCACCAGCACCACAGGGAAGAATTTGTTCCTAAAATAAGGGCTTCTGGTGTTCGAGTCGCACCAGCAGAGGTTTAAATTGGATATTAGGAAGAATTCCTTTACTGAAAGGGAAGTCAAGCAGTGTAACAGACTTCCCAGGGGAGTGGTGGACTCACCATCCCTGGAAGTGTTCAAAAAATGTGTGGACATGATGCTTGGAGTCATGGTTTAGTGGTGGACTTGACAGTGCTGGGTTAATGGCTGGACTCAGTGACCTTAGACATCTTTTCCAACCTCAATGACTCTGATTTCCCCCTGGAAGGGTCAAACTTGAGGCCAGGTGTGCACAGCTCCTGTTGGAATTCCAGCTGCTCCTGGAATGTGGTGGGACTATTGCTTGTACTTGCACCTAGTGCAGAGCAGTCAGCAGCAGCCAAGCTTCTCTGACACTCAGAAATCCACAAAAGATATGGAAAGTCTTTGATCAACAGCTTGAAAATTTTGAATGGGAAAAAGGTGACTGAAACTTGGGAAATCTTGTTTGAGACAGAACAGATTTTGCAATCAAAAGATAGGACAACTGTCTACCAGGCCTCCTGGTTCAGTGGTACAGCATGGCAGCAAATTAAAATACTCATTAAAAATTGTATGAAGAGAGGTGGAAACAGAAATGACTGTATTTCACTGGGAACAGAGCATAGGAAGTCAATAAAGACCTTAGGGAAGATGTCTTTTTTTATGTTAGGAGTGAAATAAATCGCAGTGATTTACAGTTCCATTTATAGATTGTTGTGATAAAATTATTAACACTGCTGCTATAAGGCAAAAGTATTTAATAAATATTTCTGTTCTCAGTATGGGAAGGAACAGGATGGTAAATTAGATCACAAGAGGAAGATGGACCAGCAGTCCATTTATTGCCAAATAATGCTAATAGAATGAAAACATTAAATATTCCCTCAAGAATACACATTCTTAAATCAACAGGTCCAGTCTCATTCAAGGGCTTTAAAACTGCTGCTGGAGTAAGATATCTTGTGTTGTTTTACATGAAACAAGCTGAAATTTGTTCTGGTTCATCACAATCTATGCAGTATAATTTGCAAAAACTCTATATAAAGGCTCAACATTAATACATTTGTACATAGAAAAGTATGTCTAGGGAAAGAGACAATTTACACATGGGGGGTGTTGGTGTTTGTGAGAGCAAACTTGTGGTTCCCAGTGGTTATAAGCAAGAAAATGTGGGATTTATCTCTTTCTTTGATTAAGTGTTTTCTATTAAAAAAATATGTAGAAAGCATTCAAATCTAGAAAGAAAATATTTAATGGGTAGTCCCCATTCAAATACTGGCTTTGTTATAAGCCTAGGAAATGAGGACTAAGTTAAAAGACTTTGTTATAAACTTAGGAAATCAATGAAACAATGAAAGCGCCTCCATGCAAGAATAAAAAAGGAAATCAAGATTAGCAGAATATGAGCAATGGCAAGCAATGATCAAGGTAGTATTTAATCTGTTTTTTATATCAGAACTTCTTTCCTTCTTTTTTTTTTTCTTTTTGTCTAAATACTGCAATTAAACCAGAAGTCTGATCTCCCTTCATCTTGCTAAGGGTTGGTAGCATTATCACGGAATCATGGAATGGTTTGGGTTGGAAGGGACCTTAAAGATCATCTGATCATCTTGTTCCACCCCCTGCCATGGGCACAGACACCTTCCATTAGATCAGGTTGCTCAGGGTCCCATCCAGCCTGGTCTTGAGCACTTCCAGGGATGTGCAGCCACAGTTTCTCTGGGCAACCTGTGCCACGGTCTCACCACCTTCACAGGGAAGAATCTGTGAGGCAAGAGAGCCAACTGTGTGGTAGGTAGAGAGATCACCATTAAAAACTGCTTCCACCAGTAGCAAGCTGGCTATGGGATGAGCTGGCACAGTTACCAGCTACTTCACACAAAGGGAGCGTGGTAGACCCTCTGTAAAAGGTCTGAATTTTCCAGACTTTGGGAATTTCCCTACTAGCCCCTGGGAAACAAGCTTGACCTAGGAAGGCACATCCCATGAAATGAATGAGAGTCCACTCTGTCCACATCCACTGTAAAGATAGTGACAGTGTCCTACACAGGAGAGGAGATATGAAAGGAGATAATGGAATAAACCATCCTGAGGTGACAGACTGGCATTTTCGGCTCACTCTAGGCAAGAACAAGAGAGGCATTTGACAGAACTGAAGAGCTTGAGTAAAAAAAAAAAAAAAGGCATGGAAATGGCTTTTCATGCACTATGCATTTAACCCACAGAATTCATTGCTTCAAGAAGTCGTTGAGACCAAATATCACAAAGATTCCAAAGACCAGTTCTTTATTACTAGCAAATCTTATCCAGTTATACTAATAGTTGGTAGGAGGAAAATGTTGGCAAGGAGATGAAACCTTATGCTTTAAGGCGAAGCTAACCTCTAATTAGGGATTAAAATGAGCTTTTTATGGGATGGGGAGATCAACTCACAGCCAGCTAAGAGGGAGACGTGTCTTATGCTGTATTTGGAAGCATCTGGTTTCGAACAGCAGCTGGAAGAGTTTGCAGGATTAAATCAACCACTGATCTAAACAAGTTGCCAGTTCTTATGTTCCGAAGCCGGTTTCCTCTACCCTCTCCCAGTCACAAGTAGGTTGTAATCTAAAAAGTAACATAATACAAATTAAGTAGGAATATCCCTTTTCACATGAAGTGACTTAGTCGGTTAAAATTGGGATTTTCCAAACACAACTTCCTTCCACTGTGGTTGCAGAGTCTGCCCAGGCTGACTGGCCTTGCTCAAGTCTAGAAATGCAGACTGTTGTAGAATCAAAAAATGGACCAGATTAAACAGGTCTGTAAAAAGTTGGTAAATTCATAGGGGAAAGCATGGGGCAAGGTGGAAATATCACAGAATGCAGTAACATTTTAGTCTTTTAATTTTATTGCAAACCCCTCTGTTTACCTACTTCTCACAGCTCCTTTGACTGTGAGAGAATGACTGGCTGAATATATGACTGTGTTTTGTTCTTCTCTTGTCTTCAGGTGGCAAACTCTTGTTCACTGGACCAGGACCTGTAGAACTGCATGCTCATTACATCCTGGTCTCTGATGGAGGAGAGCTCCAGGTGGGATCCCCTGAGGCCCCTTTCCATCACAAAGCACACATCTATCTCTATGGCAGCCTCCATTCTCCACCATTATTTCCATATGGAGTCAAATTCCTGGCAGTGAGGAATGGGACCCTTTCCATTCATGGTGAGTACATTTTTTTTCTTGTCAAAAGCCAAGGACAAATGGATAACAGAAAACAAAACGAAGGAAACAAGGAAAAAGGGTTTTGGAAGAAAAATAAATAGACGAAACTTTGGTCATGATTCTCACAGAATCATGGAATTGGTTGGGTTGGAAGAGACTGTAAAAACCATCTCATTCCAATTCCTTGCCATGGGCAGGGACATCTTCCACTATCCCAGGTTGCTCCAAGGTGCATCCAGCCTTGTCTTGGACACTTCCAGGGATCCAGAGGTAGCATCAGCTTCTCTGGGCAACCTGGGCCAGGGCCTTACCATCCTCAGAGGGAATACATGCATCTTCCCAATATCCCATCTAACCCTGCCCTCTGGCAGTGGGAAGCCATTCCCTGTGTCCTGTGCCTCCATCCCTTGTCCCAAGTCCTTCTCCAGCTCTCCTGAAGCCCCTTTAGGCCCTGGAAGGGGTTCTGAGGCCTTCCTGGATCCTTCTCTTCTCCAGGTGAACACCCCCAGCTCTCCCAGCCTGGCTCCAGAGCAGAGGTGCTCCAGCCCTCAGAGCATGGCCTCTTCTGGACTCATTCCAACATCTCCATACCTTTCTTCTATTGTGGCATAGAAAAATTTAAAGATGGAGCTTTTTTTGAACACTATGAAATATGGGTATAAAATGGCCAGTTTGGTCATAGAATTCAAGTCCAAACTCAGCATGAATCAGAACATTGGTGCAACGCACATTTTTCGAGTTCTTCACTAGTGGGCTATTTTTAAAGGCTCTAAGTGTCACAGAGGAGAAAAAGAAATAGAGAGAAGCCATCTGAATGTCTCATCTTCCTTCTTCCTTCTGAACGTCTCTTCTTCCTTCTGTTTGTGTGTCAACCTTCCTGTTGGTGAATGTTCACACCCTCCAGCAGGGCTTGAACTTCCACTCTGTGCCCTACAGGCAGAGTTGTTGCTGGCTGAGCACAGAGACGTGCGGTTCTCAGTCAAAAATGAAGTCAGGCACCGAGAGTAACATCTGAACACAGGCAGGGAGTGAGTTGCCCCTCTGTGCCATCGTCCTGCCAGCTCACAGGAGCTGAGCAAAGTTGGGAGAGGTGGGGTTGGGAGTGAAGGCAGTGAACGGATGTTTTCTGAATCAGGAGAGAGGAGCAGAGGCTGGGGAAGGAGATCCTGGCAAGAGAGGTGGGGCTGCACCTCAGCACCACATCAGGTGCTCTTGACCCCTTCATCGAGACACAGCAAAGCTCAATTATTTACTATCTGTAAAAGGCTTCAATAATTTCAGTGAAGTGGCTTTGCAGAGCATTTCTACCCCATTTCCTGGAGGATCTCTGTGAAGGAGGGCTATTAAAGCATCTTGGCTGAATTGACTGTCCGTTACTGGCCATTGAGTTTCACACAGTTATCCCAGCCCTGAGCTCAGTAATTCCCCTTAGATTAAAGCTTGCCTTCCAGAAAGGCTTGATCTTTGAGGACATCAAGGGAGACAGAAATCAGCTTTTTCCTTAGAGGCTTTTTCCAGGGGATTAATTTGGTTAATAATCCTTTTTTTTTTTTTCCTTTTTAAAGAAAAGTATTGAAATGTCTGATTTGAATTTGCCTGAGAACAGCTTTTTCTGCTTCACTTTCTATGTCTTCTGCTACTTTGAAGTGTCCTTCTATCCCTGGTTTGACCCCAGTAAGCCAGGATTTTGTCCTTAGATTTTCAGCAATTCACAGCACAAGCCTTCACTTTTCCATGCTTTTTGTTTTCTAGCAATGTAGGAAAAGCCAGTAGCAACTCCTGGCAGCTGTGCCTCCTGTGCTGCTTCTCCTTTCCACTCCAAGCCTGTATCATCTTTGGCTTGGTGACTCCATCACCCTGAAAACTGAAGACAAACAGGGCAGAGTGCATTTTGCTGTCTCACGTTAGTGATGTGATGGAGAGAGGCAAACCCAGGCATCCACATCAGTACCTTTGAGTCTTTTCTCACTGATATTTCATCTGTTTTACTCAGTGCCATAATTCCCAGTGAGCTTCCATTCCCTAGGAAAACAAGAAGATGAGGTCTGCAATCGAAGGATTACTTGGATGGAGATATGTGGAGTCAGAGGTGGCTTGACCCTTAGTGGAAACATCTCTTGGTTTCAATTTTTTATAAATTATTGGGTATCAAAAGGCTTGTGTTGGAAGAGATGTTAAAAACCATCTAGTCCACCCCCATTCCATGGGCAGGAACACCTTCCACTATCCCAGGTTGCTCAGGGTCCCATCCAACTTGTCCTTGGACACTTCCAGGGATCCAGGGGCAGCCACAACTTCTCTGGGCAACCTGTAGCAGGGATTCCCCACCCTCACAGGAAACAATTCCTTCCCCATATCCTATCTAAATCTGCCCTTTGTCACTTTGAAACCATTCCCCCTTGTCCTGTCCCTCCAGGCCCTTGTCCCAAGTCCCTCTTCAGCTCTCCTGGAGCCCCTTTAGGCCCTGGAATGGGCTCTAAATTCTCCCTGGATCCTTCTCTTCTCCAGGCTGAACAACTCCAACACTTATTCTATTGTTATTCAAAACCAGTTCTTATTCAAGAATTCATATCAATTTCTTATTCAACAAATCCAGAGTAGCTGAGAAGTCACTTTTAAGCTCTGCACAACGCTCAGCCCCAGTGCATGGCTGCAATTATTGTTCATTCAAACCATGTAATCTGCAATTTAACATTGAAGCAGTAGAAGCCTGCTACAAAACATGACAGAAAGTAGTGGGGTCCTTTACTGGGTTCATATTGCTGACGTGGAAAAAAAAATCTACTGTTCTGTCTTCAATTTAGCATCAGTCTGGTCTGTGGTATAGAACAAAATGTTGAGCATGACAGCCCCTTTCATATGTATGTGTGAAAGAGGCTGACATGCTCAGCAATATACATTTGTGAGATACATTTATATACAAGAATATATATGTTATCTCAGATCAAAATCATTAAATAAGCAGGTTTCCAAATTCTTGGCTGTCTTGGCGAAGACAGGACAGAGCGCGTTTTAATTCCTTTTCTCTTTCAGACTGGGAACATTGGGGGATGCTCTGCAGCTCTGGTTGAGTTCAGATTGTTTAGTAAGCGCTGTCAGCTCCTCACTTTGATATGTTAATATGACTAAGGGTTTCCCACAATTCCCTCATGAGTGGCAGTCCTTTGCTCCGGTAGTTGTAGCAGACTGGGAAATTTCACTGTTGCCTTTGGCTTTAGCCAACTCCCCTGCCAGTCAGAGCGTGCCACCCATAAACTGCCTGTCAATCATCCGTCACTTTGAGGAGGGGGTTTCAGTCAGCCAGGGCAACTCGACTTTTTGACAATGTAATTATGGCCCTTGCATCTGCAGTAGGGGCCTGAGCGGGGCTGAGAGAGTTTTATTGATTGTTCAGAAGGGAAATTTATCACTGTCTCCAGCTCCATTCGCGCTCTATTCCCTGAGAAACTCTCCTGACAAGCTTCGGGAGAGAAGTTCAGCATGGTGGCCTTGTCTGTTCTTGTGCCTTTGTCCTTCCCAGGGAAACTGGAGACACCAGTGGATGCTGAGTGGGGGCAGGAACTGGGTGCAGAGTGGAGATGCTGCATCAAAACAAAGAACACCCAGCCTGTCCTTGTGACAGCTGATCTTGTGGTCCTAACACTCTAATCATGGAATCACAGACTGGTTTGGGTTTGAAGGGACCTTAAAGCTCATCGAGTTCCAGCCCCTGCCATGGGCAGGAACAACTTCCACTATCCCAGGTTGCTCCAAGCCCTGTCCAACCTGGCCTTGGGCACTTCCAGGGATCCAGGGGCAGCCACAGCTTCTCTGGGCACCCTGTGCCAGGGCCTCATCACCCTCACAGGAAGAGGTTTTTCCCAATATCCCATCTAAACCCACCCTCCTTCAGCTTAAGATCATTCCCCCTTGTCCTGTCCCTCCAGGCCCTTGTCTAAAGTTCCTCTCCAGCTCTCCTGGAGCCTCTTTAGGCTCTGGACGGGGCTCTAAATTTTCCCTGGATCCTTCTCTTCTCAAGGCTGAACACTCACAGCACTCCCAGCCTGGCTCCAGAGCAGAGATATTTCCACACATTGAAAAATTTTAAAGGTCTTCATTTTCAGCGGTCCTGGTAGATGATCTCATTATTCCATTGTGTCCCCTCAAAACAGACTGTGCCTCTTTCAAAAAAAGACCATCACTTTTGTCAGGCATTTATCTAAAACTTCATGCCAACACTGTTGTGATATTACACTGTGTTGTTGGTTGTTACACTCCAGATTAAAAACATGCTCCATTCACCTTGTCCAAACCATGAAAGGTGTGTAGTAAAGAAAAAGCTATGTCCTGAAGGTTTTGGTTTAATAACTTATTTATAATCACGATAATTTAAGCAGGGGTGTCAGCAGTCATTTCAATGCTCTAAAGTCATGTCCAGTCCTGCTGCAAAGAATGGCCCTGCACGTGCAGTGGAGAAAATTACATTATAGAGGTAAATTTGCATGACTTCTATCCCAGATTTCTCTGCAGCCAAAGCAGTCTGATACTTTTTCAGGGTTAGCTCAGGGAAAAAAAGTGGTTTTTATCAGTTGAACCAATTATTAATTTTAATTGCTTTTAATCAATAATAAACCACAAAATATTTGTGAGCTGTGCACTGTGCTTTACAGAGCCTGTGCATTCCTCCAGAGATCAAACATTTAATCAAATGCCTCTTGCTTTGCCTCCATTAGGCAGTGTTATGTATCTGTGCCGAGTTTGAGATTAAGAGATCATAGACAACATGAGAGAATTTGTTCTGCTTTACTCACATATTAAAAAGAAAAGCTTCCCAGGGGGAAAAAATAGGGAAAAAAGTATCTAGCAGGGGGTTTCAAGATAGGGTGCAGAGATCTGTTAGAGAAAAGACGTTTTTTACTCTACTGAAATGCTCTTCTATTCAATAAATATTATTTTTCACTACCTGACCTTCCTGATTTGCACACCCCTGCTACACCTGAGGTTGCTGCTGTTCCTTAGGTGCCAGTTATCCTGCATGGGAGTTGCAGGAGTCTTTTTGCCTCCTGTGACAGTGTTTTTCCTTTCCAAGACCTTGACTTTAACATGATGCATTAAAGCAGATGGCTCTGGAACAGAAGGCTGAGCTGCCTTGAATCCCCTCGTGTTCACCGGGGGTAAGAAACTGCACTTAGGCACTTCCCATGGAGTAACTAATGTACAATGACTTGTGCCTTCACTTTCTTATTCACAAATATAAGATGACCATTAGATTTTAAAGACCTAGCAGATGGGGGAAAAAAAAAAAAGAGTTGGGTTCAGGGCAAGCTGCTGTGTCTTTCACAGTTTGCCCTTCTTTCTAATAGAGATGCATCTATTATCTTTGATTTAAGCTTAAATCAGTTGATTTGTGTGTTGGTGCTGATCTTAATGAGGAAAATGTGATGCAAAGGGGACAGAGAGATGGGCACTAATATATATATTATATAATAAAGATAAATATAATATAGGTAGTAAAGATAGTAATACAATATAACACAATATATACTATATACTCTGTAATGGAATAGAATAGGATAGGATAGAATAGAATAGAATATGTACATAGGCCATAGCTAATATATTACCTTGTGATTCTTGACAGGGTGTAGGTCTGTGGCTTGCTACAAATGTGGGTGCATATTATATTTTAAATAATTTCCTCCTTCAAACTTTCAAATATACATCAAAATATCCCTAGCAATTCTTGTCCCAACAAGAAATAGGTTATTGGCTGGAGGAAGAGAACACCCAGCTGCAAATTCAGGGTTAATTTCCACCCTAGGTAGGAGAAAGGCTGCAAAGTTTGGGCCTTCCAGGCAGGTGGTGGAGGTGTTCAAGAAACAACTGGATGTGGAACTAAGTGCTCCTGTTCAGCTGGCAAGGCAGGGATCAGTCACAGGTTGGACTCAACCCTGGAGGTCTTTTCCAACCTGACTGATTCTGTGATTCTCTGAAGTTTGGCAAACTGAGAGGCCTGGACCCAGCCCTGGCTTTCCACAGAGCTGCAGGCTGAACAAGGCAGGGACCCTCCCTTTGGGCTCACCCTCACATTTCCTGGTGCCAAAATCTCTTCCCCACCCCATTTTGGGGATGCAGGAAGCTGATCTTAGCCTGGCAATGGTTGTGCTGCCCCACATTCCCACTCTTGCAGGGAGATATTCCCTGTCTCATTCCGCAGCAGCGCGGGAGATGAACTGGCAATAACACAAAGTGTTACCAGCTGTCTGCAGCTCCCTGCAGGATCCACTGTCCTTTCCTGCCACAGCTGGAGCTCTTTCTCCTGGGGTCTGTCTAAAGACCTTTTCCTCTGTGGCATCTTTGGTTGTGAGGACATTAAAGGTGTGGAGCATGGATTTTGGTTTATGCAATGGCATTGCAGGAATATCTTTTCCCTTGCTTTCAGGACTGATGTGACTTAACAAAGTGACTGGG
This sequence comes from Corvus cornix cornix, assembly GCF_000738735.6. Classification (NCBI taxonomy): domain Eukaryota; kingdom Metazoa; phylum Chordata; class Aves; order Passeriformes; family Corvidae; genus Corvus; species Corvus cornix. The sequence continues at coordinate 111,641,282 of NC_047056.1, read as the reverse complement.
AGATCTCTGATTAAAGGGAATGTTTGGAAATTTGTGCATTTATGGGACAGCATGCAGGGAAGGTACTTTGTTTGCAATTTACGTTGTGGGAAAAGGGCAACAATGAGAGTTCCTGTAGATCTGTTTAATCACAAAGCCCTTCCATCCTCAGCAAAATCATAGAATCATGGAATGGTTTGTGTTGGAAGGGTCCTTAAACTCATCTCATTCCACCCCCTGCCATGACAGGGACATCTTCCACTATCCCAGGCTGCTCCAAGCCCTGTCCAACCTGGCCTTGGACACTTCCAGGAAAAGGACGTGATAATCCTTGCTTTCTCCAGGGTGCTGTTGAACGATATTCAGGTGGAAATGCTTTAAGTGACAACTGCAGTGTCATGAATAGGAAACATTCAGCAGGACTAGGTCACTTTCAAGGATATTTACCAGTGGAGAAAATAAAAGTTATTCTGTTTGTCCTCTTGTCTGGATGATGTCAGATTTTTAATATTTGCTCACTGGGAGAAGATTCAAGATCAGGTTGGACTGGGCTCTGAGCCACCTGGTCCAGTTGGTGTTCCTGCACCTTCAACAGGAGGAGGAGATCTGGACTAGATGACCTTTAAAGGTCCCTTCCAATCCAAACCATTCTCTGACCCTGATTCTAAGCTCGGATTTGAGTACATCTAAAATACCCAGTGTGCTCCTGCTGCAGCTTCTTGTCAAAGAGCTGATAAACTCTTGGGTGTCCTAAGGGTTAACGAGCAGTTATAAATCAGAAAGGACCTTCTATTTTACCTCGGGGCGGGAATGAAAAGCTCTGTGCAGTGGCTGTAGCAGGAAGTGGCAGGAAAGCTGTCTGCATCTCCCCAGGGGCTGCCCACACACAGCAGTGAGTCCTGCAGGACTGCACGGGGGTGGAAAGGCAGCTCCCAGTTTCAGGCAGAGACATCCCTGTCTTTCTAAGATGTGTAGCAGGTAAAAAAAAAAACCCTAGCAAACTCCTCTCATTGCAAAACAAGCTAAAAACATGCAAATGCTTAGGGAATATACCTAGGACTGGAATTAACAGAGAGCAAAACCATCTGGAAATGTTGAAATCCAGAGGGTTGACAGCTCACAGTTCAAGCAAATGTTTTTTAACACATTTGAAAATATAGGAAAGCAGCTTTCATTCTTCTTTTATGATTCCCTACTCTTTATGGCCAGTGACTGGACCAGCCACTGCAAGAGCTGAAGCAGCTGTGACATTTTTTTAAAGAAAAATTATAAAATCTGGGTTCATAAAATATTTTTTCCTAGTCCTTAATTAAGGGTCTGTCATTTGGAGATCCATTTGGCCATAGAGAGCTGTAGTAACACATCTGTGTACTATCCTGACTAAGGAGGCTTTCTGGAAAAAAATTTCTATTCCTTTTAATTTAAGGAATTTTATCCATTATTATTTTTATGGTTTGTTTTATTAACTGAAGCAACAGCAGCAAAAAGTCCTTGTCTTGGATCTAAATATATATTATAAAAACTCCTCTCTTTCCTGAAGCACCAGTTTCTAATGGCTGTATTGCCAGTTATCACTTTGACATTTGAAAATTTTAAGAATGGCCAAGCTAAGTTTGATTAGGAAGTGCAATTTGGGTTGGGAAAAGGGAATAATAAGGGATTATGACAATGGAGAGGAAACTATATTCCTAAAATAGTCTGACACCTGAAATTCTGAAGGAAAGTGTGCTGTATTTTACTACCAGAGACAATCATAGAGTCACAGAATGGTTTGGGCTGGAAGAGACTTTAAAGGTCTTCTAGTTTCAACTCCCTGCCATAGTTGAGAGTTTTTAATATTCTAAAAAAAAAAAAAAAAAAAATTATAATCCATTGAATTATATTATTAACTTCTCTTGCAAAGTTCTTTTTTTTTTTTCTGGTGGGGGTAGGAAAACAGCTTTTTTCTTTTCACTTTGTTCCTGGGAATTGAAAGCTCCTATTCCCATTTACACTAAAGATTTACAGTATAGCTACAACTGATTGACAGATTATCTGCAGTGTAATTTGTACATTCCCAGTAAGTAGATTTTGTGTCTGAGCCCTGCAGTTCTCGTAAATTCCTTTTGTGGCATAAAGGGGTCTCATTACCTCAACTTTAAAGCAACAATAAACAGTCAGAAGGTGTAAAAGAGCTTTATAGTTTGTCAACACCACAAACAACTGTGTGTTCATAACTGGGTTAATTAATCTGTGGTAAATAGGAGTAAAAATGAGATGCAGCAGGGTCCTGGGTGTCAGAGGAGAAGGGTTCAAAGCCTGCTGCCCCATGAAAAAAAGGAAGTTTTTTAAAAACATTTAAACAACTTTTGGGAGAAAGACCAACAGACCTATGGCAGGCTTAGGGACTGGAACCAGTCCTCTTGAAACCCATTACAAGATTCCAGTTTGTACCAACACTCCCATGTGTAAACCCTATTCTCCAGCTCTGCCTGACTGGATGTGGCTCACACTGGTTGCTGTCAGGCTTGGTTAGGATGTTCTTAAGGTGTCTCAAGTTAGGTAATAATATTACTCCAAAAAGTCTTGTTTTCAGGTCAGGGACATCTGTTTTCCATGAAAGCAACTTGTCATCTTGCAAACTCTTAGACCCCACAGATTTAAGGTGGAATTCATGTAACCAAATAGAAATATATGAAAGGCAGAAGTTCCTTTCAACAGGAACAGAAGTGTGCAGGTTGTGAGAGTTGAAGACTGAGGACAGGCTGGAATTTAATGGCTCAGTCTCAGTTAAAAGAAGAGTTGTTGTCTGGAAAGTTATTCCCTGGAGGGTGGGGGATTGGTAATAAAAGCTAACTGAGATATCAACACCTCATGGTGTCCTGGCAGAGAGCTGGAGGTGACTCAGAGAGAGAGCTGTGATCTCCTCGTTTGGTTTTGATCTGCCTCTTGAACCGGGACAAATTATCTGCTTTTATCTGTTTAAACTGATTCAGTTTCCCTTTTCAGTGAGATGGTACAAGGCATTCCTGTAGCTGCAGGAATCCTGCCTCTGGGGCTGACACCTGAGGAGTGACAAAGAACTGAAAATGCTGACAAGAGTCTAAGTGTTGACTTTCAAACCTCTTGGACTGTTTCTAGCTGAGGCTTCATTTTTGAGAAACTGGGCTGGCTCAGTGGAAACTCCCTTCCCAGTTTTATCCCAGATTCTTGTGTTACCCGAAACAAGCCATTTAACCATTTTTCATCTCCTCCACACCTTCCCTTGTGTACAATGAGATTAATAATTTTATCTTGTGGAGGCCTCAGCCATATTTCCATGGAATAAAGAACCCAACCATGGGCTCCACAGAGGGCTGTGGTGGGACTTGTCTGCATCCAGAGGAGAGATTCCCATTAGGTCTGGCCTTAGCTATCTATCTCCATGTGTGGAGTGCCTAACCCAGAAACATGGAATGGTTTGAATCAGAAGGGACCATAAAGATCATCAAATTCCACACCCTTCAGCATGGTGGGCCTTATGTTAATGCAAATAATAAATTACAAATGATGCACCTCCTTTTGTGGTAAGTGTCAACCCAAGTTTCTCTTCTAGTGGAAGCTGGAACACATTTTAAGGTAGTGAACAAGAGGTGATATTTTTTAAAAATGTGCAGAGAAGGGGTAAAAGATTATGAAGCACTTCAGTGCTTCATAACTGGTCTGACAAATAGAGGCTTTAAGATGTTTTATCTGAAGTAAAATTTCCCACTGTGATGAGGAGTGGGATGTGGAGTGGCCTTTCTCAGCTGAGATCAATAGCACTGCTTTTTGGCCTCTCCCTCTCTCCCTTTCTGCCTTGGAGTGCTGAAGGTTGGCAGAGAAGCTGGACTTGTGCTTAGGGAGGGAATCAGTGATCAAGGGAGCACAGGTCAGTGCATTCCTTCAGGTCCAAGGCAACTTCTACCTTTCTAGGGGCAGCCACAAGTGAGGGCAGCTGGAGTTTCCAAGTCTCCTTGGCCACTCAGGTGCTTTTCTGAGTCACTTTGGGGCAATCCCCTGGTCTGAATGAGGAGACAACTCTCCTGTGCCTGCAGTGGGACAGAGAAACTCCTCCAGGTGATTCAGATTGTGTAGGCTCCCCAGGAGCCCATTTTCCCCGTTGATTACAGGACTTGTCTCCTAATTAGTTTGCAGCAGCCTCTCCTTATGAATCATGCCACAACCGGGCCAGGAGACACTTCAGAGTCAGAGAAGTGGGTGTTTGCTTTATTCAGCGCGCCGGGTGTGTGGGGATCGCTCCTCCAAACACACACACCTGGTGCTCTCCACAACACAGTATTAAGGGTTAAATTATGAATATTCATCACATTCCTTGGGACAGGTGTGGTTATACAAATTATTTATCGGAAGTCATTAGCATATGGGGCACGCATGCGCTGTGTCTCCTGGTGGTCGTGCTGAGGAAGGCCTCTCCTCTTCCTTGGGGGTCTTTTCTGATGAAGGCCAGTAGTCATCCTCTCAGTGAACTTTTCACCTTTCTCCCTGGGCATTCGTAGTCCTTTGAGGAATGATTCAGCAGTTTCTGAGATGATCCTTGTCCCCTCTATCTTGACAAGATTAGGGTGAATTCGGCTTCTTAGGTTTTGTGATTAACATCTGCTGTCTGAACTAACATTTGCTGTCTCCCAATAGTTAACTTGTGCTTACATGAGTTAGTTATTGACTGCTCCTTCTTCACTTACTCTGCAGTAACTCCTTTCAAACCCCTCTATTTCAGTGTTTCCAACTGTTGCAGCTTCAGCTTTCAAATCTGGGTGACCAGAAAAGAATATCAAACACCCAGTTTAAGTTGTCAGTGCCCCTTGGGTCACCCAGTGTACACCTGGGAGAGGAAATAACCCTTATGTATTTTGTAATCAAGGGATTGTAAATAATGGCCTAATTTTTCTAAACCTAGAGCACTCAGTACAATTCACATTTTGCATTCTGTGGACAGATTTTCCTGTGACCCTAGAGGTGGGTCTGTCCTGACACACCTTGCTGAGTTTGCTCAGTTTTGATGTGACTCTGACATATTTCTGTAAATGTCAAATTCACATCTCCTGTTGAACTACTCAGAATCATGGAATGGTTTGAGTTAGAAGGGACCTTAAATCTCATTTCATTCCAACCCTCTGCCATGGGCAGGGACATCTTCCACTATCCCAGGTTGCTCCAAGCCCTGTCCAACCTGGCCTTGGACACATCCAGGGATGGAGCAACCACAGCTTCTCTGGGTGCCCGGTGCCAGGGCCTCCGAACCCTCACAGGGGAGAATTTCTTGCTAATATCCAATCTAAGTCTATCTTCTCATAGTTGAAAGCCATTTCTCCTTGTTCTATCAGCAGCTATTGGTATCCTATCACTACTTAAGACTGGGTGAAACCAGATAGATAAGTGACATATCATCTGACATAGATTTATGAAATACTTTTTGTTAGAGGCCATAAGAAATTTAATTTATTCTGTTTTTCCTCAAGAGTGGCATTGTAAACATCAGAATTGTCTCATTCTTAATGATTTTACCAGGTCCATACAAGACTGCAACTTTACATCATGCTTCCAACAGGAAGCATAACCAGGGTCCTGGTGCCAAGATGTTCCCAATCTTAAAATTTGTGATTAATTCCTTTGGAATTAATTTTCAAGTCCCTTGCACTTCTAGGCTGCACCATTCTGCTCTGCTCCATGTTTAAGGGTGTTCTGTTAAGTCATTTAGTAGAGTGTTCAATTCTCGCTTTTCCTGCAACAGCTTTTTGAGTCTAACGGCTCTGTCCTTTAACATGAAGTCACTCCTGCTTTAGATCTCAAGATGTGCTTTTTTTTTTTCCAAATCATGCTTAGTTAATTATTAAAAATGAGTTCAATAATTAAGGAGTTATACAGATTCATCTATTTTTCAGCACTTTGGAATATTTCTGCTCACTGTACATTTTGAGGGAAGAAATAATTTAAACACACCACAGCTGTTGGTCTTTTAAACCTTTTCCTCTCTAACAGGTAATTTATTTACCTGTTGCACAGCCCAAACCCAGGCACTGAAGGTTATTTTATGAACTTTGCACATTTTATCCAAAATAGAGTTTGTTTTCAAGGGGAATATATTATAGTTAGGGCAAAGAAGCCTCAGTTATGGTCTCTTATTGGTCTCTTATTATTACCAGAAAGGTATCATTGACCATATCTTGTGTGTCACTCATGCTGCTGGAAGTAAAGGAGATTCTGACCTGGAGGTGTTGTATGTGGGAATATAAATGGGAAACAAGGAAATGGGTAAGTGTGGTGCTTAAGGACATGGTTTGGTGGTAGATCTGGAAGTGCTGAGTTAATGGTTGGACTTGATGGTCTTAGAGGTCTTTTTTAACCCTCATGATTTTATGATTCTATGAAAGCGGAATCTACTAAACTTCTTTTTTTTTTTTTTTTTTTTTTTTTGGTTTTCCCTAACAAAAATATACTGAACTATTGGAAACTGGGAGTAGATTTTGAATGTGCAGAGAAATATCCCAACCCCCCTAAATCATCAGGAAAAACCCCACCTAAAACATGAGAAAAAAGGTAAAACAAACTGTTGAATGGGGGACAGGGAGATGAGCACCGTAAGAAGAGAAAACAGGAAAAAGGAAATAAAGGAAATGGGGAAATGTTTGGATGCCTTGAATACTCTCTTAGAAGAAAAAAAACCCCAAATTGAGAACATTTTCCTTAAAAATTTTTGAGTCAGAGCTCAAAAGTAGAAAAAAGCCTGAAAAAAGCCTTTTCCATTGGAACATGTTTTGAATGCAGAATGGTGTTTCCCACTTCTCAGTGACAAGAGTTGTTGCCCAGCAGTGCTGCTGTAATGTGCATGTGACAGATGCACTCCACAGGGGTCAGCTGTGTGTCTGGACACAGATGCACGAGAACACACATTAACACAAGCACACAAATCAACACCATAAACAAAATGTCCAGAGCTGGAGAGAAATTGTGCAGTGCTCCACATGCAGATGGCTGCTGCCAGTCATTGGCTTTTATGCCAGTCCTAAAAATTCACGAGAATCACTCAGTGGAAAAAGGTAAAGGAATAAAGGTGAAGAGAGTGCTGCTGGTAAAAGAATGCACGTGGGCTGATATCAAGAGGGGTTTTTTGAGCTGTGTTGAGGATGTGGTCTTTGATGTCTGTGCCCATGAGTGGTGGAAGGTGGATTTTGGCTATGTCTGCATTAGAAAAGAGTGTGGCCCTATAGAAGCAGAACTGTAGGGTGAATGATGTAGACGCTGAAGGGTCAATGTGTTTTGGGAGCTACTGCAGAGTCATTCCAGTCTGGTTCCTTTGGCACTGACGGTGTCCTATGTGTCCTACTGCATTTCAGCTTCTGCTTTGGTTTCACAAAATCCCAGGATGGGTCAGATTGGAAAGGACCGCAGTGGGTTCACCTGGTCCAACTCCCTGCTCCAGCAGGGTCATACCAGAGCACAGGGCACAGGGCTGTGTCCAGACAGGTCTGGAATATCCCCCATGAGGGAGACTCCCCACCCTCTCTGGACAATCTGTTCAGTGCTCGGTCGCTGCACAGGAAAGTTCTTCCTCATGTCCAGTGGAACTTCCTGGGATCAGTCCCTGCCCGTTCCTCTGGTGCCATTGCTGGGCCCCGGAGCAGAGCCCGGGCCCTGCTCTGAGCCCTCCCTGCACACAGGGACACCCAGGGCTGAGGGTCCCTCTCAGCATCTCCTCTGCGGTGGAGCAGCCCCAGCTCCCTCAGCCTTCCCTGGGCAGGGAGATGCTCCAGGCCCTTCATCAACTTTGTCACCCTGTGCTGGATGTGCTCCAGGAGCTCCATGTCTCTCTTGTCCTGAGGAGCCCAGACCTGCCAGATGTGCCTCACAGGGCTGAGCTGAAGAGCAGGAGATCTGTTTGACGCATTCTAAAACAGGTTGTAATATGAACTGAAACACCTTAAGTGAAGGATGTCTGAGAGATTCTCTTAGCTGGAAGTTGAGAAATTTGAAGTTTAAGAAAATGTAACAACCCAGAAGTATCAGGTTTAGATGCCCATCATTGACACACAGCTGGTACTCACATATACCTCAATATATATGTATGCTCTTTTTTCCAAGGTAAAAGAGTATAAAGATTTGAGTTTTCCTTCTCTGATTCTGTTGTGAATTTATTGTCTTGGAGGTGCTACTTCTTATTTCCATCTTCATTAAGGAAATAGTTGGGACAATGGTGTGTATAGGTAAGGAGGATGCTGGGGTATAAGGAACAAGAAAGTGAAACAGCATATGGACAGAGAAGCTTGCTTAAAATAATTTGAAAATGATTTATTGGATGCAACCTCTACACTCAGTGATTTCTGCTGTTATTACTTTCCTGCAGTACAACCAGGGAGGACAGGAACTTGCTGTGGGCTAAAGGTAAATGTTGATCTACTGCAAGGGAGGGAAGGAAAAGTATTCTAAAGGTGGGTGTGTGAGGCACACACTCTCCCCTGATGGTGCTCAGTGTGCTGGGCCTGACTGGACCAATCTGTTCCGATGCCTGCTAGGGAAAAAAGAAATGTCGGAAGTTAAAGCAAACTTCATTAAGTGAAGAAAGGAGAGTTATAGGGCAAGGTTTTTCATTGCTGGGGCTCGTTATACACAGCTGTCATAGAATCATTGAATTGTTGAATGGTTTTGGTTGGAATGAACCTTAAAGACCACATCATACCACCCCCCTGCCATGGGAAGAGACACCTTCCATTAGACGAAGCTGCTCCAAGCCCCATCCAACCTGGCCTTGAACCAGGAGCATTCTGCTCCTGTTTGTTTGTTTGTTTGTTTGTTTTTTAAGTTTACTGACATGCTTTTTAACTTTTTTTCCCTTGTTCTTTTCAGGCTGGATGCCCAAAGTAGTTTTCACACACCTGAAATCATCAGCTAATGCTAGTGACACACAATTAGTGCTCCAGGAACCTGTTGATTGGCAGCCTGGTGATGAAATCCTTGTGGGAAGTTCAGGCCTTGGAGATGCACAGCAGTGGGAAGAACTGGCTGTTATCCAGTCCGTGAACAACACGGAGCTGCACCTTAGAACACCGCTCAGGTATCCTTTCAAGAGTCACGGGGATTTTTATAGCAGAGAGCTAAACAAGGAGAAAATTTGATCAAAGTCAGGATTTGCCATTCCCTGTGGGACATAATAACTATGTAAATCCCTTTAACAAAGGTGGCCAGTGATATTTCAGTCCCTCACTCCCCCTAAAGGTAGTGGACATTCAATCCTGGATGTTTAAATTCTATGTTTAAATTCTGTATCATGCCCTTGAACTCTGAAAACCTTTGAAGCAGAAAACATTGATGGCCAGTAAAGTGCAGTGGCATCAGTATAAGAATGGCAAAGAAATTTCCTACATAGTTAATTTCTTGAGAAAGTGCATTTTTTTTCACAAGAAATGTCTGACTTGTGTAGAAAAAAATCCTCTCTTCTTGACTGATTTTCCTAAGTAAGACACTCAAAGTGAATTTTTCCACTATGGACGTCTGCTTCCATACTTCCAGTGAGTGTTAATTTCACTGCCTTATTCTCTCTTCATCTCCTGTGCATGGAGATCTTGGACAAACTGAAAACTCTATTTCTTATCAGCTCCAGTGTTGAAACACATTATTTATCTGGAGGCAACCCAACTCCAATGCCCAGGAAGATTAACGGTATTATTTTCAGGAATGATTTGGGCTTGAGGAAAAAAGTCCTGATGGTTTTCACCCAAACATGTTTTGGGAAGAGAATTCAAAGGCTGAAATATCTTGTTGTAAATATCATATCATCATAGAGCATCCTAAATTGGAAGGGACTCACAAGAATTATCGAATCCAGTTCTTGGCCCTGCACAGGGCAATCCCAAAATCTTCACCATGTGCCTAAAAGTGTTGTCCAAATGCATTTTGAGCTCTGGCAGCCTTGGGGCTGTAACCACTTCCCTGGGGGACCTGTTCCAGTGCCACACCACCCTCTGGATGAAAAGCCTTTTCCTAATAATACAATATATTATATTATATACATAATCTAAGAAAGGTTTGAGTGCTTGTAAGACAAAAAATGAAAGCAAACATCAGACAAGGCGAAGCCTATCTAGCGCTGGATGTGCCACTGTCCCTAGTGAGAAAAGGACTGAAACCTGCTCTGAATTTGGGAGTTTATGGTCATAAGCAAAAATAACAAGAAATCATAAACCTAATTCTCTCCATCTGGCAGGTGCAGATGCTTTTGAGTCTTTATTTTTTGTCTTCTGTTAGGTATCCCCACAGCATTGGAGAGGGATGGGACAATGGCCAAGGTCTGCCTTTGAGTCCTGTGGTAGCACTGATCAGCAGAAGGGTTGTTGTTCAAGGAAATGTCACACTGGAGAGGATGTCCCACCTCAGTCAGTGTGTAAATGCAGGTGAGGTGGTCTTTTCTCACAGAAATGTACTGAGGAGGAAAACTGCTCCGTTAAAGTCCCATTGTGGCAGCATCACTGTGTATAAGAACTCTTTCTTCCTAGGATAACTTTGAGACATTCCAATGCCAGGAAGGAGATTTTGTCTCTCCAAACATTGTTTGACATTGAAGTGTGAAGTCTTGGGAGTTGAACTGCGCTTCATTGTAATATCTCGGATGTATTATTTTCACATTGTTGTTTCAAGCCATCTTGGGAAAGACCCTTTCGTTTTGCCTGAGCCTAAGGGTGTAGAAGAGAAAGTATCTTCTGAAAACATGTTTCAGTGTACATAATATATTAAATTTTTAATTGTGTTTACTATTTAGTCACTTTAAGAAGAAGGAAAAACAAAACAGCCCAATACTGTTTGTACGCTTTAGCGTAAAATACTGAGATGTTGTTTAGTGTTTAGGGATCCCAAGGAAAAAATAACAGGTGATGCATAAAGTATCACTGGTGAAAAAATGTTAAATATCTCACCTCTCCTTTAGTTTTAGCTGTATGAAATGCCATGGAGTTTGACAGGTGGATTCCTGATTTACACCATCTATTCAGGAAGCAGAATCAGACACAGTGATTATAATGTGAGGAGAGTTAGGTTATCTGTCAACCCAGGTGTAAGGTTTCCTTTAAAAAAAAATGCCTTGGGCTTTCAGACTGTGACACAAGACTTCATTTGATATCCAGCAGCCAACTGCTTATATTACTCATGGATTTATGGTCCATTTTGTGTGGAACTCATAAATATAGGCTCTGAAATGTGCTAACAGTTTGAGGTTTTTATTTGAGTTAAAGGATAGGAGGATTTCGAAGAGGAGTCACCAGAAGAGGAGTGAGCAGTGTTTTTGTGGTTAATTGACCTTCTTTAAAAGAAAAATGAGCATTACTGGGCATCAGCAGGCAGTGCTGGAATTTGAGATCCCCTCTGCTCCTCCACTGAATAAGTCTAAGTAACACATTCGGAGCCTGAATCTCCTCATACCGAAATATCACAGCCCCATTGGAAGGGCGTCTTTCAGGAATTTTACCCAGCCCTATGATTTACTTTTCTTGGATATCATGGAATCCAAGAATTGTTGGGCTGGAAGGGACCCTAAATCTCATCTCATTCCACCCCCTGCCATGGGCAGGGACACCTTCCACTATCCCAGGTTGCTCCAAGCCCCATCCAACCTGGCCTTGGACACAGGGATGGGGCAGCCACAGCTTCTCTGGGTGGCCTGTGCCAGGTCCTCACCACCCTCACAAGGAAGAATTTCTCCCTAATCTCTATTCTTGTCTTGAAACTGTGGGTAGCAACAGTTCCCCATCCATCTTCAGGGAAAGTGAGGAGAGCAGAGTTTATAAAAAACCCAAAATGCCTCATTTCAGTTTAGTTCTATACATCCATGCTTCAAGAACCTCACCTAAGGTAAATCAATGTTGAATCTCTCTTCCTCATGCATACAACTATCTAAAATTAACTCCAAGGAATGGTCCAAGACATAAAACTACAGCTTCCTGCTTGTTTTGATATATTTCCCTCCAAAATGTCCAGACTTTTAGAGAAAGAACCATGACAGTATTTCAAGGGAGCATCAAAAATATTTGCCTGTGCTGTCTTTGGGCCCATGTTTCAGATCCCTGCTGGAGGTGGAGTCTCACTGGGTCAGTGGGGAGGACTTCCCTCTGCACATCCCATGGTCCCCATGGATAAATGCCACTCACAGCTCCCACTGGATTGTGTCCTAGGTCACTCCAGGCGTCTGTACAAGAGAAGTGAGAGGCAGCTCGGCTCCCGGGACCTGGGAGCCATTGTGGTTGTGGAGGCCTTCCAGGGAGAAGCGTGTCAGCTCCAGCTGGAGGGGGTCCAATTTCGCCACGTGGGCCAAGCGTTCCGGCATCACTGCAGTGCTCTGACGGTTACTGGCAACACCTGGATGGCAGGTGAGTTGGCTGCACCAGGGGTATCCACCATCTCCTGCCCAAAGCTGGGGCAAACGCCCTCAAAACCTGCTTGACTCTTGGGTCAGTTGACAAGTTAGATTGTTAAATGTGTAAAAATAAAGTGACTCAGAGCTGCCTGGTTGCAAGAGCCAACATTTAATTTAATTGCCCAGAGGTTAAGGAACATATTAAGTTCTTTAGACTTTGTCACTGTTAAGTGCCAAATTCATCTCTGTGGATGTGGCAGTGAAGGCTCTGAAGACCGGTGGTGGTAGTGATGCCATGATAATTTTTTGCCTTTTCTTTTATACCCCTTTTATACTTCTGTACAACTTCTGTACTCTTAGTGCTTTCTGCCTACATTCTTGGACTTGTTTGTCAAGCTAGGACACTCAACATCTTAGAGGCTTCGTAGTTAGGGATCAGTGTGCCCAGACCCCAAGGTCCTCTCCAGAACACATTCTGTAAACTGAGATAGAACCATCCAGGGGAAGGCTCCTTGGGGAGGTGGGCTCACTTGAGCCTCTCATTGGGGAATTTTTGATAGATATGCTAATAAGACCTATAATGCTATACCAGATCTTTTGGGGGTGTGCATTGTGGTGTGCATGGAGGTGCATTTGACCTGAACGTAGTGCACCTAAGGATCTTTAAAATAAATACCAAGGTAAAATCCCTTTTTCCCTTCTAACTGTGTTTGACTCTTGATTTTAAGACCAGGAAAAGGCATCAGTAGGAGCAAGTTAGGTGGGCTCAAAGAATGTTTTAAAGGTGTTGGATGGATTTTCCCCCCTGCTAAGCTACACTTGCACCTCTCACAGAATCATAGAATGGCCCAGTTTGGTTTGGAAGAAACCTGAAAAACCATCTGATTCCAAATCTGTCATGGACAGGGACAACTATTTCCTGTGCCATCTTCATCACTGAGTGAGGGTCAAGGCTTCCTGGTGGCAGAAGGCAGCACTAGCCAGGGTCTGGATGATGGGAAGGTCACCATGCCTGTCTAGAGGAGGGGTATAAAATACCTTCCCTCAATCTGCAGAGCGATTTTTGCTCACAGCATCCATTTCTTTCCAGACTCTTACATCCGTGGATGTTGTGTTTTGGACTCCTTTGGCCAAGGCCTTCGTCTGACCAGGATCTCCAACCTCAGTGTGGACAACAATGTTTTCTACAACATTTCAGGCCATGGGCTTCTCCTGGGTAAGTGAAGCAGGCAAACATCTACACTAAATACAACAGCAACTTATGCTGGTTCCCATTTGCATGGAAATGCCTTTGGAGGAAAGAATGGCAGATCCTTAACTGCACTCTGAGAACTTTAATCACATCTTCTTCAATTTTTGGTGCCAGTGAATTTGGAATAAAGCTCCCATAATTCCACACACAACTCCTAGCAGCTACTTCCATTTGACCAGTTTTCTTTCTTCAGGTTAGTCTTCACTTGATATGGATCCCTTGTTTTTCAGTGGACAAAAAGTAGATTTTTTTTTTAGGGGATTGATTCATCTGTCTTTGGAAAAGTGCCATTATGCAATATTTAAGACCCCAGCTCAGTGAAGCATTTAAGAGCCTATTACCTTTAACTTCAGTCATTTGATGTCAAAGATAATGGAATTAAAGGATATGTTAAAAGTTAACCAGAGGATTTAGCACTTAAATAAATCGGAGCTCGGAGCAACAAAAATGTTAACAAAATATTTCTCCTAACTAACCATCAGGAGACTGACTTGCAGCATCTTCTGCTGGGATCTCATGTTGCCTGAATACCTAAAGATAGAGCTCGATTTTTGTTTTCAATAAGAGATGGGATAAAAATGACCAATTATGAGATAAACAGAGGGGAAAAAAAGAAAGCTTTCATTTCTGATCCTGCAGTCCCTCACACACAGCAAATCCCTGTGCTGGTTGCTCTATATAAACATAATGAGGAGTGATACATCATGATTTAAACGGGAGAGATTATAAACCCAGCGTGGTTATGCACATCTTGCAGATGAAGAGAGCTGGCTCAGAGAGATGCAAAGACTTGCCCAGGGTGATGTAGCGAAGAACCCTTGCAGCCATGGGGAAGCAGAGCAGGACCTCCAAACTGCTGGCATCCCTTGGCTCACTCATGTTGGAATCTGTGTCTGAGTTAAAGGACTCTGAGCTGAGCTGAAGTTTCAGCCTGAATACACCTCAAGATGCATTTGATGGCTTCACTGTCAGCAGCTCCAGAGGGTCTAATGGATTAATTTATATATAGCTTTTTTGCCTGTGAAGGAATATTTATTATAGCTGGCTCTTTGCAGCTCCAGAATTGGACTGGATCAGTGATTTCACCTAAAATCTTCATTTTCAGAGGGTTTGCAAGATTGCCACAAAAAGTCACTCTGGACTTAAAATTATTGACACACCAGGTCTAAGATTGGAAGGAAAAACCTCAAAAACCTGTATGGCTGTCAAAAGGACTTTTTAGGATCCTGTTCATGCTCTGGTAGTTGCACTGTTTGTAACACATGGAGCCTGGAAAGGAAATATTTTCCTAAATGGATCTTGTTCCAAAAATTGAGAAAGGCTCAAAAGACTGAAGGAAAGCTAAAAGTATTTATTGCTATTCCCAAAACCAAAGAGCACAGATTTTCTTGTGAAGTGGCTTATATTTGGGGTAGGAATGATTTTGGAAGTGATCTGTATTATGAATAGAACTTGAGCAGATGTTGTTGAAGATAAAAACTTCTGTTGGGTACAAAAAACTAAATGGAGGTAATTTGTTCCTGATGTAGGCCAGCAAGAATGGCCTATGCATAGATTCCACACAAGATTCCACTTTGAATTCTGCTTCCAAAAGAGCAGCGGTGCTGGTCATAGAATCACAGAGTCATGAAGGTTCAAAGAGATCTTCAAGGTCATTGAGTTCAACCATTAGACTAGCCCTGCCAAGCCCACCACTAAACCATGTCCCCAAGTGCCACATCTCATGTCTGAACACTTCCAGGAATGGTGACTCCACCACTTTCCTGGGCTGTTTTTTCCAATGCCTGACTGCCTTTTAGGTGAAGAAATCTTTCCTAATATCCAACCTAAACCTCCCCTGGTGCAACTTGAGGCCATTTCCCCTTATGCTCTCAATGTGTCTTTATATGGACTTGGCTTGTATGGCACTGTCCATTCTTTGCCGTTGGGCGGCCCATTTCTTTATGATGTAGTTTAAAAGGCATTTCTTTTGTTTTCTTCTTCTTTCTTCTATACTGTAACTAGATCTGGGTCACCCCACGAGTCTGAGTTGTCTGATCAATGGGTTGATTGATTTTTCCCTTTCTCTTCTCCTACTCCATTGCTTAGGGGGACAACCCCCCATTTTGTGTAGAGTTGCACCAGGTGTTTTTCAGCCTGTTTAGAAATTTTCTTACATGTAAGCAGGGCAGTCAGTGGAGACAGGAGATAAAGAAGACTTTGAATTCTAGTACTGCCAGGAGCATGCCTGTATGCGCATAGGTGAGCTACTTTCCCGCTCTGAACCATTCTGAATCTCTTTTCCCAACTGTAAATCTGCTTTAAAATACACATTTTATTTATTTTCACCAAAAACTTGCAGTGCAGAACATATGACTTTTGGTGTAGTCACATATAATACCTGGTACAGGGAAATATATGTGAATATAACGCCTGGACTTGAGTACTTTGAAATGAAAATCATGATAAGAGAGGGTTTCCAGCTATATATACGTACATTTGTGTTTATTTTTCTTTTTCTTCCTCTTTATTTTTTATGTTTTTATCTCTTTTTTTTCTTATTATTTTTTTTCTTTTAAAGGTGAGGGACTGGAAGAGGAGAACAGAGTCAGTAACAATCTAGTGATTGGCCTTTCTGGAACTGATGGTTTATCCAACATTGAGACACTGTCACCAGCAGGGATCTACATCAGGGCTCCTGCCAGCCACATCAGGGTAAGAAGTTCTGGTGTAAGACATAACATTTCCTTTCTAATCAAAGATATCAGAAAGACACAGAGCTTCATTTATCTGGGAGAGCACATACACGAAATTTGTTTCTTGGCTGAGCTGTCAGAACCTGTGCTTGTGATGGGATATTGAAACAAGTGCATATTACAAAATAAATTATGTTCCTGGGTAAATTTATTACTGAGAATTTTGCTGTGTTTGAGTGGAATGGAATATTACAGTGAGATAATTCATCCTGAGATACTTTAAAATGTTGTTTTATTTTATGATACTTACGGATTCAGAAAACTTGGAAAAAGTTTCATCTCAGCTCCTGTAGAATTTCTGCCATTATTAAAACACCCCTCAATTTTAATGGACTAACTACAAAACCACCAAAATTCAGCAACATAAATTACACCCCTGTCTGGACTTAAAATCTCATTGAACATACAGTTGAAAATTTGCATTCCAGGGTAAGAGAGAGAATGTGTTCCCTGTGCGATGAAAATGACATTGATTTTAAAAGAAATGAAGCTTCTCTATTCTAAGTGGTAATAAACCACCAGGTTTTTAAAGAGCTAACAGCTTAAAAGCCTCTCATCAAAAAGCTGAGCTCAGAAAAAATACTTTTATTCACTAATTCTCTGATGCTTTCTCTTAGTTCATACTCTTTTTTGATCTTACATTTCAGAATAAAGAGCCACTTTTATGTGTTTCTTGGAAAAAAATATGATTTTCATCAACTTCAAACCATTTTTCCTTCCCAACTTTTTTAAGGAATTACATTGAAACTGACCTTTCTTACCACACTTTCAGTAGTGAAAAATGCATATTTTCATTAAAAAAATAATCCTAACCTGTTCTACTGTTAACCCCCAGTAACCAAACCAATTACTGTTTGTGAAGACCTAATCACCCCCAGGGCTTCTGCTCCATGAGGAAAGATTTGCACCTAAATTTGAAGGTGAAAAAGAGACCAACGCATTTCCTATGTTATTATGAAGAGAGTAGAAGTGAGGAAGGAGGAGAGAACTTTTCTGCAATTCCCTCAAGGGCATATTTATCATTTCTAAGGGCATCAAATATAGTTTAAAAATATAAAAACTAGCAGGAGCATGAGAATTCCAGCTCCACTAAACACAGAGTTTTGTACTGTCATGCACTGACTTACCCTGGGGCTGTTCACTCCATCGCCAGTGGCTCAGCTTTTGAAAAGGTTTGCTGCAATTACCTCCACAGGTTCCTGGAAACTGGCTGTGCTGGGTTCTCAGCACATTTACTTATCCCTCTTCGTTCACATGAGTCTACAGATACAAAGCTGCATCTGTGGCTGTGTACCCCAATATCAGGGGGTCCGTTCTGCTCTCCAGAGATGTGCTGTTCCAGGCAGGGTAGCAGATGGGCCTCAAAGGGTTGCTGATAACTCTCACCATCTTCAGGAGTGGAATATTTGAGGTGTTGTAGTAGCAAAAGGAAAACACGAAGAAATTGCCCAGCTTAAGGTTGGTGTTAACTACACTTACTGAACAACAGGACCAAGCAGTGCTCAGGAAGACAGCAAAGCACAGGGATATTAAGAGAAAAAGTCACACTTCTCCCGAGCAAAACAGCTGCGGACTTTTTCTTAGTGCAATAACAATCACTAAATTTCCATGGTGCTGGTCCAGCACCAGCATTGTGATGTTACTGAGTTTCAGCATCTTTTATCTGATCAAATGATTTAACCTTTTTAGGTATTTATAATCCCAGTTTATTGGGGAAGTTTGAGGAATGTGATGGGAAAGACTCATCTTCCACCTGCCTGGTTCCCAGGCCAGGACATGCAATAGAAATTTTCCTAGTTTAGAATTTAATTGGTGTTTGTCAGTCTTTGTGTTTATTGGTTTTGTGGGCTTTTTGTTTATTTTCAGATTTCTGTCATTCAGTTATTGGTTTTAAACTTAGTGGCTACAATCTTTGTGGCAATGGATGCAGCTGAGACAGCCAAAGAGCTCTAGGTCCACACTGTGTAACATCTTCTGTGCAACATGGGTTAAGCCTTTCCACAGTGAGACCTGCAGTAATATTTTCATAACTACTCAATTTACTTGGGAGCCTAAATTTGCATCGGTGGCTGAAGAGCTTAAATTTCCTTGAAATTCAGTGCATTCCTAAACGGTGGAAATTGGGACAGAGCAGTCACTCAAACCGGAGCCTACAAAGAGTTTTGGAGACCCAATTCCCACTGGTTTCCATTTGACTTAAGTTCTTAAGTGCACTGGTGAATCAGGCTGTTAGATGAAATTTTATACTTGGACAGTATGAGTGCAAACTGATTATTACAAGGTTAGTATAATTTTTTTTTAACAGTGTGTAAGCCCAGGTTATCACTTTTTAGAGTCATAGAGAAGTTCACTTGCAGGCTGGTTTCTTGCCTTTTAGATGCTATCAGCACAAAGAACTGAAGATGCTCCTCTGTGATATTGGCTTTTTCCTCAGTGAAACATCCACCCTATGTCCTTGGTTTTCTTTTTGTGTGCAGGAAAAATAATTTAAAAAGTAGGTTTCTCCCTTTTTCTCTTGGCTCTCTTGGGCCTAGTGAGTTTTGGTCTTTTTGTTGTTCCAATCCATAAATATTGAATGCTCTGAAATCCCAGAGCCAGCATGCGGTGCTCATGCATAGCAACATATGGACTGGGGTTAAGAAATCCAGCAAGAACCTCCCTTTCCTTTCTTGCCTTGGTGTTGAGGACTGGGAAACAGCTCAGATGAATGAACAGGGTGGAGCTCAGCCGGTGTCTCCGTGTCAGAGGAGTGACTGATTGCCACACTGTTGGTAAATGCATTTGTTTCCCAGTGTCACCACATCCAGCCATTCTCCACAGCACCAAAGAGGTGAGGCTGCATCTGTTTGGCACCGTTTTCCCACCGTTTTATCCCTGCTGAGATCTTTCCCAAACCCTTTCCTGCAAGCTGGGCCCACACTGAAGCAGGTACATTGTGGGTGCTACCTACATCCTGCCCAGCTCTGAAACTGTGGGAGAGGTGCTGTGAACACTGTCCAAAGCTTTAATGTCGTCTTTAAGGTCAACAGTTTGAGTCCCAGCTATCTAAAAGAAATTCATGAAATATTTACACCAGCAGAATTGTACAGTTAAGAGACACTTAAACCGTCAGCCACTTGATTTTACTGACTTTCAGTGCATACCTCCAGGTATTTGGCATGCTCAGGGAGGTAATTTCTCTCTGGAATTTTGGTTGCATGGACATTCGTAATATACTGACTTCCACAAAGAATTGATTTCCACACAAAATTCCCTGCTTGCCTAAAACCCCTGCCCTCCAGCCACGAGCTGGCTGGATAAATATGCAGGGTTTTTTTTCTTATGAATCATCTGTAGAATGCATGATTGGAGTCTCAAGTAAAATATCCTGGAAATGATGTGACTGGACTGCAGAAGTGTTTTGTTAAAGAAAAAGGGTCTGTGGCTGCACTTCCAGAAAAAGCAGCAGTTTTACCAGGGGATTGAGAAAGCAGAGCTTTGGGTCTCAGTACTTTATTCCTTGACAGATGTCAGAGATCAGGACTGCAGGGAGCACACTTGGATGGGTCAGAAGAAAGTAATTGGTATATGGAGGGTTTCACCTCGAGGTCACCAGGCTCAGCTTTGATTTGGACCATCAGGGACCAAAAAGTCATTAGTATTTTAACACTGTCCGGTGACCTATGAATGGGAGTGGTGGTGTCAGACCCAATCTTAGAGAACAAGCCCTCCTTAGAGCTGCAAGAAAGGTCATCTTAGACCCCCCTTAGAGAGCCACATACCTCCAGAGAGCAATTAATTTTGTCTAAGGACAGACCAAAAGCATTGCCTTCTGCACATTCCTATGTCTGATTTTTTTTGCCTAGAAACAGAGCCTAAGTTTACTGGCCTGGACTTCAAATTTTCACACACCTAAGGCAGGTGAGAGGGATCATGCACGGGTGCACCCATGAAGACATTGCTATATGGACACCACCCAAACCCAGCTAGGCTTGGCTGCTCTCCAAATTAAGCTGGCAAGAGCAGGTTTTTTGTCCCAGAGTAGAAAAGTTCAAAACATGCTGAATACAACTCATATAACCCACTTGCTGCAGATTCTGTAAGTACCAAACTTCTAATTTTAAGGCCAGCTGGACCTTACGTCCACTTATTTTTACCTCTTGCAACACAAATAATGTAACTTAAGTGTAGAATTTATAATGCAATTTCTTTAAGAGTTATTAAATGACAATAACTTGCGGCACATCTTCCTCTGGTTATTTGCTTACGCTGTTAAAAATAATCCAAACCACATAATTTACCACAGGTGTAATAAAGTTTAATTGTTCAGTCACTGGCATATCCTGAAGAGGTTGTTCTCTGCTTTCTCTCAACTTTTAAGAGTCAAATTTTCAATGAGAATATTTCCTTATCCCATGTTTGCTTTGGGAGATAAGAGAAATATCCAGATTGAGAAGGAAATCAATAACTGATTAGTTTGTGATTTACCTTTCCTTCCTGACATTTCTTTCTTACATAGAAAGGAGTTTATAGATGTAGGTTTTCCATGCATTTTTTTCTTGCCTACTTCTTGAAGAATTGTGACAACACCATTTTTCTGCTGTTTGTCTCTATTGCTTGGCCAATCCGCCTTGTCTGGTTTAAAACCAGGCATTTTTAATACTGACCCAAGGTCAAAGGGAGAACAGGACAAGATCGGGGCCACAGAAATGACGTACCAGTCTCTACCAGTCAGTATACCAGAATTTGAATGGACTTCAGCTGGGATCTTAATTTGTGTGTTTCTTAAGTTGATTTTAATTTCCAGGAATTGGTGGTAATATTTTTTTCACAGTCCCATATTTCTCTCTACAGGGTAACACAGTGTGTGGTGCCGGGTATGGCTATTTCTTTCATCTCTCCCCCGAGGGACCATCCAAAGTGCCTCTCCTGTCCTTCAGTGAGAACACAGCTCACTCCTGCACCAGGTACTGGGGGAGTTTGTTTAAAGAGATTGTCCTTCAGCGAACGGTTGTGCCAAATATAATTGCAGTGGTGGGCAGAAAACTCCTTGTCCCTCTTTTCTGGACCTTTCTCCCCAGTTTTGCACCCTTTCAGGCCCTCATCTCTTGCAAGCAGAGTTGTCTGGAGCAGGGTAAAATGAGTGTGGAAGGTGTCCCTCCCCATGGCAGGGGGATGGAACGAGACGATCTCTAAGGTCCCTTCCAACCCAAACCATTCCGTGGTTCTGTGACATTTCATGCAACAATCGTTCCTGTAGTATCGAGGAACAGCTATTGACAAGAGCATTAGACAATACTTCCCTAAACCAGAAAGTGTATTAAAAAATGACATTGTACTGAAAATCAGTGGATAGAGTGACACGAATTTTGAGTTAATCTGGATATTAATCTGGTTTTGAAATCTCTGAGAAGGTCAAACCAAGTGCTACATTCAGGACTTCATACATTTGGGCTGTACTCCAAGATGGCTGAATCCAAGATAAAGAAAAGCCTTATCTGTCCAAATTCATGTCAGGCTTATCTGAAGGTGATGCTGGCTGAAAACTCATGACCATGGGAAGATATTTTGTAGAGAGAACCTCTCAGTTGCACTGCATACTCCTTTGTAGCCCTGATAGGTCTAACACTGAAAATACTTGAAGAGAAATTTGAAGTCATTATTAGAGGCCTAAAACAGTCCAGCAGCTTTGACTTTGGTTTTAAGAAATAACGTCTCATGCAGACAACTGTTACAAATACAAGATTTTAGATATCAAGATAATGAATAGAAAAATCAGCTCATGAGTACGTGCACTGGAAAGGAATAGTTTCCATGGCTTTCTCTCCTAAACAGGCACGGGTTGCTGGTGTACCCAGAGTATTTCCCAGAAAGTCCTGCTCAGTTCAGCAACTTCACAGCCTGGAGCTGCCGTGGGGGAGCACAGGTATGTTTGTCCCCACTGCCTTCTGTGATGTTCAGGATCTTTCCCAGTATCTTACCTCCACACTGACTTCATTTTCAAGGCTGCAAATAGGCCACAGCCACAGTAAAGCTCTTGTGCCTGTATGCATGTCTCTCATCTGGAGGCTCCTGTTTTAACGAAAGAACCAGAAACTTGATTTGTGTGAATTCTTTTTGCTGATTCAGTGTGGAATCAGTTTTCTCAGCGCTCCTTTCACCAGTAGCTGGTGTCCCATGTAATTGTCTACCATCTGTCTGCCACTATAATCACAGAATGGTTTGGGTTGGAAGGGACCTTAAAGACCATCTTGTTCCAACCCCCATGCCACGGACAGGGACACCTTCCACTAGATCAGGTTGCCAAATGAAAAACCCTCTGAGTGGATCTGAGCTGTTCATGAAGATTACAGTTGGTAGAACATCTGTTACCTTTATAGAACTGATGGTTTCCATGGGATTTTTTTTTTCATTCTTGTTAAAATTTTGTACTTTTTATTTATTTGAATTTGTCTAGCTTCATTCTCCAGCTAATGGGGGTCACTGTTAATTAATCCAATTTTAAAAAGCCACAGCACCCTTTATTATGTGATACTTTTTCCCCATACTTACAGTTTGGAGCCTGTGATCCTATTAATTCCTGTGTGATGACCTGAACAGTTTGTATGTGTTTCTCTGTAAGGAATGTTTTATAGCCTCACCCATCCCATGACTTGCCTCTGAAGGTGTCCAATTTTCAGTGTGATTTTTCAGGCTGATGTGTTCTCTTTCTGGAAGGTTATTTGTATGAAAAGAAATAAAACAAAAAGGTATTTTGCAGGTTTGTTGTTGTTTGTTTTCCCTGCCTATCTTGTAATTTTTTTGTATGTGACTGACCTAGAATAAAACAAAGAAGTTTATTTTGCTTCTTTCCCTCCAGAAACAGTCTTCTTTCTTTTAGGTGCCCCATCCTGGAAGTGTCCAAGGCCAGGTTGGATGGGGCTTGGAGCAACCTGGGATAGTGGAAGGTGTCCCTGCCCACAGCAGGGGGTTGGAA